>NC_060062.1:3075321-3682416 GCF_020283565.1 Trifolium pratense | reverse complement strand
ATAATTTCATGATTCAAATCCAACATTTAAAATAAATAAATTATTTTTATAAAATATTATATTATATATAAAAAGACAAATAAAAGAGCTACCCACATGACTGATTTTTTTGTACCCATCTTAGCATTTTGCTAACTATTATTTGATTTTGTCCCCTCACTTTATGCGCATGCTCTTATAAGATTGTTAGATAGATCATGTTCTTTTAGAATTAATGGAACGTTGAAAATCAACGGCAAAAAATACCAAATTATTTTCTCTACAAAATCATGAATAACACATGAGAATTTCTTGTTGTTATTGTTAGGTTTTAATCTTGTGATGCCAAGTGTTAAATTGTTATACTTGATAAATGATGAAGTTCCCTTGCTAAAGCATATGTTATAGTCATTTGATGTGATTTATCAACAAGTTTTAACTCTTAAATATGCTTGTGGAATCAAATATGTACCAAAGTGTTACTAAAAAGGAAAAATAAAAGAATGTTAGTAATACTTTGTCCTCTCCAAAGTAAGGTACATTATGGCCCACAACATTACCTTCATTTTACCCTTTATTTGTCAACTAGTGCTCCAATTTGGAGTTTTGTGCTTATTCTTGTGTGCACAAGTGATTTTGTCGAAGATTTTCGAATAAAGAAAAAATATTATATATGGTGCTTGTATTTTAAGCTTCTACGTACGGACAGTTCTATGATTAGACGGTCGTGGTGTTCAACACTTGTATGATATTTGTACGATATATGTCGGATAGCTCAGATCGGTGTTCAAAAAGATCTCAATTTTTCTTTTACTTTGACACTCTTTTAACTAGTGTGACAGTGTCTGACACCTGTAAGACACATATCGGATAAGTGTCTCAAAAAAATTGTTTTTTCTTTGCTTATACTTTTCTTAGGCACATATCACACATATTTACAAAAGTTAAAGATGTGTCGAAACAATAATATTGATCAATGAAGGATTGGGGAGATTACATTTTGTTTATAATATTTTTACCTTTTTTGATAGTAGATGAATAAATAAAGGTAAAATACTATCATATATTGTTTTAAAACATTTTATTAAGAAATAACTTGTTCAACTTTAATTTACATGTATATATGTTGATTCTCAATTTATTTCTTTTATAAATATGTAGCGGTGTCCTATATTTTTTACATTAGCAGTGTTGTTGGAGTTCGTGCTTCATAGCTTCTACCTCAGGAAAAAAAAAACTATTTTCTTTAACGTAAATCAGATATCTTCTACACGCAACGGTTGAGACTAATTTTCAAATATTGTGAAACTTAAATGAGCAACAAACTCTGCTAAGAGTTTTAATGTTTTATGCATGTTTAAACCAGAGATCGAACTTAGGACTTTAGTTAAACATTTTTGGTTCAAAATAATCTTAATTTATCAATAGTTTTATAAAAAATTGGACGTTGCGGATTCAATTTCTAATTCTTTTGTAGTCGTAAATTTTTTGATAGATTATTTGGCATAGATTAATCACTACTAAAAAGTAGAGTAGTAAGAATTTTATTATATCTAACTGTACTATGGTAAAAGAAGAAAAGAGAAAAGAATTGATAACCATAATAATTTATAATTTGGATCAATGGATGTATGTGAGTTCCAGTTGGATAGGAAAATAACCTATAATTAAGATGAAAGTGACATATACATTTTTACCATTATTGATGATTGTTTGGACTCCAACTGGATTAAACCCCACATTGAATATTGATGTTTTAACATAATTCTTATGCCTTATAGAATAGGCCAAACGGCTGAATTATTTTTTTTGTTACAAGCTAACCCAAAGGCTGAATATTATGCTGGGTTAAAAGTAAAACTTAAAAAGATATAGTAAAATATGAATAAATTTCTAATGTTTAAATTGAAAAGCCAAGTTTAGATAAACCAAGCTCCATGAGATTTCAAAATTTAAAAGATTGTAGATTTGGTGAGAAAGTTATTTTGCACAAAAATTCAATATCAAATTTTAACTAGATGATTAATAAAATTTAAATTGATGATTAATGAGTATAACAAAATTATTTTATTAATCATTTGTTCAACTGCCTTAACCACATATTAGGATCGTGTTAGCCAAGTAATTTGTTGTCGAATTTGATATTAAAATTGTGTTAAAGTATCATTTGTCTGGACTTGAACTCAGTATCCAACTCGTTAATTCTTGGTTCAACGGGAGCTACCCATTCCAACTGATAATTCATATTTATATGCTAAGTGGAGTTTAAAAAAACCAAATAGATGTTAAACTATATATAAGTGATAAATTCGTATATCTAATACCTTAAGATTTACGGTTAACATGTGATCTCCAAAATTCCCTAGGATTGTCGAATTTTGTTGGTCTATATTTAGTAACAAAATTACATACCTAGGATTGTCGATATGCCCCCAACACTGTAAAAACTAAAAACACTAAAATGTACTACGATAATGAGCTCGCTAGAATGCATGAATTTCTACTGAATGTAAGAAGTGTGGAAGGCATTACCTATGGCAGTAGCAGAGTTTCTTGTGTACACATCAGTCATACAAGAACAAGAAATAGTTCACATATGTGTTCCCTACAATTAAACATGTGATATATTAAAAAATTAACCATCCCCTACTTCTAAAGTCCTCCAAGTAACATTTTCAAAATATTTGAAAGCTCCAACAAAGAATAAAACTAGATAAATGAGCCGGTCAAACTATTGTCATGAAGACTTTCAACAAAAGAGTCATCAAACCAGGTTGTCAAAAAAAAAAAAAAAAAAAAAGAGTCATCAAATCATCGACTCTGATATTACTATTGAGTCAGAGTGCGTGGTGGACATATCATCACTACATCTTAATCAAAAACTTTAATGTATAATGGAAAATTGGTCAAAGAAATTTGATGTATTTGGTTAAAAAATTGGAACGGATGGATTATGTTTGTCACTTATATGTCGTTTAAAACTCATTTTTCTATCTAATATAAGACTCTTACTCATACTTGAACGGTCGGTCATCAATAGTCGCTCAATCAAGATCGAACAATTTAAATTTAAGTTCGTTATTTTATAATATTAATGTCATTTTTACCATTAATTAAAATCGGACGACCCTCAATGTCTCTGACTACGAAAATGCGTCCACAATCCAACATGTATGAATTCAATTTCCACTTGAAGTACCAATAAAAAGATCAACATGACCTTTTTGCTTTTGCTTCGGCTTGTTTGAACTAGTTTACTAATAGTAAAAACTTTGAAGCATAATTCTCTATTCCTAACTTTAATAATCAATCTTATCAAAACTAAGATGAGTTGCAGACATTGGCAGAAATCTTTATCACAAAGAACAAAAGGTTGTCCCTTGCATGCTTTTTTAAGAATGAAAGCTCTTATAAATTGCACACCTTAAAAAGAGAACGTAGGGTTTCCTGATTGGTATGTGTCCCCTATTCCCAAATTCTAAAATGTACATTAACCCATTTGAGTCACTCAATGTTTCACAATTCACACACAATAAGACACACTCGTGGTAGCTGCTATGTGAGACTATCCTTAAACTTGGTCCAATGATATATACTTGTACTCATGATATAAACTTGTACTCATGACCGGTCCTGATAATTTGGAGATCTGACATCGAATATTAAAAGTAGACTCCTTAAAAGAAATGCAAAAAACTCAAAGAATAATTCTCTTTTAAATTGTAAATAACATCAATAAAATAAAAAATGGTCATCCTTGTGACTAACGTATAAAATACTCATATTTCTAATCAATAATAACAAAATATCTTTTAGCTATTTAAAAAAATCTTCCTTCTAGCGGGGGAAGGGAGAAGGAAAAGATACATGCATTTCTGTTTGTGTTTGAGACATGACAAACCTTTTTTTTTTTTGTTCATGTTATTTTATTTTTCTGAAACATGAACCTAACCACTTTAGAAGTTTAAATTTACCAACAAAAATAGATTAAAAAATATTAGGATTTTTTTTAATCATCCTTATTTTTAAAAAATGAAAGCCTAACACCTTAGGGCACTTTGCACTCCCTAAAGACCACCCCTTCTTATAATCTTGTCATTTCTAAAATATAAACATTAATTATCTCTTTCAATTAATATATTTATATTTATTAACATGTTTCAACTCACTTAGCTATTCTCAGTTTTTATGTAAGTTTAAATTTAGATGCAAGTTGTTTAACCTAATAATGTCGGCATTTGGATGCTTAACTATTCTACCCACCAATACTAATAAGCATACTTTAGTAAATAAAACACATTTTATCATATAAATTAATAAATTTAATAATTTTCTTAAAATGTGTGATAATCTTAATAGATGGAATAGTACATTAATAAATATGAAAATGCAAAAGACATATATAATGAGAGCTTGACTTTTGTATTGTTATCATCTGTGATCACACCGCCCATGTAAGTGCTTTGGGGAGAAAGATTACATGCAATGTTCTGTCCTTTTTATCAACATAATTTGTCCTATTCCTATCATCAACTACAAAATTACATTTTAATGGTTCAAATACATGTTCTGTTTTGCATTTTGGCCAACATATGGGTCCCTTTTACCACATGTGCCCCATATTTAGTTTTGGAACAAATTCTTTACTCATATATATTTTAGGGTATACATTTTGCATTGTTAGAAAAGGGTCACTTCACGCGGCAAATGCAAATTGTAGTGATTGTGTTTACATGTGTTTAGGTTTCAACTCTAATATTGGAATGGTAACCTTTTCTTTTTCAACTTTACATGTTTATAGTTTACTAAATTTGCAAGTTGATAATGCATGCCATGCCACACACACAAAAGAGGGGGGACAGTTGAATTCATTTAGTTCCCTCAAACTTAATGGATTAGGTTTTTCTAATGTGACTTGTTAATAAAGTAATTTTTTTTATATTTTACCTATTCATTCGATTCTGACTATCAAATTTAGCGTCAATCACCACTAGATCAATTAACGATTTGTATTCATCATCTATTCTTTAATTGCGAATTTGTTTGGTTAGGTTTGGTTGATCATCTAATTTTTAATTGCAAATTTGTTTGGTCAGAATTGACTGTGTTCTTAAAAAATTGGAGATCTCTTGTGCACACTCTTCCATTTTATGGTCATCATTTCTTTGCTAAGAGCATTCACCATTATTTTCAAGTAATCTAGTTGGCGTTTATCAAAAATCAAGTCAATTAACAGAAATTTGATAAGCATATTCAAATTAGTTTCAAACCCTAATCAGGAGAAATTGTATAGCAAGGTATTTTTTATTAAAAAAAATAATCAAAATTCTAAGTATTTCGGAATTTCAAGTTGAAATATTGGACTACACAAAATGTTAGACAATTTCAAGCATATAACACTAAATCTTAACTTGTAAACCAAGCCGTGATTGAGTCAATTTCTAATTGATATCACATTTCCTACCCAATTTTCAAAGGTATACCTATTGACTTAAAGAAACAATATATATCTTACAAATGTGTATAGAATCATTTTTAAAAAATATTTAAAAGTTAAGATAAGTATAGTAAAATATAAATATAATAATTGTGTACGTGTGTGTATTAAATTTTTGACTTAAGAAGCCATCAATTAGTGCAAGCTTTTGGTTCTATATGATGTCTTAATCAAAATTACGTTTGTTTTGTTTAATTAGTGTCTATCAAGGACTTTGACTTCTATGAAAATGTCATTTGAATTGTTTCAAATTCTTAACCATAGAAAATTTTGGCCACTCGAATTATATTCTAGTTGACTCATGTTGCCTGGGCTTTTTAAATTTGGTTCCTGGAATATTGGAGAATTAAACCACCAAAACTCAAAGAATAGAGAAAAGAAATTTTTTTTTTTTTTTTTGGCAAAATGAGAAAAGAAATTTTATTTATTATAACATTATGCTTTTGTGTGTTTCATCTCCTTCTTAAGTAACATTGAGTTTAAGTTCAAGGAGTGGTACTTGATGAAAAATCTAACTTAAATTGCATGACATAATAATCCTAAGTTAGAAAGAAAACAAAACTATGTACCGGAAACAGAATTGAGTCGGGCAAAAGCGGTTAGAGTTAGACTCCCACACAACGTACGTAACGAACCAAGTTTAAAATATCGGCTGAAATAAGTATCTAAATTTAGTACCAAATATGCTTTGAATAGGATTACATTAACTAAAGGTAGAGGAAACCTATGAAAAATTTAAAATTAAAATTATGGACTGATTTGATAAAATAATTTAAACGACAAAATGGGGGTGTTAATAGATTTTTAAATTTAAACTATTTTTACCATATTAAGCCCAAGTTGCCCATTTAGAGTACAAAGTGGCCTTGTTACGTAAAATTAGAAGGGAATTTCTTTTTAACATCCTACTAATTTTCTCATGCGTTCTATAAAATTATCAAAATATATTTTTTCTCTACATAAATAGTGAACTTTATAAAAATGAGAAATTCGAAAGAAAGAAACATTTTCCTAAGATGAAAATTTCAAGATTTAATACCTCCGCTACAAGTAACACAAGCGTAAAATACGAAACTAAAAGGGTGTGCGAGGATGTGGTAGCGTGACAAAAAAATCTCAAATTAGAATAAGAGATCTTTAAGATGGTTGTATTTCACCCCTTAAATTGATCAGAATTTTTCACGTTCTTTAATCAATCAAAAGATATTTTATGATAGTGTAAATCTTTTCGGATAAATTTTACTTGGAGATATCTTGCAATATTTTTTGTTAGTATGCAGGAGGGGACAAGAAGGAGGAACAACGATCAGTCCTTAATTCCTTACAACAAAAAATATAAAAGTATCTAGATCATAAGTACGTATTAAACATCAATTAAACTCTCTTGAATCATCTAAAATATCAATTAAACATCAATTAGACAAGTACGTATTTTTTATTTCATTTCAGATTTATAATTTCACATTTATAAGTTAGTTCAACTATTAATTTTACTAAACACTATAAATTCAAACAATTAGATTATCAATTATAGGCTTTTGTTAAGTACTCCCTCCGTCCCGATATATAAACAAAAAAAAGTTTTCACACTTGAGTTTCCTAAACTCTAAATTTTACCAAAACAAACAATTGAGTTTCCTAAACTACCCTTAGGAAAAAATCAACTTTTTGAATGATGGAAGCTAAAAAGTCATACTGAAATAAGTTAACTAGCCAATAATTTATTGGAAAACTAAATAATAGTGAATTATGATTAAAGGTAATTTTGTAACTTTAGGTTTAAAAATGTTGTCTTTTGCTTATATTTTGGGACATTAAAAAGAATTTTTTTTTGGTTATATTATGGGACGGAGGGAATAGTTCAATACTCCTAATTAATTCAAATAAAACCTATATAAATTAAATCTAAATAGAAAGAAAACAAATAAATCACATATTTAGCCTTAAAATCATTTTGAAAAGAAAGCACTAAATAATTCTTTTTGAGATCCAACGTGACTTTCCTTATTCACTCATTTCCAATTGATGCAAGATTCTACAAATTCTGAAAACTGTTGTTGCGATTTGAATCTAATCATTATCATGTTTCTTCAATTCATTAATTTTCCTTGGAAGCTACCTGAATTTTCCAATTGTTTTCATAACCGTAAGTATTTCAATTAATCTTCCAAATACAGTAATGATATTTAGATGACGAATTACTCAAGAAATTTTTTAATAATCAGTTTGGTCTTGTTCAGATCTTTTTTTAGGGACCAAACTGATTAACGGAGATGTTTATTCAGACATTTTTTTCTTTAAGGAAACTATGCAGACCTTTTTTTATTTAAGGGACCAATCTAAAACCAAAAATGTTTTTAAGAGATCATTTTACTAATTAAGCCTTCTATTTTTTATACACGGTACTTATTTTAGTTTTAAGATTTAATTCACATACACTAATAGTATAAAATAAATTGTTAAGTAGGATAATGACTATAAATTTTATCTTTAAAATGAGTAAGTGGATTGTTTGGAGTTCGAATCACGACCTCCGATATCTTTACTAACTGAGTTAAATTCATAAAAACTATAGTATAAAATTGTTTTACTCATCTTATCAAGAGTAAATTTTATGTAAACACAACACACAACCCTAATAAATATAATATATTTGGGCACACATATACAAATGGAAAAAATAAAAGTTAAATAATTTAGTCATATAACTTCATATTAATTAATTATATTATTTTTTAACTTTTTAAATCTATGTGTGTGTCTAAAGTATGTTATTTATTGTTGTGTCTCACTAAATATTTCTGGTCATATCAAATACTCCATCCGTGATAATATATAATTAAAAATTAACATTTTAGATTTATTACATTTTTTTTGTTACAAGGTTTATTATATATTTAATATATCTATCAAATAATATAGACTAAATATATTAAATATACAATTAAAAAAATATACTTTTGCTTATATATATCACGAATAAGTACTCTATTTTAGTTTTTATAATTCCTCCGAGTCTACATACAAAAAAAAAATTTAGTTTCATACTTTCATTATGAATTTAGAGTATAATATTATAGATAATAGACTTATGTCAGTTAATATATTACAAATTAAAAGTGGATCTCGAGATTTAAAGTATGATTACCCTGAAATGCAAAGTCAAGCACAGAACAAAGAGAAAATTGTGCTACAGTGCTATTGCTATGTCTGATCCAACGTATGATGTGTTCCTAAGCTTTAGAGGAGAAGATACACGTGACAACTTCACAAGTCATCTTTATGCAGAATTATGTAGGCAAAACATTGAAACATTCATAGATAATAGACTTGACAGAGGTGAAGAAATTTCACCAGCCTTATACAAAGCAATTCAAGAATCAACAATTTATGTCATCATTTTATCACAACACTATGCTTCTTCAAGTTGGTGCTTAGATGAACTCATTGAGATACTTAAATGTAAGGAGAGATATGAAAGGGAAGTCATACCTGTGTTCTATAAGGTTGATCCATCAAATGTTAGGCATCAAAGACAGAGTTATGCAGATGATTTAGTTAAGCATCATCAACGATTTGGTGACAAAGTCGATGCTTGGAAGGCTTCTCTAACCCAAGTAGCTGGACTTTCAGGCTGGGATTCACAAAAAACCAGGTCACTAATTTTATCTACAAGCACTTGCCATATTACTCAATTGCCTTAGGCTCTATTTGGTAAAAAATAGTGGATAACTGATAAGCTAGTTTATAGTTTATAGCGAATAACTTATAACCAAATAAGCTAGCTGATTGAATTTATAGTATTTAGTAAAATTAGCGGTTGAACTAGCTTATAAGTTTGAAATGACATGAAAAATATATGTTTAATTGATATTTAAATTTTTTCAAGTAAGATGATATGAGTAAAATTGGAAGAAACAATGATAAGCTATAAGCTCATAACCTACTTGAAATAGCGTCTGAAAAATAAGCTATAAGCTAGTAAAATAAGTTATAAGTTCTTTTTCAAAAACGGTTACCAAATAGAGCTAACTTATAAGCTATAAGCTATAAGCTAGCTTATTGGCCTTACCAAAGAGAGCTAAATAAAGTTGTAAGTTTGTTCTGAATAAAATTAAAAACCATAAATCAATCTAAAATCGTTAATCGTGTTTTATTTTTCTTAATCCTTAAAAAGAAATTTTTTATTAAGAAGCTAGGCACAAGAGAGGATTGAACCTGAAACCTTAACGAGGAGCACACTTCCAGGTCCTAATTCAATTCCACCAGACCAGGGTTAAAAAGAAATCTTAAATGGCACTTAATTTGAAATTAATCAAGTATTTAGAGATAGTCTTATAAAATGGACACATAAATTTGTTTAGTTAGTATATCCTATATATAGAGAGAAGGTAAGGTAGTAATATATGTGTGAATCTATCCATCCATGTTGTTTCTTATTAACTCCTTTGTTTTCCTTTCAATTAGTTATACAGAGAAGAGAAAACTAATGCTTTAGTTTTTTTCATTATTTGTTAGACCTGAAAGCACACTTGTTACAGAGATTGTGGAAGACATTGTGAAAAAATTGAATCGTTGTGTCCCAAGTGATTATGAAGAAATGACAGGAATTGACAACCATATTGAAAAAATTCAATCCTTGTTGCTCCTCGAGTCACCGACTGTTCAAATCATAGGAATATGGGGCATGGGAGGGATAGGCAAAACAACAATTGCCAAAGCAATCTTTGATAAACTTGGAACTCATTTCGGATCCAAAAGCATTATTCGAAATGTTCAACAAGAAATAGAAAGAGCAGGACTATCCCATGTAAAAAAAGAATACTTATCACAACTTCTAAACGAAACAATTACATCCTCTGAATCAAATTCTTACGATCAAAGGCTGAAACGGACAAAGGGTCTTATTGTTTTTGATGATGTGAAAGATGCTGATCAACTTAAAGATTTAATCGGAACACATCATAAATTTGGCTCGGGGAGTAGAATCATTGTGACTAGTAGAGACAGGCAAGTGCTTGAGAATGCCAATGCTCATGAAATATATCAAGTTAGGGAAATGGATGATCAAGATTCTCTACAACTCTTCTGTTTATGTGCCTTTAAACAAAAACAGCCGATTGAATCTTTTGCGAGCTTAACAGAAAAGGTTTTAGCTTATGCTCAAGGGCTTCCATTAGCTCTCAAAGTTTTGGGCTCATTGCTTTATGGAAAATCGGAGAAAGTATGGGAAAGTGAGCTGCAAAAGCTTAAAAAGCTTCCAGATCTTAATATTTTCAGATTGTTGAAGTTGAGTTATGATGGACTTGACGACGAACAAAAGAATATCTTTCTTGATATAGCTTGCTTCTATACAGGAGAACCGGAGAAAGCTGTAGCACTCGCATTGGATTCTTCTGGTTTCTCTGCTTCTAAAGGAATAGATGATCTCAGTGATAGGATCCTTATATCTATTTCAAACGGTAGAGTTTGGATGCATGATCTAATACAAGAAATGGGGCATGAAATTGTTAGGCTTCAATGTGCCAATGATCCTGGAAAACGTAGTCGATTATGGAAGACTAACGATGTTTATGACGTTTTAAGTAAGAACAAGGTATGTTATCTTCTTTAGCCCTTTTCAAATCATACTTGATAAATCACTCTCTCTTATGAATTTAATTTCCCACATGTTGCAAAGTGATTAACAATTATTAGATTTCATGGAACCATTTTTTCTTATTTATTTATTTATTTATTTATTATCTCTATTAATTCTTAATGTTTGATTTTAGGGAAAGGGAACAGATGCAATCCAATGTATATTTCTAAACATGGATGAAATAAAGAATGTTCAACTGCATGCTGATACATTTAAGAAAATGCATAATCTTAGAATGATCAAGTTCTACACTCACTTTAGGAATAACTCAAATGTGACCTTTCATGCGTTTCTTAAGCGTTTTCCTAATGATTTAAAATTTCTTCGTTGGGATGGCTTCCCTCAAAGATCTTTGCCGCAAGACTTTTGCCCAAAAAATCTTGCTACACTTGATATGTCTTATAGCCATCTTGAACAACTTTGGGAGGGGGATCAGGTATTTCATTTCATGCTTTCTATTGTGTGACTTTATATATGAATCACATAATTATAATTCTTGTTAATATTTTTTTTTTCTCTCTAGGCTTTACCAAATTTGAAAAGGCTCAACCTCAGTTATTCTAAGAAGCTGGTTCGAGTACCGGACCTCTCCTTATCTCCAAATATTGAAGAAATAATTCTTACTGATTGTATAAGTTTGGTACAAGTTTATTCCTCTAGTTTCCTTGACAAGCTTAACTGGTTATATTTAGCTGGTTGTACCAAACTTGAGAGGTTAGATGTTCGTAGTAATATTCTGTCGAGATCATCTGGATTAGTTGCTCTCCCAAATTGTTACAAACTTGAAAAGCTTTTAATAAGCGGTAGAACTGATGTGGTTCAATCATACAACTGTTCTGATTTTTATGTATATTCTAACTGGGAAAGAAAAATATTTGTTAGTAAGTCGATGGCAATAGAGCTGAATAATGCGGGGGATTACGAGATTTGTGATCTGGATTCAAATACTATTGTTAGAAGTATCAATGACCTTTGTTGGTTGGATATTTCGAATTGTAGGTCCCTAACATGTCTACCAGCTGAACTTTTCAATTCGAAGTTTCTTAGAAGACTTTGTCTCCGTAGTTGTTTACAGTTGGAGGAGTTACCTGAAATCAAGGAGACTATGGAAAATCTAAAAGTGCTTATTTTAGACGAAACAGCAATAAAAGAACTACCTTCATCCTTGCACCTTTTGGTCGGACTTGAAGAATTGAGCTTGCAATGTTGCAAAAAGCTTAAGGCTATTCCATCTTCCATTGGAAATCTTAGTAAACTCTTGGAGTTAGAACTTACCTACTGTGAGTCACTTGAAACTTTTCTGAGCAGCATTTTCAAATTGAAATTGACAAGACTCGATTTCTATGGTTGCCCAATGCTTGGGACCTTTCCAGAAATACCAAATGAGGTTGGCCGGTTGTCATCCTTGACTGAACTTTCACTGCAAGGAAGTAGTATTGTGAACCTTCCTGAGAGTATAGCTCATCTGTCAAGTTTGAGATCACTTAATTTAAGTGATTGCAAATTGCTTGAATGTGTACCAAAGCTTCCACCAAATCTAAACCAAGTTTTGGCATTTGATTGTCATTCCATGAAGAGAATGATGCTAAATTCAGGGTCTGATTCCAAAGAAGGCACCTTCAAATTTTATCTCACCAATAGTCAAAAAGTAGATGCTACTTCTTTGAGTAATATTGAAAAGGAAGCATATATTAAGATCAATAATGATGCATATTGGTGGGTGTTGTTCTGTTTTCCAGGAATTGCAGTTCCTGATTGGTTCCCTCACCGTTGTCAAGGACATTCAATAAGTATAAGCAGCGATGATTTATATTTGTACGAGAGAAACAGGCTTATTGGTTTCGCTCTGTGTGTGGTTTTGGGGCATGACTTTCCATACGAAATCTCTCGGTTTGATATTAGCTTTGCATATGCATTAAAATTTGAGTCTGATGGTCGAATACACTTACGTTCCAACAAGCTTGAAGTTGAATATGATAGGCATAGGCTAGGTCATAATAGAAGAATTTCCCAACATAACACATTCTTATGGAAGTATAAATTGAACTCGTCAAGAATTGGAAGATTTGCCGAGGCTTTCACTTTTGAGATCCTAGATGGGAATCGTCGTCTCTTAAGTTATCCAACAACCATGATGGTGAAAGAATGTGGAATATATCCTCTGTATGCCAAAGAAAATGATGATAATAGCATTCATGAACCAAGTGGGGACGGCAAAAGAGACCAAACAAATTCTGTGTCTAGGTGCAGGTGGTACGAGTGGTAGGAGACGCGGGGGCTGCAGTGTATTTGCTGAATCCCTTTTTTTTAATAGCTGGTATGCTTATTGGCTCTTTGTTAGTATACTGTATTAAACTGAAGTGTGTCTAGAGAATCTTAAGGCTCCTGACCTTCCAGGACCTTAATTGGTGGCAGTAATGATCATCAATTCAGATTATGCCTTTTCAAATCCATTTTTGGTTACCATGTAAATTAAAGTGTTCCAACTTATGTTTATTACGTACTAAGTTTTCTCTTTTTGTTTCCATGGATTCTAATCGTTTCCGACGCTTTGTAACGGACCAAATTTTGTATCTTGACTTAAATAAATTTTCACATTTAGTATCAGAGATACTTCAAATTTGAATACTTCCTGTTCTAGATTGGATTTGAGGCTGACTCAAGCTTAATACTACACCTTTTTTTGGTAACCCTCCTGTCTTTAGGAGAAGGGTTCTTGATAATTCAGAGATAAAAAACATTTGTAAGAGATAAAAAAACATGAACAAAAACAGTGTTATGTTAAGTGCACAAAAATGTAAGTGAAATTAAAAAAAATTAGCAGCACAGATTATATGTAGTAAGAAGAAAAAATATATAAAGTCCATAAATATGAACATTTGTAACTCATTTCGCATATCTTATCAATCAAAACAATGTTGCTTACAATATCAAAAGTTCTACATATATATTATGCAAATAAATCGGTAAACATTTAGAAATGCAACCCTAGAGACCAGCATTGCTCGATCCTCCTCCATCGGGAACATTCTCTTTCAATTCATTTGGATTGCCTTTATCACAATCAAAAGAGGCAAGAGCCTGCTGATCAGAAAACTTCAACTGATCATTCTCAAGATCAGCAATGATGTCTTCATACAATTTCTTACGATTCTTATTCTTCCGTTTCATAGAATCAGACACCGGAATCTTAGCCAAATCAATGGAAACCATTTCATGAACGGTGACACCATGATAAGCAGCATTTTCCTCAAGCATCTCCAGCACCGTTATCTTCCGAAGCTCATACTGTCCTTGAGGGGTCCTTAGATATTTGAGAAAACTGTAGAACTCTTCTGGCTGACAGTTAGTGAAGGAGGTGAAGAAATTAAACTTGACACCGACCAATAGAACCCTCTTAAGGTTCTGATCATCGGTGAACGGCCACAGAATTCGAAGCAAGGAGGCTAAATCTTTGTCCGTGTAACCGGCAAGAAGGTAGGTTACAGCATTGAAGATGTTTGCAGGGAAGCCTAAGTTGGTAATACGGTTGGTTGTTTTTTACTCAATTTCTTATTAGAGGAACCTTTTGACAAAAAATGTGTAAATATTTAAAAATTATTCTTTGTGTATAAATAATTTTATGACCATTTCATATTCTAAGACAAATTGCTAGTACTAATGTACTACTAATAAGGTTATGTTTGAAAAGAAGAAAAAAGTAATAAATGTAACTAAAAATTTGTAGATGGTCTTATATTTAAAGCAATTTTTTTTTTACAATAATTTAATACAAAATTTCTTCAGGGTTAAGTTCAAGGAGGTACCAGTAGATGAAAAATGTAACTTATATTGCATGACATGATAATTCTATGTTAGAAAAAAACTATGTACTAACCAGATTGAGTCTAGTAAAAGGGATTAGATTTCCACGTTACATAATAGACCAAATTTAGTAGAGTATTAGTAGATTGGACTTGAGGCTGACCCAAGCTCAATACTACACCTTTTAGGCTATATAAAGTCTCACATCACAACTTCAATACCAACTTGAGTGTATGACAGTTTGCATGAATACCCCCACATCCTAGGCCGAAGACGTCGATTCAGGCCATTCGTCATAATTTGAAGGTCGGAAGAATCCTCATCCACTGGTCTACCGTAGCTATTGGGAGCCCGAGTTCTAGATCGGAACACTTCTAATGTCTGATATGTTTAGAATCAGTGACATATTTTAGGTACTATTGCTGAGAAGAATCCTTCTCCCTATGTTAAATATCTTAAATATAAATTCATCGAATTCTATAAGAAAAGTCCAATATTAGTACCATACTTCAGCTGTATCAATAATCAGCAATCTAAAACTCCGCTACCTTGAACGTTCTCCTCCACTGCAAGTGTCCCACTTCGATCGCCTTCTGCACAATCTAATGTGGGATGAGCCAGTTGAGCAATCTTCAATTGATTCTTCTGATACTCAGCAATGATTTCTTCACATAATTTCCTACGAATCTCATGCTTCGGTTTCAAAAAATCAGACACCGGAATCTCAGCCAAAGCAACGTACGCCATTTCATGAACAGTGAAACCACGAGCAGCAGCGCGCTTTTCAAGCCTCTCCTGTACTGCAATCTTCTTAAGCTCACCTTGTCCTGCAGGAGTCCTCAGATGCTTCATAAAGGTGTAGAACTCATTTGGCTGACAGTTAGCAAATGAGTTGAAGAAATTCAACTTCACACCGAGCAATAAAACTTTCTCTAGCTTCTGATCATCGTTGTACGGTGACAGAAGTCGTAGCAAGGAAGCAAAATTCTTGTCCAAGTAACCGGAGAGAACGTAGGTTTGAAAATCGAAGATGTTTGTTGGAAAGCCTAAGTTAGTAATACGGTTAGCCATTGTGGCGATGAAGTTATTAGGTAGAGGAGGACGCCGCATCTCAATCAGAAAGACTTGTACAACACTAAATATAAATCTTATAACTTGTGTTTACATATTATGAGAATTGAGAAATGATGCAAGATGATTATTATTTATAGTATAATGTTGGCTCTTTGTAGTTAAACTGAATTCTGTCTAGAGAATTGCAATGGGTGGATCTTAAGGATTAAAAGGCTACTGACCTTCCAAGGCCTTAATTGGTACTTCCTCCGGCTTTAATCATAAGCAAATTTCCATTTTTTTAGATTCACTAGTCCCACACCCGTGCGATGCACAGGTGTTATGTGGTATTTTATATTATAATGTTGAAAAATTATTTGTATAAATTGTAACAATAAGTATTATAAAATGAAAATTATAATAATAATAATAATAATAATAATAATATAAAAGTGATGTACTTATCACTTCCTCCAACCAATATATATACCTATATGTATAGAGAATGAGTACGGACCATCAAATTGAATGAAATATATTTATTTTTTTGGTGGGGTGTGCCAGCCAATGCAATAGTGCAACGCATAGGCGACACACTAAAATTGAATGAAATATGATAATGATAATGGTTATTATATATTTCAATCTCATAACCTTACTTTTTGCATAATCTCCACTCTTCTCTAAAATTATAATGTAATTAAGTCAATAATGTATATCTTCGTATTTTTTTTGTGTGACTAAATTATAAACTCTTTGTTGTTTCTATGAAAACGGTTGACATTTAAATGGGATAAATATTGAAAGAGAATCCAACCATGTTCATCTTCATTGTCACTAAGAAATGTTATAATAATGTAGAAAAATGTAACATCACAACATCAATTTTTGGATAATTGGAGAGGTATAATTCAATAATAATGTAGAAAATTGTAATATCTTGTGACATCAATTTTTGGATAATTGGAGAAGCATAATTATTTATTATTTATTATGAGACTGATATAATATAAAAAAAAAATAGAGATGAGAATGATATAATATTGATTATATTGAAAAAATATATAAGGAAGTGATGTGGAAACAAAAAAAAATAGAGATGAAAATGATATAATATAAGGAAGTGATGTGGCATTATTGTGTGATTTAATTGGATGTAAATGAGTGATGTGGGTTAAGATGGATAGTAGGAGAACTATCTAAGAATTATATATATAGATTGGAAAACTAATGTATCTTACCTATAATATTAATGTAACAATCATAAAAATTTGGATTCTCTAGAGTTTCCTAATTTTTACTATACGTTTACATTGGGATGGAAGAAAGTACTACCTCCAATAAGAAATAACAATCATTTAAAATTCTTTAGATTAGAAAATAAAATAAAATAAATAAATAGATGATTTAAATGTAACAATTAAGACACTCTTATAAATATTTATTGTCTTTTTTTTTATAAAACCCATTTTGATTTTTGTAAGATTGCAAAGCTAGATTGCAAGAAAGATTTCAAGACTTTTCAGACTTTGATTGAGAACAACAACAATGCAAGACTAAGTTGTATCAATAATCAATAATGTATGAAAAAGGCAAAAAGCTAGAGCACATTGCATAAGTAACTAATACTCAACAAAAAAGCCCCAACTCTAACTTTTGCTGCAGTTGTTTTGAGTCTTCATTCTTCAATGATAGTTTCCATCATGGGAAGAAGTCATAGTGACAAGAACCATGACCTGCAATGTCAGACATGAGATTATTGTTAAATGAACATGGTTCTTCCAAAAGTTAGCTCATAAAATTAATGAGGTTGCTCAACCACGTACGATCAATATATATACATCTAAAATTCCGAGTCATGGCAATGTGAGACTACGATACAATTTCAATAATTATAAAAAATTAGTTGTTAAGTAGTATAATTTTTCATAGTTGAATGACTTTAAAATCTCTTTGACTAAATCTCTTGAAATTGTTGATTTACTAAATATAGCTTCTACCAACATGGAGTGCAACCTAATTAACTTGTTTGACAAGCTAGTTTTCCTTTTCCCCTTTTGCAAGCAGCCATGCACAATTCAAGGTAAATCTATTTTACCATTTTAATATTTATCAAACTAATCAAAGTCACGTGTCCAACCCTTTCATGGATCTACTTTTTGCACTCATTGCCATGTGAACATGTATATTTCGGATCCAGATCCGATGTAGTTAAATTTCACACCGTTTCGAATCACAACCATTAATTTGAGATCGAACGGGTGATATTACATGTTCATTAAACTAATATCAACACTGATTTAGATTGGACGACTGGTATCAATTACAAAGCCAGCGCAGTAACTGCAGCTAATCCTATCATATATATTTCTTAGTTTAAACAAAGGAAAATGCCAACAAGTGCCCTTTATGGATTCCTCAAACAACGTCCTTAGGACACTTGTTAACATGACCCCTTAAACAAATCATAAAAGTGGAGTCTGGTTATCAAGAATGTGTTGAATAATACTTACTAGGATCAACTTCTGTTGTAATAGCAGCACCTCTAAAATAACAGGAACCACCTTTATTCTTGAACTTCTGAAAGTAACTGTTGAAGGCATAAGAAGCATGGTCTTTCAATGTGTTTGGAAAATAGCATGGTTGGTCCTGTTGAATTTTTCTACAATCTGCACCTCCTTTACCACAAGCCCAATTCAAGGCAGCCTGCAAATCAGAGTCAGTGGTTTGTTCATCTGCTACACACCATAGCTCGAATTCGGCGTTTGCTGCAAGTAACAAAGAAAGCTGTTATGTTTACATTTCTAGACTAATAACTAATAACATTTTGAAAATGTAAAAATTTGAATAGTTTCAGATATTCTGGAACAAGGATATTTTTATTACCAGTTTTTGGAACAATCAAGGATAGGAATAGTAGAGGAAACATTAACTTGAACATGGATATTGCCATTGTAAAAATGAAGAGTTAAATGATGGCTAAGACACCAACATTTTGTTACTTATATATACAGTAGCTGGTGAGAGAAAAGACAGACAAGTTATGTGCTTGTAACGGCTAAGAAAGAATTTTATATTCCCTTGCAAGTGGACCATTCAGGATCAGATTGATAATGGGATCTACCTATACATTATACTATTGATAATCTATAGTGGTCACAAATGTGTATGTGACCCACATAAATCATATTTTTCATCGCATATAATCATAAATCTCACGCATTCATGCAGTCAACACAGGACGGTTCTTGGTTTAAGATTAGACGATTCAAATTTCAAGTTCAATGATTTAGAGAAGAAAAAAATATCAAAATCCACTTTATGCACTGTCCTGTGTTGACGGCATGAACCTATGAAATTATGACTTTCGAGCGAACAAATCCAAAAATGAGCTGTAACAAAAGCTTATTTCAAAGGTTATGTTTATGGCTTGGTTTAGTCATGTTCTTCACAATCACATATAGAAAACAATTTTTATTCTTGACATTATGTAATGTTAGATATTCCAACCTAACATGGCCTTGTTTTTAACCCTTTTTAATGACAAAATGATTATTTATTTCACTTCCTTTTTCACACCTTTTATGTTGTTGCAACCCTTTTTCTTTATTGCCTTTTTCAATATGGAGAAAGAAAAAAAAGGTTCTTAATCCATTAGTGGTCCTCATTTCTGCTGTATATCATGTACCAATATCCATTGCAACTTTTTAGTGATATATTGGAATTGGAAACTCACAAGAATAATGATACATTTCTCATACTACTATAGTCTATACTGTGTAATGATTTATATTTTACAAACTTCTGAGGGTTCAGATATCTTTCATTTCTTTCCATCTTAGCCCCCAAAAAATGAATTAATGATGACATGACTATTAACATTTTAACTTATATATCCTACTAGCTAGAAATGAATATTATCTTATATATCTTACTTGCTAGAAATGAATACACAAAGAAAAAAATATGTACACACAAATTAGTTATGACTCCTGTTGACCTCTTCTACAATGAGTGATAATTAGCACGGTTGACATCAATTTTCTGAAAAGAAGGGGAAAAAACTATTAATATTGAAACATATTTAAGTAGAGTGACCAAGATTTAGAAATGCAACACATGAATCTTCCAATCATGAAAGCTTTCTACTCATTTCATCGAAGTATTATGAAACATGACACTTACCATATCTACACATGGTCATAGCTGAGATCGATTCTGATCCATTGTGCTGAATTCTTCTGTCGAAGGCCGAGTTACATCAGCTGTAGTAGTAGTAGCTAGTATTGCAGTGTGTCAATGAGAGATGTTACTACTATGAACCGAAATTGAAAACACGTGTGACTGCCATATAGAGTTGATCTTCTTCAAATGGCTTTGACACGTAGTCATCCATCCCACATTTTTTGCATTCTTCGTTCGATGATTGAGTTACATCAGCTGTCATAGCTAGTATTGGAATGTGCCAATAAGAAACATTCCCAAACATCTCCGCCAATGCTTCCCCACCAGTGATTTTTTCATTTACCTCGTTCTCCATATAGCGGATTTGCCTCGTGACCTCAAAACTGCAACATATAAGAAGACAATACTTGTAAATTATCCATCCATTTATGCAAAATTCACAAACAAATTAAACAAAGGAGGAATAGGAAGATTAATTACCCGTCCATTTCCGGCATTTGAAGATCCATGAAACAAGCATCAAAATTATGTGGTGGTTTGAGCATCTTTAGAGCAGCCTTACCCCCGTCAACACATGTAACTACTGCCCCATATTTCCGAAGAACACCTTCAGCAACTTTTCTGTTTACTGCATTATCATCAACCACCAAAATCCGTTTCTGTATTAATAAATTTTCAAGTTTGAATACTTTCTCTCTGTAGTACTGAATCAGAACACTTAGCCAAAGAGGCTTCATTAGTATATCATCTATGATACCAGCCGACTTCAACTCGTTACGTTCACTATGGCTAAGATCGTTGGCCAGGAGAAAAATCTTTGGAAAGTTTAATGTGTCCTCTTTGATGCCATTTTGTCTTTGTTTCTTGATTGCATATAAGATACTACATTCGTTGTCCCAGGAATCCTTGTCGATAAGAATCATGGCCAACTGCTTTGACATACTGAGAACAAAAACAAACTAATATGTCAGAGTTTAAATAGGTAAACTTTTATGGTTTGTTGGGTACAACTGATCCGAATTTTCATCTTAAACCGAAAAAAAGAAAAAAAAAATTACCTTGACTTGCAAGTATCAGATAGACAAAAGCATGCAGCTTGAAGACTGGAATTAACATCCACAGACATCCCTAACCTTTGCAGGTGATATCTTGTAACCGCGGCACGGATTTTTCTTCTATCTATTACTAATGCTTTCAAACATCGGAACTCGGAGACAAAAGGATTATACTTCTGCTGCCACTTTTCATCCAGAGATTTGGTTTCTCCTTTTCTGAAATTTCCAGTGAATGAAAAAGTACTTCCGATTTTAGGCTCGCTTACAAATCCAATTTCTCCTCCCATGAGGTCAACTAGACATTTACTAATGCTTAATCCTATTCCAGTTCCACCGTATGTTCTGGATGTGGAACTATCAGCCTGCATGAAAGGTGTGAATATGCGGCTTTGTGCATCGGTAGGAATTCCTATACCAGTGTCCTCAACAGTTACAAGTAGTTGAATAGTTTCGGACTCATCCATCAATTTTAACTTTTTAAAATTTTCCCAGCTTTTCCATCTGTTGCCTACAGGAAATCCACTCAATGTATTATTACATGTTCTTTCTGATATGTCCTGATTCATTAAGCCTTCTCTTAGCACTGCATCTGTGATATCAAGGGGATTCTTCACTTCTTTTGCCAGATGAATCGAGACAAAAACATGTCCTTTATCGTGAGTGAACTGAAATGTACCAAGTAAACTAATTAATAAATTTTTTTATATATTTTTTTTGATAAAAAATTAATAAATATTATAAATCAGCAACGATTAAAGGAGAAGATATTGCAGCGCGAAAATGTATCTAACCTTAAGTGAATTGCCAACAAGATTGGCAATGATTTGCCTGAAGCGTTTAGGATCGCCAATGACAACTTGAGGTACTTGGTTGGATGCATAAACAGCCAACTGTGCTCAACCAAAGGTAAAAAGAACATGTGCTTAATGCCGAGATAATTGAAGGTACAAAACAAAGTATATAGTATCTAAAGATATGATTTCACCTCAATTCCTTTTTCATTGGCCTTTTCAGAGAAAAGTGATAGAACTTCATCTAGAATAGCTTGTGGATGAAAAGCTACAGTTTCAAGTTCAAGTTTGCCTGCCTCAATCTTAGCTTGATATAGAACTTCGTTAATGACCGATATAAGATCTTTACCACTCGTGTGAGCAGTTTGGGCAAAATCCATCTGACTGTCATCAAGGTCAGTGTCCATCAACATTTGCAGCATACCTAAAACACCATTCATTGGAGTCCTGATCTCATGTGAAACTGTCGCAAGAAACTACAAAAAGAGAAACCAATCCTTGGAGGTCAAGAAGAGTATTTATTAATTTTAATCAAATAAAAGGTTGTATAAGATACTAGAAAAAATTCTCATGTTGACCGGTGATCATCATGTGATGCATTGAACATATGAATTTGCAAGAGAAATCTTAACATTCTTGCCATCAAACTAACAATTACTCACTCGATTCCTATTTATTTGTCGTTTTCAAAGTTGAATGCAACACTAACTAACTATAATTTTTGTTAATGATACCCTTAACTATTTATTGAGAGAGAAGGATAATAAATAAGGGTATCATAGGAAAAGACATAGTTTTATTAATAGTAACAAAATTTATTGATTTTCCTTCTGTGTAAATATCCTTAAAACGACAACCAAAAAGGAATGGAGGGAGTATGTTGCATTATGGAAAGCAACTATTCCAGAAATATATAGAACCTGAGATTTTGCGACATCGGCAGCTTCAGCACGAACTAAGAGCTCTCTCATTTGACGATAGTCATCCTCCACTTTAGCTATTTGATTTATCGCTGCATGAAATATATGTCCCAGAAGAAAGGTAATAGCAAATACCCCCACAGATACATATATTGGTGTCCAAGGTAATCGAGGCCTATGCTTGAACCTGGCAAAAAAAATGAAAATATATTGATATCATAATTCAATTCTTTGGACATAAATAAAATAGAACTTCATTTAGAGTGAAAACAAACCTGCAGTGCATCTCATGTTTTCGTAGCGGATCCCCAAAATCTAGACCACTTATGTGTAGTAAGCCAGTATCAATAACATCAGTACCATACATTGTAATAGGTGCAGATGCATTAGTTGTGTCGTAAACATTGACAACAATGGTTTGCTTGCTGGCAAGTTGGTGAAGAAGTTTGTCCACGAGTGATGGAACATCATAAGATGCACCAAGATACCTTCCAATACATCGATACCAAAACAAAACACATTACACTCCGTAGACAGTTATTTATAGGGGCTATATTATTAACTTATTATTAGATATAATTACCCTGCAGTAGCTTCAATACGCTGATCGGGTGTAGCATCTGGAGGAAGTTCAGAGTTATAGACAGCAAATGTAAGTACAACACCTAGGTGATTGGACTTCAGTAGTTTAAAAGGGGACGTCAGAACACCCTTTCCGGATGCCCTTGCTCGCAAAATATTCTCGCGATCCTCCTATATAACAATGCAAAAATATATTTTATTATAGACAACACGTTATATGAGCAGTTTAAGGCACTTCCTCAAAGTATGATAGCAAGCTAAGAGAGGGCACACCTTCCCTGACATCATGTCAATAGATACAATATGAGAAACTGTTTCTTGAGCAAATATGACTGGTGCGTATTCATCTTGAATGGGCGCCGGATCCAAGTTTTCTGGAATACAATCTTGAACTAGTGCCTCGTTCTCGGCTTCCATATTCTTAATTGTCCATCCGTGCTGCTTCTCAAAATGCACCCTATCAGAATGCAGAACTTTCAAAGCATAAGCAACACCACTAGTAAGTGGTCTCTCAAATGCTGAACTCTCGGTATATTTTCCAAAAATATTCTGCAATGAAACACAAGCTTCAATGTTATGTTGTTTACGTAAATTCTATCTCTTCAATTGTTTTCCTTAAAACATGTAATATGAAGTATATGCTACCTGGTCAACTGCGGAAGGATGTTTACCATGGTGAAATGTAGACACAAGAATAGCGAGAGCATGGACATGGTTCATGCTCACATTAAATTGATCTTGCAGCATTCGGGCTCGCTCATCGCACATAGTGGCAAGCATTTCTACTCTTCTTTGCGCAATGTCTGAACTCATGTACCAAAATAAACATCCAGAACCAAAGATTCCAAGTAACAGAAAAATAACTAGCAACTTTTTTCTCCACCTCCCAGAAGCCTTTGAATGACCGTGCATAGAATGTTGAATCCGCTTTTGTTGAGCAGCTGGATGCTTCTTAACTACCTTCTTCTGCTTTTGACTCTTTCGTAGTAAACAGAAGCCACACAACTTGTGGAACAGTATAATTCCAATAAGGACCCAACAGCATCCTTTAACTAAACTAGATAAATTGATAGTATAATTCCAATAAGGACCCAACAGCACCTGTGATTGCAAAACCAAAATAAACAGGCGGATTAACTATATTGTGATGCATATTTTCAAATAAGCATGTAACTTCACACTTACTGCACAATGTTTGAAGCAACTCGAACAAAAATTCACTACTTTACATAATCATGTTATTATCCTATAGGTTGAATGAAATTCTAGAATAAAGTACCATTGGCACTTCACTGTGTTTTACACATCAAAATGTGAACTTATTATAGCACTTGCTAAGCTAAAAAGAATGTTATGGTGATGGTTTAGCAATTCAAAGGAATCTTCAAATTATAAGGAAGGGCTTAAAAATGGAATCGTCCAAAATCCATATGATGCATTACTAACTGTTATATTTTTCACTGAGCTTCGACAAACTCAAACTGCAAAATTAGGATAAAAGCTATGTATTGTTGAGTATAAGGACCATGCATTCAACACCATACAAAGTGCAGTTACAAACGTGGAAGCAAACATACACTCAACATTCTTACAAGAAATGAAACATTAGATGCCTAAAGATCAGTTACTATGTGTTTGTACTTTGTATCTTATTCAAAAAAATATCATGGTCCCTTCGACATGTTGAACAGTGAGAAATGCAGATTGTAAATTAGGATCTGATTCATAGGTACCAACTTATTCCAAGCAGAATCAACAATTTTAAAAAAGGAACTTTTTGGTCATTGCGGCTACATAGTAAAGACTCTACCTTTCCACAGAACAAAACATTAAACCAATTGGACAAAAGTGGAGAGTCCAATGTTACATATGTTTTCCAAGGGAATGATAATCCAAGCCTTGTGTGAACAAAATCATCAAGAATTGGACATTGTTCTATAAATTCTGCAACATATCTACGCTCCTTTTGTAGCTCCTGATTCTTTGGACACAGAGACTGTGGAGGAGTGTTGATTATGCCACTGCTTAACAGCATTTGAAGTCTTCTTTCATCAATACAATTCGACAAAATCTACATTATTATAGACTAGTTAGTCATCATTATTTATAACCGCAACAGAAACCTATTAAACATAGACACTCCTCAGAATAGGCGTGTCTCCGACATGACACCAACACAACATGACACTGACATTACATGAAACTATGAAAATTTTTCCAAATTATTATCGGTGTCGACATGCTTCATAGACAGCAACTGTTTTCTCTCAAATATATAGTTGTCACTTATAGTAAGTAATTAAATTCAATTGTTACACAACATAAGTACCTTGTAAAAAAAACATCATAATACCTTGAAAAAAAAAACATTATAAGTTTATAACAACATAACTTACACTGCAGCTCAAAGTTACAATCCAACAAGTTTTATATTTAATTAACAAAAATAAAATAATGCTCAGCAGAAAAAACAATTATTTTACAGAAAAAAGTCAAACAACCAATAAAATTGAAAAATTGTATCAGAAAGAAAGTGAATGTCACCTGATCTGATCCAGAGAACAATGAAACCAAAGCATTAAGCTGTTTCCTACTGACATTGTAACGTTGTAGCAATGTTTCTGTACTCTTTTCACAAGCTGATTCATTACTCAAATGCTTACTATTGAAACTACTAAAGATAAACCAAACACTCCCTATAAAAACAACACCAAAAACCCAAAACAGAAACAGTTTCCACCTACATGTTGTACTAGAATTAGACACATGCAAAGACTCATTTCCTTTCCAAGACTTCATTTTTGATGATGATAATCTTCCATTTGAACCAGAAACTCTTCCATTCACAGACATCCTTAAAAAATTTACCAACTTTTTTTCTTCAATGAAGATTCAAGGTAAAAGCAAAAACCACTTGTTTGGTAGAACATTAAAAAAAAAAAACTGAACAACCAAACACCATAACATGAATCTTCAAAAGACTTAAAAAGCAAAAATTGAAGCAAACCCAGAAATTCTCTCACTAAACCCACTACTCAAAACTCATAAAGTTTGATTCTTTATGAACAAAACATCAAAAAAGGGTAAAAGTTTGATGAAATACAAACCCAAGGACAATAATGTCTTTGTAAGTGGTCCTGAAGTTAGTTTTGTTTTTGTGGATATCTATGAAACAAAAACAAGAAGTGGAAGAGTAACAACACATGAAGTAATAATAACACTTCAACAAACCACACAACAAGGTGAATCAGAGACAGTTGTGTTGTTGTCTTTTTTGGGGAGTGAATGAGTGAGAGAGAAGAGAGAATTGAGAATTGTGGTGTGTGAGAGAGAGAGAGAGAGAGGAAGAAAATTTTGTAGTTTTTCTATAACAGGTTCTTTCTGCCTCACTGAACTCTGATCAACCAAAAAAGAGCATCAAGAGTGGAAGATAGTGCACATCACCTTGCATTTTTGCTGAGATAATAACTTTATTTTTCAAAGAAAAAATGTCCATTTCTTAATATTTCAATTTCTTTAATAATTTCAATTTTACAATTTTTTTTTCACCATGATAATAGACTGTCTAATCTGGTTCAGAGATTAGTTTTAAGGTTAAATGATTTCAGTTTCATCCTAATCGCAGTTGCAGGATCGAACCGTGGACATTTTTACTAAGTTCGAGGTCAATCACTACTAAACTATAACCGGTACTAGTTCTTCTTTTTTTTTATGGTTACATAACCATTACCGGTTCTATTATTTCATATTTATAAAACAATTCTTGTAAATTAAATCATGAATCATCTAATTTATTCCTTATAAACTAGTTCATAACCTATCAATTAATTCGCTATAGATTAGGTTATATATTTTTTTCTTGAGAAAATAGATTAGTTTATATGTTATCTGCTATTTTCTTTTTCAAATAAAATAGATTGATTTTTATAAAGAAAACCAAATTTGGTACATAAGATAAAAAAAATTTAATCAAATTTTCTTCACGTACAAGAATCTGAATGAAACATCCAACCGTTTATTTAAGGTGTCTGAGTGACTTATCCCTCGATCAACATGCGTTTGTTAATAAATTTAATTTGAGATGAATGTCTAAAAAATATTCTTTATTTTACTGAAAATATATTTAATTATTTTTTAAAGGGGAAAAACATTCTTTAATTAGATCTAAATTATTTTGAAAAATTTGATTATTTTTTATCAAATGTGGCGGATAGAATTTCACTTTTTAAAATGAAAAGTGGACAATCTCGGATTCAAGATTAATAAATAAATTCTATAAACTGAAGTATACTCAAAAATAAAATTAGAGATTTTTGAGAAAATTATTTTTAACCTTCTAGTTCTCAGCAAATGGAGTCTGGTAATCCATGATTCGACTTTGAGATAAGTAAAATCTGACAAAAAATTTATTTCTATCATAAATTGAACTCGAATTCTTTTGAATAATTTATCTTAGGGGTTTATTAACTACTTAAACTTGATATTTTTGTTAAAATTAGATATTTTTTAGTTGTAATTTGGATTAGTTATTTTTAAAATAAAAAAAAAATGAATTTCTCTATCTAATTTGGTGGTGTGATGCAAAGCATTAGTTGAAAATGGAACATCATTGTCTCATCATCTTGTGGTGGGGGAAGCTTAACAAAAAGCAAACAAGATTCCATTATTTAAAAACTTTGACGAGATTTTTTTATGTCAATAATTATTAGTACTTATTATAAATAAAAATAATAATTGTATAATATTGGTTGCTTTTGCAAAGAGTTGAAAAAGACATGACCCTAGTTGCTGAGTGTTTAAAGATAGGGTACTCTTCTAAATCTAAACCCAACTGTGTGCTATGCACTCCACTGCACTGCATAATACGGATTTAGTGACAGAAAAGATAAAGAAAGAGTCACATAAAAAGAAATGCTTCCGTTGAGAGACTTTGAGATAGTAAGAAAGAGAAAGAGAACAAGGGTAAAAATGGTAATTAACTGTTAAATATGTTTTTGGTTATTTTTATAGGCTTTTACTAACATCAAGGGGTGCATGGTGCACAAGTTTTCGATATTTTTATAACGAATACGAATTTTACAAAATCTACCGTTTGATGGAAAGTTTATAACGTTTAGATCATCCATAAATTTTTTAATTTTTTTTTTAAAATCATTTGATATGTTATTGAGACTCATCAAAATTAACGGTTTATGGATTTTTATTGAATACCGTTAATTTTGATGGGTCTCAATAACATATCAAATGATTTTTAATTTTTTTTAAAAAAATTATGGATGATCTATACGATATAAACTTTCAATCCAACGGTGGATTTTGTAAAATTCGTATTCGTTATAGTGTTTTCGATAACTTGTACATGGTACACAATTTGATAGACTTATGCACATTAGACTTTGCCATTTTTATAATTACTAACTTTTATTTTTAGTCTCTTTAATCTTTGAAGGATTAAAGATAAAATTTGGTATATTTAGAGTCTGTTTCGTTGAGTGAAAAAAAGAGAGATGAAAGAAAATTACGGATATCACATCCAATATGATAATCACGCCGTATTTTAATCCCGGTGGTTATTTTGCTTTTTTCACAATTCTTTATCGGCCTTAGGTTTCGTGCATAGCTCGAATTGCCTTCTATCACATTGGTTGCCTTCTATATTGAAAAAGAAAAGCTCAAAACACATAATATAGCACAATTTTCACATTCTGAAAATTTTGAAGGACTTTTTCGTTATCAATATAGCACTTTTTTGTATTTGTGATCAACAATCATTCAACCATCCATTTCATAAATAGAATCGTTCATTTTTCACAAAGTTCATAAAGATCTAGGAAAATTATTAAAGTTAAACGCGAGTGAATAAGTATAAGTTAGTGGGCTATAACTAAATTGTCTTATGGAGACTTAAAAAGTAGTGTCCTTGTAAGTATATATAGTTCATTTGCATGGACACTACAATATGCATGGAGAAGGTTATAGCTAAAATAGGATTCGTTTTGGTTAGAGCGCTCAAATCTGCTATATATTTGACACGGGGTCCTAGGTAGGCAGACCTAATTTTAACAGCGGACATCGTAACTATGAAAATGACTCCTTCTTTAGTTCGATTATATGAACAAATGTCCGCTTTGAGTATGATTTATGAGTAAGTCCTTCCCCTCTGGCTAATTCCCTAAGAGAAAGTAATCTCCGAAAGTTGGACTTGAGTGTCATGATTCCTTAATAAGCCACTCGTCTGGCTAAAGCTTTTTCATCTAGACCTGGATCATGGTTTGTGTCTAGAGAGAGGGAAAAACGTTGATTTATTGATCTCTTTCGGGTCCTGAGGCCAAGGTTTAAACTTGATATTATCCACTTATTCATTTTAAACCATAAAATTTTGGTCACTAAACTATTAATGCATTCACCTTTAAACCAATTTTAATTTTTTTTTTATAGAATTATTAGATTCATATTTTTAGTAAAAAATGTTTGGGTACATCTTTAACCAGTTTTTATTGAAGTCCATAATTGACCGAAGAGAAATAGGATTTAGAAATCAAAAATTTATTGAAAGCAATTTTTGTGTGTATATTTTAAAAAAATATATAAAGTAAAAAGGTTAAATTGAAAGTTAGGAAATTAAAAGTGTAATTTAGACAAATAAACACATATGTTGTCAATATTTTTTATTTTCAAGTACCATAACATTGACCCATGAAAGTAACTCTTGCTACTTTGAGTCTTTGACATAATGGCGTGAGAAGTTTTGTTTCTTTCCTTTTCCACATTCTCTTTTCACTTTTTCTATGGAAATTGGAAACTACCAATCTCTTCATGTTTTTTTTTTCCCATAAATCACATATTTTCTTCCCACAACGGTAGAGAGTAAGTAATTTCTAGAATCTTGTAGGATTTAAATGGGCGGTAAATTTTTGCTAAAAATTTATCATTGTTACATGTTTAAACTAGAGATTTAATCAATACATTAACTAAATTATAAGAGATTCGTGTCATCTCGTTCAAATATTTTAAATATTAATATTTTTAATTGTTTATGAATATGTATATTTGATATCATAGTGAGAATGTTAAAATCACGATGACTCATCATATTTTTACATAAACTATACTTTACACAGTAAATCACCGTAATTCTGAGATAGACAATGTAATACCAAACATAAGCTCGCTGAAAGTGCGTTATATCCATCTTTGGGGCAAAACTACTATAAGTTGATGTGGGAATTAAGTGGAGTGTATTATATACTGTAAGAGACACATGCATCATCAATTAACTTAACTATATGTATCGAATAATTACAAAAATCTAGCCAGTTGGATATTGACCCACCACTATGTCTAAGTATTCTCCCTAGGAAGATTTCACTTCAAGAACAGAATATATGTGCATTCTATTCCTAATTATTCATTCCAGCTACAATTTCATCATTCTTCCACCTTTTCTTAATAATTAGACAATTAACCTATTAAAACATCTCACACCTTTCCTCGTACTTTTTTTAAAAACATCTTAAGAGAATATCCGTTAACATATTTTTCATATTAATTAATAATATATTCGAAGAAAAAAATTGATTTATATTATCTTGTGGATATTATTCTAATGAGCATAATTATCTTGTGGATATTATTCTTACGAGCATAACCATTGTCTATTATACACATATTTTTTTTTTTGTTGAGAGTGTCTATTTCTGAATGGTTTACTTAATCAATTATAAAATAAATGTTAATTATATATTTTTCCTTTTTCTTTTCTTTTTTTTCTTTTTCTTTTGGTACAATAGATCTTGATCCTTTTTAAGTGATGTAATTTTTTTTTATTAATAACCCTCTGATTCTTAGGGAAAATTAGTCCTAATAGGACAGAGTTCGGCCGCGAGGTAAGTAAAGTTTGACCAATAAATTGTTCCACCCAGGAATCGAACCCGAGTTCTTCCAGGATCTGCCATTTTTGGTGAAGCTCATTAACCACTTGAGCCCAATAACTTGGTTTGTTGCAATTTGATCTTATACATTTTTCATATAAAAATAAATATTAATATATAAAGTGTTATTTAATTCGTGGATGAAGTTATTGTTTATACATAATTTAAAGGTAAAATTACACTACAAGTCCTTTATCTTATTTTTTTGTAACACTTTGGTCCTTTATCTTTTTTTTGTAACAATTTGGTCCTTTATCTTTTTTTTCGTAACACTTTGATCCATATTTTATTTATTTATAAAAAATAAAGGACCAAAGTGTTACAAATAAAACAAGATAAAGGACCAAACTGTTACAAAAAAAAGGGACTAAAATGTTACAAATAAAAAAAATAAAGGACTAAAGTGTTACAAATAAAAGATAAAAGACCAAAGTGTTACAAAAAAAAAGATAAAGGACCAAAGTGTTACAAAAAAATAAGATAAAGGATCTGTAGTGTAATTTTGCCTAATTTAAAATAAGTTGGTAATAATAATAAAATAAAGTCAAATAGTTATTTTAAAATGAATTGTTTCCATAAATTATGGTTTTTTTTTTTACGCAAATTCATAGATTATGGTGAGTAACGAATTTTAATTATTTGTATAAGTTTACGTAAAAAAAATTATTTGTATAAGTTATCCCATCAAACCTAATTAAACTGGAATTTTCTACATGGTCTAGTCCCCATTTTAGTCAAACTCGGTTAGCCAAGATATCATGAACATAGAAAATAAAAGCTATGGTAAGATTTTTTTTTTCTTTCTAAAATTAACATGTGGCAAAATTCATAATATAGCAAAAGAGTTATAATAATAATAATAATAATAATAATTGTTAGAGTTAAATTTAAATAATTCAATAGTGTGATTATTTAAATTAGAATAAAAATAGTATATCACATGATCATAAATAATTTATTGTTTTATTTATCATAAATAAAATTGACAACTGTACTAATTTGTACTGTTTCTTTTTCATCTTACTAAAGTACTACTCGTTTAAATTTGAAGTTGACAACTTATTATCAAAATAAAGACAAAAGTGATAAAAGACAAAGTACATTATTATAAATTAGATCACCTATCTATTGTCCTGACACACAACACAACCTTGTCTTGACCAAGCTAGCTTGACAACAATTCTGCTGATTTTTATCTATGCAAATTAATGTTTGTGACCATTATTTAATTACTTCTTCCGTAATATGTTTTATAAGTAAAAATAATTTTTTAGATTTATTGTATATTTAATGAATTTTATCTATATTATCGACCATATTCAACAAACTTGCAACATTATTAATTCCTGTAATATTCAACAAGCTTTAAAACATAATACTATATGTCTATATTATTTGATATATTTTATTATTATTTTTTGGGTCAAACAACTTAGTGGTTAGAAATTCACATTTTAAAGATGTATAAACGAGAGTAGGTATCAAAGTTCAAACTCTGATCTATTTATATTACATGCAATATTCCAATAAATTGAACTATACTCACAGGAACTATTTGATATATTTTATAATGCTAGGAAGCTTAGTGATGCAATGCCTTCATAAATTGAGCATGAAGGATTATTTATAGTCACCAAGGTTGTCTTAATTAATAATAAATTTTCTCTTTCACAATTTTTTTTAAAAGAAATTGAAGATTTTTGTTTTACTTGAATAATATATAGTAGATGGTAGTATTTGGAGATTATTTGGGTAAGGGTGCCCCCCTTCTTTGGTTTGGAGAGTGGAGACATGATTAGGTACCACTTGAGTCAAGTGCAGTTTCTAGTATTCAACAGCTGAATCAATTTTAGAGCATTCTGTCAATTGATGTTTCAACTTTCAATGGACAAATTAAAATGTTTGGCGAAATTTTTTTAAGAGAGATATACTAGAATAAAGTGTGTAATTAATGAATTTGATGAAATGTATTATAATCTTGCTTCTTGCCCAAAAAAAAAAAGTGTTTTTTTTTCCAAAAAAATATAAAAAAATTCAAGAGTTTTGTCGGTATAATTTAACTCAACTGACAATGTCGATATTGTTATGTTTAAATTCGAACTCAAAATCTATGTAATTATATGTATGAATTTCAAGATATATGTGTCACGTAGTCTATACTCCATAAGAACAAAATATACAAAGAACAAAATTATTAAAACTTTTTTTTGTCTTAACTTTTCTACTTTGAGCGAATGCATGACCGAATTTACATTACGGTGTTAAACAAAATAGTGTGGGGGGAGGGGTTTGTTACTACTTTGGACAAAAATCTTCTAATTTTCGTACGCACAAAACCTTCAACATGCAGCTCCTTATTCCTCCAATTCCACAAAATGACAAGCCATGGCTCCAGAAAACAATGAATTAATGAAAAAAGAAAACCAATGAATCAATATAAGTTATAACCAACAAATTTCATAAAAAAAATAAAAATATAACCAACAAATAAAAATTTGTTACGTTAAAGATTGTTGAAATGATGTATGAAAGTTTCTTTCTCCATCCCATGTTTCTTTTCTGTGTATTTTAAGGGTAGAAAAGAAACATAAGGGTGGGAAGAGAAAAATTCGAAAAACTAAGTTGTTAATAATGGCCCAATTCAGACCAGCATTTTTGGGCCAGATTCGGCCCACACTAAGATCGGACAGGTGCATTCCAAGTTTCCAACAGAGTGAAAAACATAATTATAACTTTGAGAGCTACGCTTACCCCCTATAGTTCTTAAAACCCCCAAAATATTTTTTCTTTTTGCCGATTTTAACCTCTCCAAATTCACCAATCCAGGTAGGGATGGCAATGGGTAGGGTATGGGTAGGGTACTATAGCACCCATCCCCATACCCGCAGTTTGAAAAAATACCCGTACCCATCCCCATACCCGTGTGGGTAAAAATCTTTGTCCCCGTCCCCATACCCTATGGGTATCTAAGTACCCATACCTGTACCCGTTACCCGCAGTTTTGCTAAAAATAAATCGATCGATTATAAAATATCATATCGTTTTAATATAATTATTATTTTTTTTAAGATTTTAATGTTGACTCATGAAAATTATAAACAAAAAATTTATCAACCTCATGTTAAAGTTCATTTCTTTGTTGACATATTCACATTGTGTTTGTATTATATTATAAATAAATATTTTTATTAAAAATGTGTAATAATTTAATAGTTGTTATATTTTTTAAAATTGGTATACATATGTTATTATATAAAAATATATACAAAATAAATAAATATATATTATGTGGGTATGAGGCGGGGTGGGTACTAAGGTACCCGTACCCGCACCCATACCCGTTCATTTTTGCGGGTAATTACCCATACCCGTGCCCGTACCCAAAATGCGGGTTTTTACCCTACCCGTAATGGGTATTTTTTGCGGGTACCGACTGGATATGAGTCAAATTGCCATTCCTAAATCCAGGCGAAATTTGTCCTATTGGTTAATCCGGACTTTCCCATAATCTTAATTTCTTACTTCAATCCAGACATTCCGAAAATTGTCTCTAAAATTGTTTGTTGAGTATCTTGATCACGGAAAAAAAGTTTAATTGAATTTTTTTTTTAATACTCGAGATAACATATTGAAATGAGTTTGAGATGAATCAATCAAATTAGGATTTGTTTTTGTTAGTACAAAGTCAGGTAGCAATTCAAATAGAATAAAGTCGACACTTGTATTGTGATGTGAAGAAGGTGGTATATATAAAAGAATATAACACAAAACACGTGATTCATGTGAATGTCTAATTTAAATTATATAGTGTTTAGAAAACACAATCACGAGATGACAAAAAAAAAACTACAAGATTGTCCTTATGCATATGGTCTAAGTGGAAAAGAGAAGAAACTTGTTGGTAAGATGACATCAAACACGATTTTCTAATAAAAATATTTTTATGATTTTGCATGAAAGAAGACCCGACAAATTATATGGCTCTCATTAGTTTTTGAATTCATTTAATAAAACAAAACTATTTATGCACTAAATCTTTCCTACATTTTTTTGTTGGTTTATCTTTCCTACCAAGACTAACTAATGTTGCTATTATTGATGAATTTTTTTTACATTTTCTCTCAAAGCACATTTTGAGCTTGCTTTAGCTAACTACTGCTTTCCATTCATGCAAAAAAGGTCTGCTACCTACCTAAAAAGGAAAAAATGTGTGGCAACATAGGCATGGACTAATAACATTGCAATAAATACAATGCAAAGTGAAATTACATTTCATTCATCATTACACAAACACTATAGATTCAAGCAAAAACCTAAGCTATTCCCAATGTCTCTCTGGTCTATACTCCTCCTTACACTCTTTGCAGTTGGTGAATCTCAATCCACTGCTGCATTTAACCAAACCGACCTGCAGACAGCAATGTCCGATATGCGAAGTCGTTCTTATTATGGATTTGTCATCCTCCTCAAAATCCTCAACAGTCTGCCCAACCAACTGCAAAGCAATGATTTCACATTCCTAATGCCAAATGATGAAGATTTATCTCACTTCTCAATAACCACAGATGAGCTCCATGATTTCCTACTTAGCCACTCTATTCCAACAGCATTGCTGCTCAGTCATCTATTACATTTTCCAAATGGCTCTATAGTTCCCTCTGGCCTTCCAAACAAGGTGATCAACATAACCAACAGTGGCAGAGCAGGTTTGTTTGTCAACAATGCAAGGGTTGTCACACCAAATGTGTGCCTAAATTCTCTAATAAGGTGTCATGGAATCAGTGCTGCTATGACATTTGAAAATGTCCTTCCTTTTCACAGAGTTCCAAAACCTAAGGATCCCTCAAAGAAAAAGAACAATAACGACACAAACCCAACCCGAACGATTAAAAATATGAGCATCCCACCTTTCAATTGAGGCGAGAAAAATAGTTGTCATTCAAATGTAATGTTATCTTGTGTGGTTTTATGAAATAACAAGATGTAACTTTTACTTTGTCTCAACACAATATCTATTTCATCTCTAGACTAATGTTTTAAAATCCGAACTGAAGATCGAAAATTGATGAGATCTCAACAACAATTAAACCAAAAGGTAAATGAATAAATAAATAAATAAAAAGTAACAAAAAATAAAAACCAGACAATGATAGACCCAGGTTCAAACCAATGGGTGAGTCTTAGTCATGGTTCAAGTTGAACACACCAAAGACATAAAATAAGACCACCTCATCCCAACATAAATATACCGAGCAACTATTGAATTCCACAAATTAAGCAACATAAATATCCATACATACATTGCATAGAACAAACCTATTCGAAGTACAAATTAATTATAAGCACTCAGTAGTACCTCTTTCATCTACAAAGGCTTATACTGCTTCAAATGTAATGGAATTAAAACCAACTCTTTGTCAATTGTATAACAGAATGAAAATGCTAAAAATAATATGTAAGAGATTACAACAAACGCTCAACTGATACTCATCATGGGTTTGTGCGGAAAGGGTGGCAGTCGTTAGATTGACTGTCTGCCTTGGGAGGGCCACTGTATAGAAGATCATGGATTTTGGAATACATCAGCATTGAAGAGGGGTCACCACTGCTCTGTGATAAACGAGAACTCTCCTGCATTTTGATTTTCTCATAGAGATATTGCTTCTCGGCCTCAGCTTCACTTAACTTCTGTTTCAAATAGTTGCTGGTATATTCTTCCTCTGATTTATCAGACTTGGCAAGAGCAATCCTCTGGAGCCTTTCAGCCTCTCGTTTGGCCTCATTAGCCTTCAACTGGAACATATCAGCCTCTGCATTTTTAAGCCTCACAATTCTCTCTAGTTCTTCAATCTGTGACTTCTTTTTTTGCCTCTCCATCTTGAGTTCTCCTGCTTCTCTGGCCTTGTCTGCTAATTCACGATCACAAGCCTCAACAGCTAAGCGAGCCTTCTTGTGCATTCTCTTCTTCTCATCAGCTACAAATTCCATCTTTCGTATAGCCTCTTGCACCACTTCAGCAATTCTATTGCATGCCTCCTGTGGAGCAATCAGCCTTCCACTTTCTGCATTTTCCAGGCTCTTTGGGGAATCCAGGTCGAGCTCTTCATGTAGGAAAAGCAATAGTCAGAACAATAATAAATAAATGAAAGTAACAGCCACATATCCAGTTGCAACTGTAGCCCAAACTTTACTATTCATAGATGTTTTCTAACTATTGCAACTAGCATCTTATTCTTATGTGTTTAAAATTGGGTGTGTGTTAATGAAGAGAAAAAAAATGCAGTTTGGCAATGATCTCAAAATATATTATAAAAATTGTTCTTTCTATCAACTCTTAATACAGTTTTTTTAATGAATTGACGTTTATTCATACATAACCAAATGTGATATGGAAATAGTGAACGAGACATAAAAAGTGCAAACCACAACACATGTATATTGGGAGACTGCAATTTGCAAGTAAACAAGAAATTTTATACCTTGGAAAACCAACAATATTGCTCTGCATGCTGCTTTAGATTCCATTTTTCGGCTTTTCAGTTTTTCCTTGAGATCATCACACTTCCAATAGAGTTTCATCCCCCGTTGGTCTTTACTACCATGAAAGATCCTACTAACAAAATCAAGCTCCCTCATCAAGGCCTCCGCATCCCATGATGGTGCACAGTGCTGGAATACGTCTTTAACCCAGCCCAACAGTTCTGAAGTCCTATTGCATGCTTGACACCTGAAAACCATTTCGCTTGGCCCTGATCCACTCTTTACAGAAGGACCCATGCAGATAAGCTTCGCCCGAATGGCACAATCTGTGTGAGTCCAATGAGAACACAAATCACATCCAATCCAACGGCAAGTATTTACTTCAAAGTCAAACTTGCTGCAGATAACACACATGCAAAGATTGCAGAAGCCATTGTTGTCAGTGCATGTTTCACAAGAACAATCATCAGCTGGAAGCAGGTTTCGGCAAGCTATGTTTCTGCATCTCTTGTACAGAAATACCTCAATCAGCATTGTCTGCGACAGACCGAGGCTAGGATGTAAAAATCCCTGAATTCCAGTATTTATGGAAACAAGGATTTCAAGCTGTGTTCGATGTGCTCGAATCAATGTCTTGGCTGTTAAATCAGATCTACTCTGAACAAGCTTCTGCAAAATGAAAAACTCGTCTCTATGCTGTGAGCCATTTCCTCCTTCAAGTATAACTCGAAGCCCATTTTTCAGCTCATCCAGAAACTCTTCAGGTAGATGGTGCATTTTGTCACATATCACATCCACTCTTTCTCTAGCAATATCCTGAAGACTAATTCTATCCGCACTAGAAACACGACGAATAACTGACTGATCAGGACAATCAATATCAGCTTTTCCATTCTCCATCTTCTTTGCAGCAATTGCATCAGCAGTAGGCCAGGTTTCTCTAGAGCTAGCACTTTCAGTAGGAGATTCCCGGATGTTATCAGAGTTTGACCTAGGATCCTCTGGAGACAAGCGAGGATCCGAAGAAACCAGAGACAGTGATGTTTGGAGACCTCCAACCCGGGACTGTTGTCGCGGAGGGAGCATTTTTCTGCAACCGCTTCAATTCTATGTTAAATCCTGGTGCTGACATGACCATGAAAATTGAAATTTTTTACTTAGTCAACAACTAACACAGTTGATTATTATACAAATTACATACCACAACATATAATTAACTCATCATATCACAGACACTCTTTTTTGTATGTACTATGATTAGCTAAAATCTAAGGCTCTGTTTGACACTGTCAAATTTTGAGCTTATGACACCTGTTTGGTAACAATTTTTTCTCACGACCTTAAAGCTAATTTTGATAAGCTAATTCAATTAACTTATAGCTTATCATTTTTTCTTCCAACTTCACCCCTATAATTTTACTTGAAAAAAATAAACATTAAGTAAGCATTTTTTTTGTCATTTCATATTTATAAGCTAGTTCAACCGCTAATTTTATCAAACATTACGTATTCAATCAGCTAGCTTATCCACTATAAGCTAGTTTATAAACTATTCACAATTTTTTTTTGCCAAACAGAGCCTCTAGCTACAAAATAGGCAATAAAACGAACTCAAGAAAAATTCACAATCTACTAAAAATTACAGCAATTTATACTCTAAACAAGCATATCATCAAGATCAACGAATTAAACACTAGTGAATTTCACTATTGATGCTACTCTACCACATCTTAATGACCCATCTTAATAAGAATCTAAGTCATGAACTCAAACAAAAAATCAAGTGAAAAAGGTACAAGTCAAATGACCCATCACACAAAATTGACCCTAAAATTCTAAACTTGAAAAAAAAAAGCATAATTTTTTTAGCTGAAAATGAACAAAATCGAAATTCATTGAATCACAACAACAAAAATTGAAGATGAAAAAGAATTGGATTGAAAAGGAGAAGAAGTATCACCTATTGAATTGGAGAGAATCTCGTTGTTTCTTCTTCTTCTTCTTCACAGAGCTGAATGGAATCGAGGGAAAAGGGAAAGAATTTAGGTCAAAATAAGAAAGAAATGGAGTGGTTTTTGTATTGACCGGTTTAACGGTTCGAACCGGAGAAAAAGAGGAGAAAAAGACAACATTGGAACTGTCAATATAGGAAATATTTTGAAATAACAAGTGGGAAAGGAGGATAAGAATGTCTTTTTATAATACTAGTGTTGGGTGACCGGTTCATCCGGTTACCTGTGTTACGCGTAGTTTCTTTGACTTGGTTTTGTCGTATATACTGTGTTGTAATAAATGGTATAGAGAAGAAAACTAAGGAAACTTTTTCAATTCTTATTTTGACTAAAATTTTTCTGAACAATGAACATGGTATCCAGAGATTTTATCTTTTTCTGGTGAATTTTGGTATTCATCAATCACTTTTTTAATTTATTTATTTTTTAAAAAAATTACTTTTTTATTTTTAAAAATCTAGCAAAGTGACATATACCTAGTATTTTAAGAATTTTTTTTTTTACAAACAATATTTTTAAAATAAATAAAATATTGTTTTAAAACAAATGTTTTTTTAAAAGTATCTTTTTATTTTATAAATTTTTTGAAAACAATTTTTTATTTATATTATAATGCCGAATAATCAATTTTTAATCAAAAGTCAACGAAAGACTAACAATGCAAAATGAGATAAATTTTAGGAGCTAAAATTGAGCAATTTAAACTTGAGTGACCAACTTGACAAAAAAAAAAACTTGAGTGACTAAAATCAAGCCATCGTTAAATTTTAGAGAGTTAAAATCAAATTATGTGGGGCCAAAATCAAATAACCGTAATTGAATAATTGTTTTTTGTTTTTTTACTATAATAATTATTGGATGATTGTTTTAAAGTACATAAAGGAAAATAGTTTTTGTAGTCTCCATTTTTATTTTTTTATAACAAGATCGATAAATGACCGTCCTAGCAAGCGTATGAGCTAACATATTCGTTTGTCGCTTAATAGACTTGATCACAAAGTTTGAATTTAACAACAAAGTATTTTTAACATAACTAATAAATGAGCTAGACCAACATGTAAATTGTGAAGTGATGCCACCTTGTGCCATGTCTTTAATTGCGGCTAGTAATGCTGTTGACTCCCCTTCAAGTATGGAATATTTGCCATCAAGTCTATTAAGCGACATGGCACAAGGTGTCCGGCCTTCACAAAAGAACCCAAATGATTACGCAGACACACCATCCTAAGTTTGTCTTGTTTAACTCATTGCGAAATCCCGCGTCTACATTACATTTGTACCAACCCAATGGCGGTTTCTGCCACTGTATGGTCTGTTATCGGGTTAGCTTGTTGCAGCTGCTGAATCGAGTGCCATTCAGCCCATAATTGCTGAGTTTTTATTCCTAAGCTTCGTCTCACTTCCTTCGAGTCATTCCATACACTATTGTTTCTGTTATTCCACAACATCCATACCAACATTGCAAATAATCCTGCTGTATATCCTTATCTTCACTAGAACATATGTCGTTTATCACCTCCCAAATAGTGCTATACGCTGCTGAATCCGCGCGCCTATAACTTGCTCCAAACCGACAGCTTGTCTTGCTTGTATACTGTCATTACAAGTGAATAGAGCATGCCAATTATTCTCATTACCTTGATCACAAAGTGGACATAACACCGGACAAGGAACACATCTTTCTTGTAGATGTTTGGCGTAGTCTCATTTTTTTTTTAAATATATGTTATGCCTAATGTTAATAAATTAATGGGTTTATATTAGTTTTTTTTGAGAAAAAATAGACCATTTGTGATCTAATAAATTAATGGGTCTAAATCTCCTCCTTCTTTAATGTACCTAATTTCATCAAGAGAGACCATTTGTGATCTTATTCTAGAAAATAAAGTGGCAATGTCAAAGATCATATTTGCACCCTAAAGAAGTCACAAAAAATATATCAAAAACTATATGTAAAAATAATGCAAGCTGTGGGGTTCGAACCCACGCGCACTCAGTGCAGTAGGTCTTAAGTCTACCCCCTTAGACCACTCGGGCAAGCTTGCTTGACATTTAAAGCCTAGATTTATCGATATATGTTATTTTTCATAATTCAGAATGAATTTAATTTATATTCACTGTCGGTGTAAAGTTATTTTACGCATACGTCCAATAATATATCAACACATCATGTATTGTGTTTAAAAACATATATGATGTGTCACATTTCATTAAATGATGTGGCAACATATCATTCGATACATGTGTAAAAAAGCTTTACACTAACAGTGTATACAAATTAAACTCATTCAAAATATATACCATAGTTTCAAAATTTGGAATGTATATTATAAAATTTAATTGGGTAAATATGTTTTTACCCCTGAAAATATGCGAGTTTTGTCTTACCCCAAGCAAAAAAAAAAAAAAAAAATTGGGATTCCCCATGCGATATGAAGATTCTTTGATTTTAGCCCTAGTTGTACAATTGTGTTTATTTTTTCCTATTATTAATACATATATGTAAACACTTCTTAAAGTTTCTTGGCTGTAGCATATTGAAAAAATCCAATTGGAAAATGATAATCTATCTTACTTGCGCATGCGTCCAATAATATATCAACACATCATGTATTGTGTATAAAAACATATATAATGTGTCTCATTCATTAAATGATGTAACAACATATCATTGGATATATGTGTAAAAAAGCTTTACACTGACAGTGCATACAAATTAAACTCATTCATAATATATACCATAGTTTCAAAATTTGGAATGTATGTTATAAAATTTAATTGGGTAGATAGGTTTTTAACCCTGCAAAATATACGAGTTTTTATGAAGATTATCTGATTTTACCCCTAGTCGTACAATTTCTATTATTAATACATATATGTAAACACTTCTTAAAGTTTCTTGGCTGTAGCATATTGAAAAAATCCAATTGGAAAATGATAATCTATCTTACTTGTCTCACAAGTTTTTTTGATGAAAAAATCATTAATAAACTGCAATAGAAACTTCTTAATTACTGATAACCTAGAAATTAAATAACTCTTAAAATTTGAAAATGATAAACTGTTGGTAGAAACAATATATCTTTTTGATGGTATGTGTGCCGAATGTCCACAACATCATATTGGATTAGATGCCATTCAAAAACTCCACATAATATATACCCTGATATTAGAATTTAGAAGAATCTATAAGATACTTACATAGCTGAAAGAAAACAATCTATAGACGAGACTGATTTTTTTCTTCCTCTTTTGCCATATAGTTAGCATCAATAAAAGTATCCGCTTAGGAATATGACCAATCAACATATGATATGTGTGTGCGGGGGTCCAAATTTTGACATATATATTTGCAAGAAAGGAACTAACTAGTCAAAATGAACTTTTATATTTATGTCACTTTAGCATTAGCATCATAAAAAGTATGTTAAATAGCGACTATAATTTGAACGGACTCCTATTAATTTATGATTCACAATTGACAATACTATATGTTTGATTGGTAAAATAGCAAATACCGCTATTATTTCATTTTGTTTAAAGTTTGTGAATATTACTATAATTTTTCTTTTATTTTATTATCATTAAGGTGTTCACGGTGTGGTTTGGTTTGGTTTTAAGCATAAAAGTCATCCTAACCGCAATATAAAATTGCATGCGATTCGGTTGGTTTTTAAAAAGTCGTCCAAACCAAACCAATGCGGTTAGGTTTGGTTCGGTTTATGCGATTTATTGCGATATAAAAAATATGACGATATGATCAACTTGTTACAAAATAATATTAGGAAATTTTAATTTATTTTATTATTTACATGATATAATATGCATATACAGAAATTGCATATACATAAGAACTTATTTTTAATACCAACAGTATAGTTCTGGATCCCGTTAAATGATATGTTTTGACGGCCTATTGTTTTATGGATTCAATTTGGGTTGAGCTTGCTAAGTTGACTAGGTAATAGGTTGATTGCCACTAGGTTATAGAGTTAAGTTAAGTATTGCGGTTTGATTCGGTTTGGTTCGATTTTCTAAAATGAAAACTGGAAACCAAACCAAACCGTGTGGTTTAGAAGAAAAATCATCCGTGCAGTTTAAACTAAATGCGGTTTTTTGCGGTTTCGATTTGGATTGGTTCGATTTACGATTTTACTTTTGGATTGTTTCGGATAAGATCACTCCTAATTATTATTATTGGTAAACAAAAAATCAAAAGTCAAAAGAACAAAAATGGAAGATGATTGAGGGAGTTATTAAAACAAAAAATTTCATTTCACTCATAAAGCATATTGAATAAAATCAAAGCTAGAGGGGGCAGGAAAATTGATTTCACATGCATATGAAGAACAAATCAAACCCCAAAGGGGAAGTTCTTCATTCATTCATAAATTGCATTCAACTCATACAATTCAATTCCATTCCAATTCTAATTCTAATCCTATATAAGCTTAAGTTTTTGCACTATCTTCAATCACAATCACCACCATTAACAATCATTCAAACCAACATCTCTAACAAAAAGAAAACGCAACCAGAAACAACAAAAGAAGAGGAACAGATCGAATCTTCCCTCTCACGGTTCGCGTTTCTGTTGTTGTTGTTGTTAATTCAGTTTGTTTTATTTCTTTTTATTTGACTGGTCTGTTAATTTGTCTTATCATATCATCTGTTATATCATATCATAGTTATGTTAACAATACAATTCTGGGCTAATTATTATGCATTATGTTATGCATCCTTTAGTTGGTTGTGATTAAAAACCTCACTTAAAAATTCACACGTAAAGCTAACTTAGTTGATAAGAATATCATATATTTTATATGCAGTAACAGAGGTTCAATCCTCAAACACTCCACTTACAAAAAAACAAAATTATAATTTAGTTTTTTATGAGCACATGTGTTCTTCCTATTGGATGACTATTTTTCATGAGACATTTTATCTTTTCATCTTCTCTAAATTAATTAATTTTTTTTTTTGACAAAGAAAATAATTAGTTTAATTTACACAAACAAAATAAATCTTGGAAACAGAGAAGTAGGGGTGTACGCGGGATGGGTTGGTTCGGATTTGGTCTAATCCGTTACCCAACTCGTTCAATATTCAATGGGTTGGGTTCATCATCAAACCCGCACTTTCACTATCAAATCCGAACCGAACCAATCCGGTTAATAATGAATTAGGTTGAGTTTGCGGGTTGCTCATAAAATTAAAAATATTTTTTTGATAAATTTTTTTTTTTTTAAAATGTTTGAAAAAAACCTATAATCAACTTAAAACAATTGTGAAGCATTTCTAACATTTAAATTGAATAAAACACCCTCATTTAACTTCAAATAAAAATTCATCCTTGATCATAGCACTTAATAATCTAAACAAGAGTAGCAAATTTTCAAAAACCACATCATTTCCATGACCGGGTTGGGTACACAGATAGACGGGTTCAAAAACTCAAATCCAATACCTAAACCGATCACTTGTGGGGATAGTGGGTTGGACCGGATTCTACCCGCAAATGAACGGATTCGGGTAAATAATGGATTGGGTCGGCGGATTGACCCGCACCCATGAACACCCCTATGGAGAGATGGTTTCTCTCCCAACCCCCCTCAATTCTTTTCTACCCCCTGAATTTCCGTTTTTGCCCCTGGGGGTACTGCGATTTATACGAACCGAAATAAGCCGACATGCTGATAAATTTCGGTAACCACTTACCAAAATCTGAGACATTTCGGTTCGCAGGTACCGAAACAATTATTTCGGTAAACTTCTACCGAAAATGGCCTAATTCCAGCGACCAACGTACCGAAATCTAGGACATTTCGGTTCGCAGATACCGAACAAGCTGACGTTCGTTTTTTGTGTACCGAAAACGCTAATGTTCGGTTTGAAGTTACCGAAATGGTCTAATATTTGGCTTCGGTGAATACGAACCGAAGTTTTTTGGCAAAAATGTTTCAAACCGCAAGGGGCAAACTTGGATTTTTGGGGGTAGAAAAGAATTGAGGGTGGTTGGGAGAGAAACCATCCTATGGAGAAGTTTCTTGTTATGGGCTTTGTCAAATCAGGCCCATGTATATGAATTTCAAACAACAAATCTCTAAATACAATTCAATTGCTGCAACGCAGCATGCAGCGCTTAAGTGCATTTGTTTGACTTCAGCAGTTTCTAACAACTCATTCCCTTCATCATTTCAGTTTAGAGATGGACAAATTATTGGCTGCAACGACTAAAAAGGTTAGCAATCACATATATGATGATCCTGCTTTCGTTATTCTCTCAAAATTGCCGCTTAAATCTTTGATTCGATTTCGTTGCGTACGTAAATCATGGTCTGTCTTATTTCAAAACTCTTATTTCATGGATATGTTCCGAAGGAATTTCTTATCTAAGGATCATTCTTACTACAATGATACATCTCTCCTCTTATATCATTTTGCACCGTGGGATGACGGTAATTACGAACCGTCTGCATTGTATTCTCTCTTTGGTGAGAGGTTTGAGAAAACGGTTAAGATAGATTGGCCAAATCTATATCAAGTTCCATATTATTTTAATATTTATGGTTCTGTTAGTGTTAATGGCATTTTTTGTATTGAAGACATTGGGAGAGTTGGGAGTATTGGGCAAGGTTGTAATATTGAAGAATTAGGGAGAATTGCATTGTGGAATCCAGCTACAGATGAATGCAAAGTTATTCCTCCTAGTCCTTTTCCCTTTGAATCTCCTTGTTGGGATCCGTTAATTGAATTTCATGGATTTGGTTATTGCCAAGGTAGCGATGACTATAAGGTGATTCGACATTTAACATTTTTTCCCAGAACTGATGGAGATCGAGAAGAGACTTGGAAAGATGGATATCACGAATCCTTGTGGGAGATATATTGTCTAAAATATAACTCGTGGAGAAAACTTGATTTAGATATGCCTACACAATTTGCTGGGGGTGCGGGTGTGTACACAGATGGAGTGTGTCACTGGTGGGGTGAAAGTGAAAGTCAAAATGATGTTGAAGTTTATTTGGTGTCATTTTACTTGAACAACGAGACATTTGTGAAAACATCCATACCTTCAAATATGGATTATATTGATTCTGCAATCGTGTTTAGACATTTAAACATATTAAATGGATCAATTGGATTGATTTCAAATTATGCAGAGACAGGTACTTTTCACATATCAATTTTGGGTGAAGTTGGGATCAAGGAGTCATGGATCAAACTCTTTATTGTGGGTCCTTTGCCCTGCGTTGAGCATCCGATTGGAATTGGTAAAAAGGGTGATATATTCTTTAGAAAAAAGGATAATGAACTAGTATGGTTTAATTTAAACACTCAGAAAATTGAAGAGATTGGTTTTAAAGGTGACTCTTATTGCCAGATATTGATTTATAAGGAAAGCTTTCTACCATTTTTGAAAGAATAAACAATTAGTTTTGTTGTTTGATTTCGCTTTAGAGGTACATGATTGTGGTGATTATTATAATTTTAAATAAAAATACTGCTTTTTAAGTATAATAGTGCTATATATGTACTTTATTTTACTTTATTTCATTTTCTACTTTGTGAGCATACTGCTATGGTAATACGCCCCTATTGATATTCGGTTATATGTATTCCTATGATGTAATGAGGAATCCTGGACCTTCTGCTCCTTAACCCTTGGCTCAGCTAACTTAACTAGTTGAGCTACCTATCCCAACCCTTTGTATTGAACCTTTGATTAATAATAAAATGTTAAAGTTGTTTGTTTTAAAAAAAGTGTCTTGGTTGTAATTTTATTTTATTATCATGAATGTTCAATTTGAAACTCTTACTCTACTGCTTTAGTGTAACTGGATCCGAACACAAATTTGTGAAGCAAAACGGGCAAAAATATAAAATGATTTGAGCAAGAAGCAACAATGAGGACGATATTGTGACTTGAGTCTGTTTGTGTAAATAGCACAAATACTTATTATATTAAGTGCTTACTTTTAATGCAAAAAATAAAATAATGAAATTGCTTTTATATATGTTATGAACTGTTTTGCATAAGGTATATTGGAGAACTTATGAAAAAAGTTGAAAAAAACTTATGAAAATTGTTATATAGTGTTTTCATATAATAGTCTAATACAAAGTTATGTGTGTAGATAATTTCAAATAAGTCGATCCGAACAAAGACTCTTTTCTGGTTGGCTATATTCTTCGAGAAAAAGGATAATGAATTGCTATAGGTACTTCATTTTATTATACTTGTATGGCAATTCTGCTATAGAAACAAACAGGGAGTAGTTTTTCACAAGCTTCTCAATTCTGCAAAACATTTGTTATACCTCAGAAAACCAGCAGTAGGTAAATTGCAAAAATAATCATAAGCTCTAGAGTAAAGAAACTATAATACTAGCAGAAGGTCTAAAATGGGAATTTTCGACTTACCTTAAGATGCGGTGTAAGGCGAGTTCCTCTTGTAACAAAGAAAACAGAAGATCGATACTGACTGGCCTATTTTATTGTGATTATGCTTTAAACTGTGATGCAAGATTTTCTTATATGTTACACACTGAATTTGCCTTAAAAAGGCATACATAAACTGCTCGAAATGCTGCGGTTAACGTTAGAGGTGAAAAGTGGCATATTTAACTTGCTGATAAAAACAATTCAGCTTCGGTTTATATTGGTTAACTCAATTTTTTCAACCAACAGTGAACTCGTAGAAGCCATTGTGATCGTCAACAAGGCCACCAACAAGTACAAGGGTTACAGCTAGGTCACCTTCCGCTCGCCACGCGGACAATGCCTTACAAGCACTCTGTGAGCCTAGTAAGCGCTTCGACTGAGGTGTTACTGTCACCATGTCATACAACTAGCTGCTGCACGGTCCAACACCGATGCATCAGATAATGCACTTCACAAAATACATGTATCCAACATACTGCTGGATCTCGCAGAAGACAAGCTTCTAGCCTACTTCTCGCTTCATGGTCCGGCCCTTCTCAAGATTCTGCTTCAAACTGATTTTGCAAATAAGCAATTGTCCGTGTTAGTTATTATGTGGTTTCTGATACAATATTGATCTGATAAATATTCCTCTCAATCTGCATAACATTTCCATACTTTCATTCATGCTTTGGTGAAAAGTAATGTTAATGGTTATGAAGTGAATTGGTGAAGCTTCAAGGATGATCACATTATCATGTCATATTGTTTCACTCTTGTTTTATTATCTTTTTTAATGTGGTTACATTTTTTCATGTTTAACAAAAAATAATGAATTTACATGCTCCAATAATATACCGACTGACGCATCATGTATCTATGGTATTTAAAAACACATATGTGTTACAATCATTAAATGATGTGGCAACACATTATTAGATGTATGTGTAAAAAATCTTTACACCGACGCAGGGCCGTCTCCGAGTATTTAGAGATCCTGGGCAAAAAATAAAAATGGACCCCTTATAAAAACATAATATATCTAAATTGTAAACAATTTCAATAACATAAAAAATAATCATTCATTGTTGTAACTAAAAAAAAAGTTATATTGTAATCAATATTATCAAAATACATTTTAGCTACTTAAAAAAAAATCAGTAGCGTTGAAATTGAACCTAGTAGACCTGAAATTTTCAACAACATCCTTATTTAGTAATAGACTATTAGCACAAATAACCTCATGTTCAACAATTTTCGTAAAAAAAAAAAACCACATGTTCAACAACAATAACATCATCATCAACAACAACTATGATATGAACTATCCTTTCCTAATAATGAATAAAGAAGAAATTAACAATTTAAAAACGAAAACAATTGATAAACTAAATACTAACCTTGAATTTTGATTTTTTTTCTTAGGGTTATGATTTTCCCCTTTAGTTTCAGTGAGAGAGAGGAGAAGGGAGGACGAAAAAATTCCCCTTAAGTTTCACGGTGCGGTGACGAAAAAATTCGGTGATTCGGTGAAGGGAGGATGAGAAAGAGTGAAAGACGCTGATCAGGGGTGAAGGGTGAAAGCGAAAGAGGAAAGACGCAAAATAGAAAGACGCGGCCTTGCCTTGAGATTTTTCTTTTGTTGGTCTAATTATGCTTTGCTGGACCATTATTGTTGCTACTTAAACCTCCCAATATTACTACCTATTACCAAAATATTTTTTTGTGGCCCTGGGCTGGAGGCCCGGTAGCTCAGGCCCAAAACCGGCCCTGCACCGATGATGCACAACAATTAAACTAATTTATATAAAATCCAACAGATTGAAAGGGCTGAGCAAATGATGCAGCAATCTATTCCCGACTCCGAGCAGCCTTCACAGGTAGAGACTACAAGGGAACTAAATGTAGAAGATGGAACTAAGATAGGATTTTCTCTCGGGTCATCAGCTAAACCTGTGACCAAGGAGAAAGGTGAGGCGTCAAGGATAGTGTTTGATGAGGTTGATGAAGAGAAACATGAGGAGAGGAATCCCAAAAACAATTTGAAGAGGAAAGAAAGTGGTGGTGGAAAATCAACTTTGGAAGAAATGATCAAGGAGGAAGAGAGGAAAAAGGAAAAACTCAACAGGAAGGATTATTGGTTGCACGAGGGAATTGTTGTTAAGGTTATGAGCAAAGTCTTGGCAGAGAAAGGGTACTACAAGCAAAAGGGTGTTGTGAAAAAAGTGATTGACAAGTACGTCGGGGAAATAGAAATGCTAGACAACAAGCATGTGCTCAGAGTTGATCAGGAAGAGCTTGAGACTGTGATACCACAGGTTGGGGGCCGAGTCAAAATAGTCAACGGGGCTTATCGTGGATCACTTGCTAGACTACTCGGGGTGGATACAGATCGTTTTTGCGCTAAGGTGCAGATAGAGAAAGGTGCTTATGATGGCAGGGTGCTTAAAGCTGTGGAATATGAAGACATTTGTAAAGTAGCCTAATGAGTTTAATGGAATGATAATTTTTGTTGATTCTGTTAAGTTTCAGGAGTTGGAAAGTTTGTTCTGTATTATGTAGAAGCTCTAGACTCTAGTGCCATCTTTATACCATAAATGAATTCATGGTGATTATCTTTTCTTATATTGGAATTGGATATAATTATTGCCTTCATAATTTAGAATTCTGATTTTTCTAGCTAAGTAAATTTCACATGTTTGAATATCAGATGCAGTATTTTCTGATACAAAAAAAAAAAAAAAAAACTTCCCCACCTCCCTTTTTTCAACACATAAAAGTCATGATATTTATGTAACAAGCAAAAGCCATGTAGTTACTCCCTCCGTCCCAAAAAGAATGACCCATTTTGAATATATGCACTATTCATATATATTGTTTTGACCATATTTTTCTACTAATAAATAAAAATAAATATTAACATATAAGATGTTGTTAGATTCGTCTCGATGAGTATTTTCAAAATATCAATTTTTTATAATTTTTACTATTATACAATTAAAGATATTAGTCGCCAAAGTTATGCATTGGCATGCGTGTTTCGGTCAACTGGGTCATTCTTTTTGGGACGGAGGGAGTATGTATTTATATTCTATTATTTTTAATCATCCTCTGAACAAGGGTAAACCAAAGTCTTAATTTCCTTGTACACTTTGCTTATGTTGTGTCTCAGTTGCTCTGTACTTTGAAAAACAAAGAACAAATAAGCATTTTGAAAAACATAGTTGAGTAACTTCTGTAAAGAAAATAAACAAAGAATTTCAGATAGGTGAAAACAAACACTAGCAAATGATAGCGAAGTTTTTAAGAAAACATGTCTATATGAAAAAAAGGGAAAAAATGATATATCTATCAGAGCCTGGCTTCAGCGATTCAGTTTAGAGATGGACAAATATTTGGCTGCAACGACTAAAAAGGTTAGCAATCACATATATGATGATGTTGCTTTTGTTATTCTCTCAAAATTACCTCTCAAATCTTTGTTTCGATTTTGTTGTGTACGTAAATCATGGTCTGTCTTGTTTCAAAATTCTTATTTCATGGACATGTTTCGAAGAAATTTCTTGTCTAAGGATCATCCTTATTATAACGATACATCTCTCCTCTTAGATCATAGTGCACCGTGGGATAACGGCTACAAACCGTCTGTGTTGTATTCTCTCTTTGGTGAGAGGTTTGAGAATACAGTTAAGATAGATTGGCCAAATCCATATCAAGTTCCACATTATTTTAGAATTTATGGTTCTGTTAGTGTTAATGGCATTTTTTGTATTGAAGACAATGGGAGAGTCGGGAGTTTTGGGCAAAGTCGTAGTGTTACAGAATTAGGGAGAATCGTACTGTGGAATCCAGCTACCGATGAATGCAAAGTCATTCCTCCTAGTCCTTTTGCCTTTGAATCTCCTTGTTGGGATCCGTTAATTGAATTTCATGGATTTGGTTATTGCCAAGGTAGCGATGACTATAAGGTGATTCGACATTTAACATTTTTTCCTTTATCCGACGGAGATTGGGAAGAGACGTGGAAAGATGGATATCATGATTCCTTGTGGGAGATATATTGTCTAAAAATTAACCGTTGGAGAAAATTTGATTTAGATATGCCTACACAACGTATTGGGGGTGCGGGTGTGTACACGGATGGAGTGTGTCACTGGTGGGGTGAAAGTGAAATTGATGATGAAGTTTATTTGGTGTCATTTGACTTGAACAATGAGACCTTTGTGAAAACATCCATACCTTCAAATATGGATTATATTGATTCTGCAATCGTGTTTAGACATTTAAACATGTTAAATGGATCAATTGGATTTATTTCAAATTACGCAGAGACAAGTACTTTTCATATATCAATTTTGGGTGAAGTTGGAATCAAGGAGTCATGGATCAAACTCTTTATTGTGGGTCCTTTGCCCTGCGTTGAACATCCGATTGGAATTGGTAAGAAAGGCGATATATTCTTTAGGAAAAAAGATAATGAACTAGTATGGTTTAATTTAAACACCCAGAAAATTGAAGAGCTTGGTCTTAAGGGTGGCAGCTTTTCTTGCCGGATATTGATTTATAAGGAAAGTTTTCTACCATTTGAAAGAAAAGAATAAACAATTAGTTTTGTTGTTTTATTTTTATTTTTTGCACCATAGGTACATGATTGTGGTGATTATTATCATTTTAAATGAAAAGTACTACTTTGTATGTATAATAATGATAATAGGTACATTATTTATTTTATTTTCTACTTTGTGAGCATACTATTGATATTTGGTTATATGTACTCCTACGATGTAATGAGGAGCAATGTGCATACTATGTCTGCTGATCAGAACAGAAAACAAGTTGATTTATTTATGGTTTAATGGTTGTTAAATTTATTGTGTCATAGTAGCAAGGAATTGAAATGAATTGATGAATGATATTATTGCATAAACTAGTAACCAACACATGACATTATTTTATTTTGTCAATACTATCATATTCTAGGATGACTTGTTTGTTCAATTTTAAAGTAAAGTTTGTAAGGCGACAAACAAATATGATTTCTCATTCTTTTGTGAGGATGACCATTTTTAGACTAGTCACCTGTTCGTTAAATTTATTCCTCTTTGTATTGAACCTTTGATCGTACAAAAGATCAATAGCTCCGACGGCCTCTTGAAAGATTACTACGTATATATGAAAACATGCTACTTACTTTGATTACTTTGTGAGCACACTGGTATGGCATATTGGGTCTCCACTGTACTTATGTAATGAACAAGAAGCAACAATGAGAGGATACTGTTTGTAACGGTTTATTTGCAGCTTATAGTACAACCACTTATTGATATTGAAACAGAACCATCAATATAAGGTTTTATATTAGTTGTTCATTGACTTATGAGTGGTGAAACTATAGAAAATTTGGTTTTTCAGTTCCGATTTTAATCAAGTTTTATATTAGTTGTAGTATTTAATCTGTACTTTTGTTCTCAAATACCATCATGTATTTGGTTAAATTTGGACTTGATTTAGTTGATTAAATGATGCATTTACTTCTCCCCACAAATTCTATCTTAACGGATAGAAATGTCGAAATTAAATGTTCAATTGTAGTTATATACTCATTTTAACTATGTTATATGCCATTGTGATTCATTATTAAGATTTTACTAGTTTCTTACGTGACACATATGAGTGAGTAACTGTGATTTGTCGAAAAGAACAAGTTTTTGTAGGCTGTCCGATTGAAAGAAATTATTATCATGACAATAATTTATACCTACTTATATAGAAAGGATACCTAAAAGTTAGCTTATAAGTTATTCAACTAACTTATAAATTATTCACTATAAGTTCATTTACTATAAGCTAGTTTATCAGTTTTCTGCTATTTTCTAACAAAGGCATAATACAGTGATTCTCTCGACCATTAGAATGATTGAAGACGGTGTAAATATTTCAAATATTTTTCATTATATATTGTCTCGGAATAAGGAGTTATGTCCACCTTTGTTTGATATTCGTTGGAATAATCTTGCTAAGTATGTCAATCTATTTCTTTGAAGATGATTAATTTATATCTATGTGTTTTAATCTCTACCCATCTTAAACTTGTATTTCTTTTCCAGTTTATTCAACAAAAAAGAAAAAAACTAATCAAATACTCCTAATTGAATTTTAAGGGAAAAGCTTTTTCTTAAGAAAATTTAAAGAGAAGAATCGCAAGAATAAATCTCCACCCTTCTTTATATCCACCACCCCTTATGATTTCCACAAAAGAATGAGATTAAATGACACCATCTTTTAAAATATTGCAATGTGTTTATTCTTGCATTTTCGTAACAAATAGCATCTCTCTAATTTTAAATATAATATAATCCTTTTGTCAAGATAAATAAATAATATAATCTTGATTTCAATCTTAATTAATCCTAATATAAAAGTCACTAGGTTTGGTCTAGTGGTGAGGGGTTGCGATAGTATGCATATACAAACATATCAGCATGGAATTGATATGAATTTATGAATGATATTATTGCATAAACTAGTAAACTATTGTTGTATTAGCTTTGAGAAGGAGAAGTTCATTAAACACTGACATAAAAAAAAAAGATCATTAAACACTCTCACCCAATTTCCATGTCATTATTCCTTTAGGTTTTTAGTTATAGGCAAAACTTTTTTGTTTCACACATAATTACAATATTCTCAAATCAACTGAATTAGAAGTCACAACATAACTAAAATGTTACATAATTCGTATTGTTTACAACATAGTGCTACTGCTTAAGAATTGTTGTTTCTAATGAGTAAATGACTCAGATCACACACCAATGCACCATGAATTACATTGGATAGTATCTAATTAACATGAATCCAACTCCTCTAAAAGGAGTTTCACTTATAGTATAAAATGGATAATATCAGCCGTTAATTAATAAATCAAAGATAAATATTATAGGTACATCATTAATCAAATTAAGTTAACATATTGACTCTCACAACAAAGATTACTAAAATATAACTCATGAAAACATGGTTTCAAAAGGAAAATTAACCAAATTGCTCACATCGCAAGATGACTTGTTTGTAATTTTATTTTATCATGAATGTTCAATTTGAGACACTCTACTGCCTAGTGTGATTGAGTATTATAACACTGACTATTGTAAGATCAAAATAGTTGTATGATGTTTTTCTCGTTAAATGTTAGTATTATAACATTGACTATTGTAAGACCCCTTGCATGGCTCTGCATTTCCTGTTATTGAAGTTCATGGGTTTCAATCCCATGGCTCATTCAAATGGCACGCCTTGTGGCACGGTTACCAGATCAAGAGAATTGTTCCATTTTAGAGTAATAATTCTCGTTCGAGATAGTACCACCGAGGTGGCCGAATATATATTATACCATTCAAAAAATAAAAGAACTACAGAGATGTCAAATAAGACATGGAGTAGCTTATTCAATATCAAGTCAAACGAGGAATACGAATTACACATGTTTGGCATTATACTGAAAGTTACTCAACATATCTATAAAATAACACCACTAATGTTCTTCAAATATGTAGTTTTTCCGAAAGAAGTTAAAACAAAAATCTCTATTTGAAAGTCTTCTCACTTTTGATTGCCAGCCTCGGTAGGCTCGACCACTTCAGCTTCTATAGTTTCTGGGATATGGTGCTGAGTTTGAGTGGACTCAAACTGACTAGGAGATGACCATTTACCGTTAAGAGCCATACCCATCATCTCATATATCTTTCCTCCAAGCTGTGCTGGATTATCAGGCTGCACACCAACAAATTGAGTCAAAAGATATAATATTTATCACGCTGCGCATTTTGGTTTGAATGACAGCTGAAAATCACTAGCACGTGTTCCATTTCTCGGCTACCAAATATTTAGTATCATTATGTGAATTGCAACTCATCTTTTACATGATCTAATTTCATAATGGAGCTTAAATTAAATCACTTTCATAAGAGTAATATCAAGACAAGATCTTACCGTAAATCCACTTGAAACCAAAGCTGCATCATACAAAAGATCAATAGCTCTGAGGGCCTCTTGATCGTCGGGATTAGTTTTGCATGCAGCCTGAAATTTACCAATTTACATTACCATTATTTCAATGTGCAATTTATTATATATAATTAGATGTACTACACATGACAAAAAAGATTCATACATCCAAGTTCCTGATAATAGGGTGGTCAGGGTTAATCTCAAACACCCTTCTGCTTTTCATGAATTCCATGCTAGTGGGATCACCCATAGTTTGTGCCTTCATTAACCTGCAGCAGCAAATTTGATTTACACACAGATGTGTTACTTAAATTATCAAAAAACTACATAATAAAATATGTATGATAATGTAAAACCCACCTTTCCATGTTCGCAGACCAACCAAATTTTCCTGACACCAGGACACAAGGCGAAGAGCTTAGTCGGTTTGAAATTTGCACACTTGCAACTTTATCACCCAAACGTTTCTTAACCCAGTCAATTGTCAAGCTAAATTCCTGCTTTATCTCCTTTTCCTTTTCCTCATTCTTATCACCTACAAAAATAACAAACTACATTTAGCAAGTTTGAATGGTTAAGAACCAAACCGTAAATCCAAGCTACTATAAGGGATACCAGGTAAATATTTGATCAATGAAACACAGATACGCTTCTCAAAGTTGAGTGTTTGTCCAATAGCATTAATAAAAAATAAATTGTGAGAAGGAAACATAATTAAAATAGAAGTAAACCTAGATCCAAGTCTTCCTTGCTAATGTCAACAAAATTCTTTTCCTTGTATGATTTAATATTTTGGATGGCAACCTCATCTATTGGATCCACCAAAAACAGCACCTGCAAGATTCCATAACAAGAACCAATAAATAAATAAATAAATAAATGTATAAATGATCAAAAGTTATAATATCTAAATAATTTAAACAAGCTTATAATACTTCAAGATCCTTCTCCGCAAGTTTCTCCAAGAAAGGTGTGTTCTTTGCACTATTCACACTGTCAGCAGCAATGTAATATATATCCTTTTGATCAGGTTTCATGTTCTCAACATATTCATCCAAGCTGATAAACCATTCATCACTTTGGGATGAGTAAAACCGAAGCAACGGAGCAATGCGTTTGTGATTCTCACGGTCTTCAATGCAGCCCAATTTCAAGTGTTTGCCAAAGTTCTCCCAAAACTTGTCATAATCCTGCACACAGAACAAGGCAGCTGGTGAAATATTAACAGGAAACAAGCAAGCATTTCTATAAATAGCAATTTTATAAAGAGACAACTAAAACAACTTTGCAAGAAAAATGAAAAAAGCTTTCTAACTGCAAATTTCCAGAATTAGATCACACCTCTTTGTTATCACTCATGGATATCCCCAGAATCATGTCAAAAGCCTTTCTGACCAACCGTTTCCTCATAATCCGCACCTTCAAGCACCACATAGAAATTTCAGCAATTTGTAAGTTTTATACAAGTATCATCAACAAAAATTATGTGGAAATGTTAAGTGCATGTCCTGCACCCTATTTACTTACTATGCGGCTCTCTTGAAGAATTTCACGTGACACATTGAGTGGAAGATCATTTGAGTCCACCACACCTTTGACAAAACTTAAGTATCTCGGGAACTGTTCAAGTAAATAATATATCAGAGCAGGATAAAATAATCAAAATACTATCTGGTTACTCAAGAAGTCAAGATAGTACAGCAGAGTTTCTATATACCAGTTCTCCATCAAAGTCGTCTGAAATGAATACTCTCTTCACATATAGTCTTATATTCTTGGTCTTGGGATTGATTATGTCATCCTTCCCAGAAGGAGCATAGGGAGGAACATAAAGTATAGACCTAAATTCTACTTCACCCTGCAACATCACCTCCAGAACATTAGCTGTCAAATTAGTATTAAGATTCATGTTTAGCAAACAATTGAGGTTATCAAGCTATATCTTCCAGCTTAAAAAATATATACATAAAATATCTTCACACATAACAAGATTGCACTTGAGAAATAATTTTTTTACCTCCGTGGTAAAGTGTGACGATGCCAATGGCTCCAGGTATTCATTAAATGTTTTCTTGTAAAACTCGTTATAGTCCTCTTTGGTGACTTCTTTAGGATTACGAAGCTGCACGAATAGATTAATGTCTAAATTAAACTCCATCTTAATATCCAACTTTCACTTTAAGCATAAGAATTGTAGTTAGAAAGCATAAAACAAACCCAGATTGGTTGGGTCTCATTTGTGAGATCCCAATCCCAGTACTTCTCAACAACAGTCTTAGTTTTCTTCTTCTTCTTCTCATCTTGGTCATCCTTTTTCGCCTCAGCTGGATCCTCATCAACCTCCACCTGAAATTAGAGAAATTTTGATAAAAGCTCAAAAATCAAACTTCATATCTAGCAGTCAAGAAACGGCTAGGGAATGAAACAATCTCAAAGACAGACATAGTGTCATTAAAGCTAAAAGAATTGGAGTGCATAGTCATACTTCTTTGGTGAATCCCTTTTCCTTCCAAGTGTATATTGGGAATGAGACAAACTGGGAGTAGTTTTTCACAAGCTTCTCAATCCGCTCTGGATGAGCAAAACCTTTATCATCCCTCTGAAAAATAGGAGCGGGTAGAATGCACAAACAACCGTAAGCTCCAGAATAAAGAACTAATATACTAGCAGAAGGTCTAAAAGGGGAATTTTCGACATACCTTAAGATGGAGTGTAAGCCGAGTTCCTCTTGGAATCAGCTTCTCAGGATCTGTCTCCTCAGATATGGTATATGAGCTAGCATTTACCTCTCCTTCCCAAACATATTGTTTATCGGATTTTGGACTCTTGGTTGAGACAACCACCTTCGAACCACAAAAAATATACATATAAACTTCCAGGAAAAAATCTTAAAATGAAGTACCACATCATCGTAACTTTTATTTAAATGCATACCCGATCAGCAACTAGAAAAGCAGAATAAAATCCCACGCCAAATTGACCAATTAAGTTGTTGTCACCACCAGCACCCTTATTATCCTGTTGAAAGAAACACCTTTGTCAGCACACAAGATACATAATAGCAAAATAGAATAAGGTCAATATAATCCTAAATCATTCTCCAGAAGAGGCAAGACCTTTACGGCCTTCAAAAACTTTGCAGTTCCACTTTGAGCAATAGTTCCAAGACAGTCAACCAGTTCCTGCTTAGTCATACCAATGCCTGTATCACTGCATAAAGCAAAAGTTACAGCACCAACTGCATCGAAAGAAAAAAACGAAAAAAAATAATAATCAAAAGCTAATTATCTTACGTAATGGTGATAATCCCATTATCTTTATCAGCAAGAATTCGAATATCAAAATCCACAGCATCCTTCATCAGTTCAGGCTCCGTAACACTCAAAAACCGCAGCTTATCCAAGGCATCACTTGCATTGCTGTGAAAAAAGTGCACGGATTAATAAACTAGATAAGGCAATGCAACATCTAATCAGTATCAACATCTAAACAATATTTATAGATCCAGTTTTGAAGCGGAGCTTGGGCACAGTGGTACTTTGAGGTCAAAGGTTCAGATAGTGGAATTAGCCTCTGAAGAATTCAAGGTATAACAACATATAAACAATAAATCTATAACAGGTCTGGCCCTTCCCAAGATGCTGCCATTATAGGAGATTTATAACACTAGATTGCCCTGATTTCTAGAAATAGTTTTCTTGTAGAGAGAGAGAGAAGCGTAAGTAACTTTTTCAAAAATAAATACTTAAACTTGCGTAAATATATTAGAGGAAGGGGAAAAGCAGAACCAGGGTAAACCTTTAAAAGACCAAGCTAAATTAGTATTATTATGAACATAATTGACTATATTCGATAACACTGAAACATAACATTCACCAATGCTCAAACTATATAGTAATCACCTAGCGATTGAACAAATTATAGTTAGCTATTGAACCGATTCTAGTTGTGGCAAAAAAGTTTAGAAATGCAAAAAGGCTGGATCATACCTAATAAGTTCCCTGAGAAATACTTCCTTGTTACTATATAAACTATTAACAATGAGGTCCATGAGCCGACTAACCTGCAAAACAAAGTTCATCATATATATCAAATGCACTAGAGGCAACAAACCACACACATATGAAAGAAAGTAATACCTCTGCTTGGTACTCAAATTTCTCAGCCGATGGGGAACTGGATGCATTAGATTCTGTAGCAGTTGATTCATATCTTTTTCCCAAAAAGAAATCTCTTTTCAAATTTAGCTGGTTAACACTGCTGGATTTCTCAGAACCTAATATGGAATACCATCTGGGTTTTGTTTCATTCTCACCCACCTGCTCAAAGGAAAAAGAAAAAAATAAGACAATTTTAAGCCTTTGGATTGACTTTTAGCTTATCTACTGACATAAGTTTTGTGAGACCATTTGTGATTACTTAAGAAAACACAAAGCTTATGACAATTTTCATAAAAAATTTCCAGCTTATTTTCATAAGATCTCCAATATATCTAATGAAAAACAACTCTAACCATGTACAAAAACAATTTATCGTTATTTTATCTTTTGCTATAAAAACAGCTACATAAGCGCTTATGATGATAAGCGCTTGTGCTATAACCTATTTATCCAAAGAGACCCATTGTCATCACCTAACACATATAATTGTGATTGTGATGTGAAGTAACACATATACACAGCATAAAACTAACAAACTTGTAATGATAGTAATAATTGATAACAAAACACAATAAGCAGAAAAATTAAAAAATGAATCGATTATTAAGAGAAGAATGAAAGTGGATACCGAATGTGAGATAGAAGATGAAAGTGGAGCAACTGCGCCACGGTGAAGTGCGCCGCCGTAACGGATTAAGGCGGAGACGGAGGAAGAACGATTGGAGAGTCTGTGCATAGTGAATTGATTGGAGATTCGAAAAGTGCGTTGTTGAAATGAAGAGAGAATTGGTTTGGTTAGTAGGGTTTTAGAAGGGCTTTGTGTTGTGTTACCACAAAATAGGGGTTTTCAGAACCTTCTCGATTCTCTTTCTTTCCAAAATTCGCTTCTTTTTTTATGGGAGACAAAATCACTTCTATTTTATTTAATTTTTTTGTTAAAATATATATACGCATATTTTCTTGTAATAAAATATCAGGATTTCTTTTATATATTAATTAAAAATCAGGATGTTTTTATATAAAAATCATACATAAAGGTTGCAACAGTAAATAGAATGCACATGACGAAAGAGGGTGAAGTAAAAATATCATCTTAATTCTTTTCTTTTTAAAATTGGGGATGGGTTATTATTTATAATAATAATAGTAGTATTATGTAAGGTCGCTCGTGAGATTTTGGGTGTCTTACGGATGCATGTACACACACACGCACGCACGCACACACACGCATGCACGCACATAAGTCAATTTCAAAACGTAAACCAAACAAACCTAAGTTTTCTACAATGGCTCATTGGTTCAAGCTACTTACTATGTTACTTTTTGTTACATCCACCACCAATACTCATGCATTCGACGCTTATATGGTGGTTGCTCAATGGCCCCCGACCGTTTGCAGGCCTCCAATAACATGCGTAAATCCACAAGGGTAACTCTTTTAGTGTGCATGGTGTGTGTGGCCGACTAATACTAATAGCAAAATTAGACCGCCAAAATGTTCAAATATGCAGACAAATTTAAGTCGGTAAAATTATCTTAACAATTTTACTATTATCATTAATTTTATTATCTTGACTAACGTTATTATTAAATTTAAGTCGGGAACATCGATGGAATGATCATGAAAAGTGTTCCGGTTTGAATCAAATGAATTACTTTTGGAAGTGCTTGCAACTTTGGGAGGTTTGTAAACTAGATGCTAGACTTGCAAATGCTGGTATTGTTACAAGTAATACCCCAAAACTTATAAGTACTTTTGAAAGCCTACTAGCAAAACAAATGGAGGGAGTTGTACCTATACTTTTTTTCTGTCTAAGTAGTTAATTGGTTAGAAATTCCATCTTAAAGGTGGATAAATGAGATGATCGAAGTTCGAACTCTACTCTTACATATATAATGTAATATTCTGCCAAATGAACTAAGCGTTGTGCCTAACTTACTTGTAGAGGAAAAGTAAACAAACATGAATTATTAGATATTCGCTTTTGTTTTAATATGAATAATTTCGTACCTTGTGGTGTGGTAGATAAAACTAGGCCTGAGCATCGGTCGGTTTCGGTCGGGTTCGGGCCGAAAATCACTAAATCGATAAAAATCGCAACCATTTAATTTGGACCCAATTCCGACCGTCTATATCTTCGGTTTGTTCGGGTTCGGGTCATACGGGTGGCGGTTGAACGGGTCGGTTATTATGGGTTATATCGAAACTTTGTTTACATCTAAAACTCATCAATTCTCCAAAAATTCCTAATTTTCGAATAGTTTAATACCTCGTCACAATGCAACAAAAGATAGACGAAGTAAATTAAAAAACAAAGAGGGTTAGATGCAGTTGCTTTCTTTCAATATGTAAATCTAAACACAATAAAATATCAAGTAAAAGAGACGTAGAAATTAAAATAGATCTAGAATATATATATTAGAATATTTTTCTCACCTTCTTCATCACCATATTATTAATTATAAGCTTTGTAAAATATAACATTTTTATCTTATATCAAAGATGGATAAAAATAACAAAGAGAAGAGTATATGAGATTGAGAGGGAGAGAAGGAAAAAAATTAATTTGCATCTAATAGTTGTTCGGTCGGTTGAGAAATTGAATTTTAGAGACCCGCACCCGCCCGTATGCAACCGTTCATGCCCGGTTTTCGCAATTTTTGTTGACCCGTGACCCGACCCGCATCCGACCGAATGCTTCAATATGTTGTCTGTTATATCGGTTTCGAGTTGGGTCTCGGGTTCATGCTCACCCCTAAATAAAACTTGTAGACCAGCAACACATGTATTATGGTCCACATAAAATAAAATATTTTTTGTCAAAAAATAAAATAAAATATTAGTATGTAATTTTATATGGTTTTCATTTAAACCACGTACTTTAGCTACATATTATAAGTGATAATTTTCTTACATTTACAATCATCATTATTTGTTGATTTTAGTACTGTCGTGGTATGTAACTCAAAAGGCTAACATAAATGAATTTGGAACTAGATACCTTTGCTTATTTTTCCATACCATGGGACTTAGTACTGTATAACGATTACAAATTATAATTTTAGATCAACTGTATGTTTGGTTCTCATTTTAGAGATATAAAATTGATTTTGACATATTTAATTTTTTAGGAGTTTATTCGTTGTGCACTGTTAGTGCAAATTTTTTTTACACATGCATTCAATGATGTGTTGCCTCATCATTTAATGAACATGACACATTATGTATTTTTAAAAACAATACATGATATGTTGGTATATTATTAGTATTTGACGCATGTGTAAAATAACTTTACACTAGTACTATATATAAATTAAATTATTTTTTTAGAGTATATTTGAATTTGTTTTAAGAAATAATTCTACTTGAAGTTAAAAAATGTAGTTTCTAATTTTAGAATTGGTTTTCACGTTAAAAAATGTAGTTTCGGTTATAAGGTATAGATAGAATAGGGCTAGAAGGAATCAACTTCAATTCATTTGTAGTTTTTTTGAGATACAATTCGTTTGTAGTTGAGTTTCGCAATAAAATAGTAGAATTTCAACCAAGTAATCGAGTTTAAAGGATTAATGAGTTTCACAGAACCCGAGTTCAATTTTTAGTGAGAATGATGTTTTATCAAATTTTTCTAGTCTTGCGGATGAACTCTGAATTATTGGGACTCTTTCATGTGGGAATCAAGTGATTATTAAATAAATTAAAAAAGGTCTCGGGTTCGATTCTCGCGTGGCAATTTCGGTGGGTTAGTCCATACATAGCAAAAAACTTTGGCTTTAAATGGGCCCCCCGCAAGTGGGCGGTGAGATTGGTCTCCTTGGATTAGTCGGTCATAGGGCCGGATACCAAATTTTAAAAAAATAATAAATTTAAAAAAAGGTAGAATTTCATTTCTTAACTAACACTAGATGATAGGTGATGCTAACGAGGATAAAAGTAGAGGAAATTAAGCACAAATAAATACTACATACTACAAAGTAGTATATGGTTCTAGTAAATGAATGCCTTTCAAGTAAGTATTGAGATCATAGCTTCACACAAAAGTTGAACAACTTTACTTCTTACCATGCTCTCTTTAACACCATTCCACATTACAATGTCATTAAGAGCTTTGGTTGTTCATGTTTTCCACACCTAAGACTTAGTACTATATAATATATAACAATCACAATTATAATTTAGATCAACTTAATGTTTGGTTTCAATTTTGGAGGGGGCAAAATTGATTTTAAAGATATAAAATTGTCCACATAATTTTCCTTGATGATACATGTAATGTATAAACCTTTTCCATATTCCTTTGGCTTAATTACTTCTTTGGTCCCTTAAAGATATTTTTGGTTTCACATCGGTCCCTTAGGGCCCGTTTGGTGCGCAGGATAGCATAGTGACAGGATAGGATATGAAACAGGATAAGGATAGGATAGGATAACAGCAGGATAACAGTTATACTCAGTTATCATATCCTATGTTTGGTGCACACAGGATAACAAACATGATAACTATTATATTTTGTTTTTAATACATACTTGCCATAATAATATGATAAGATGTATAACATATTTAATTGACAAAATTACTCTTGTAAAACAATTGTTATTTTTTTAAAATTATTTTGTAATACTTTGAATTTTATAAATAAAAAATATAAATAAGTAATCAAATAACTTTATATAATTTAAAATAAAAATCATGAGAAAATAATCAAGTTTAATTTTTTATATGAATCATGATCAAATAAATAACTCAATAATATATACATGTTAGATAAGCCAAATAAATATATGATATATCTCATACGTAAATAATAAAACTATTATTGCAAAAGAATTATATTCAATTTTTTATAAAATTTAAATTAATATCCCTATTTGTCAATTTTTTAATAATCATTTTACTTTAAAATATTGTAATTTTAGTAAAATTTTGATTTTTTAGAATATATAAATTACAAAATTACCCCTGTGAGAAAATCACATATATATTTAAAAATTAATTATTTAATTATTTATATTTTATTTATTTTATTTTATGTATTTTAAATATATTTTATAAAATAAATCAGTAATTTTTTTTTCTTCTTATCCTATCCTGCTGGTAACCCAGCTCAAATTCAGGATAAGAATTATAACTAGAGAGACAGGATAAGATAAGCTTCAGGATTAACTTATCATATCCTGCTGTATCACCAAACACTGGATTGCGGCAGGATATGATACAGTTATCCTATCCTGTCTCTTATCCTGTGCACCAAACGGGCTCTTAAAGAATAAAAGGTCCGCTTTGGTCCCTTAAAGACATCTCCGTTAACCAAAAAAGTCCCTTCCGTTAAATTTTAACTCTAAATGAATAAGGTGGACCAACACTTTAGATGGTCCACCATAGATCTCACTAAAACTTTAATTATAACCATTTGATATTTTTCTTAAAAGTTATACCTTTGGATCTTGCTAGTTTATAATATCTGATAATGAACTACCAACACTTTTACTTTTTTTCATCTTCTTCCTCTTCATCTTCATCACCATCTTCATAATATTCATTAAAAATTCAGAATTTTTTCTTCAAAATCCAAAAAATTACCATCTACAAAATCAATGAAATAATCGTAGGTCTTCAACCAACCCAGAAAAAAAAATCCCCAAATTGTTAAATTGAAAGAAAGGTTTTTCATGCTGCCAATTTTCCAAAGCTGCCAAACATATGGAACGTGAATCTTGTTCATATTTGTATAAAGATTGAATCTTGTTTATTAGGGGTTTATGGTAATGTTTAAATGATGATGGGAATGTTGGTTTGTGATTATGTGATACTGTAACATTTTTGTTGCGGAGTTTTGGATTTTGTTTGTGTTTGATCAGAAATTAATGGATGTTTGATTCTAAGATTTAGTAATCATCCTCAAATGGGGTTATCCTCTTGTAATCTCAGCAACATTTGGACATTTGGGTTTGAATGTTGGTTGAAGATTTGGACATTTTCATGAAGTTTATGAAGAACTGGAAATTAATTAAACCTAGAAAATTTGGGGTTTGCTGCAATGATTTTGCAGAAAGGGAGGAAAATTTGGATGTTGTTCTTGTAGGAATGATTTTAAAATTTCTGGATTTTTTTTATAGAGATGATGAATGTTATGAAGATGGTGATAAAGATGTTTTTTTTTTAAAAAAAAAATTCTGGATTTTTTTTTGAAAGTCAAGTTAACAGTTTTTTTCTCAAAAATTAACGGAAGGGACCAAAATGGCTAACGGTGATGTCTTTAAAGGACCAAAGCGAAACTTTTATTCTTTAAAGGACCAATATGAAACTAAAAATGTCTTTAAGGGACCAAAAAACTAATTAAACCTATTCCTTTTTTGCACTCATTGTCATGTGAACATGTACATTTCCTAGTTTTACACAAACTCAACTCACAATAGTAGTGTAAAAAAAAAACTCAAAATAATAGAGTGTGGTTATCATGAACATTGAACACTTACTAGGATCAACTTCTCTTGTCATGGAAGCACCTCTAAAATCACTTCTCCTCTATGGTTTTGGATGACTAGACCCCAACTTACTAAACCATCCAACCCACATCCAGCATCAATATTCATTTTGCAAAAACCAAACTTTGGGCGAGACGCCCAATTTGGCTTCAGAACGCGTCTGTTCTGAACCTCCGGCTTCGGATTAACATAATTAAACTCCCCTACAAACTCTAGAGCAGCTAGACACTGGATCAAAACAGTTGGGACACAATCGGTTCTTTGCTTTCTATCCATTGCAGCAACCAGAGATTAAGATAAGAAAGGGGGAGGTCGTCTAACGCCCAGAAAAGAGGTAAACCATACATGAAGCACGAGAGCCGAGAGGACATGTCATTAGACTAATAATTATGTTGCATTAGAGAAAGCAACTATCCTAGACAGATATAGAACCTGAGATTTTGCTACATCTGCAGCTTCAGCTTGACGATAGTCATCCTCCACTTTGGCCATTTGATTGATTGTTACACAAGCAATGTAATCACAAATATCAGAGGTCATTTTCATAGAGACATAGTATCATTTACTGTAACCAATATTCTTTTCATTATGATTTGATAGTGTAAAATGAGTTTCATAATATTGACATTTTTTTGCATAGAATCAAGCTCTAACATGTTTAATGGAATATTGATATTGTGTCAAGAAGATGTCATAAGTTTAAAACTGCTTTCTTTTATTATAGCCATTGGCAATACCACATATATAAGAAACTGTTCTGTCAAAGGATTTGTTTCTAAGCAAATATAAACTACATAGCTCATTTGTTCTGTCATTACCTGTATAAAGAAGAAACTGAAACATGTTTTGGCATTACCGATATAATTATAAACTGCGTGCATCAGAGCTAAAGATAACATTTGATGGTTTCAGAGAAGCTTAGATTAAAGAAATGGTATGTAGGATCAATTATTTTAAGGCAAATGCTAAATAGTGCCCCCGGGGCACTCTTTAAGCCCTTAAATAGTAAGTTTTTTATATAATTTTTATCGGAATGCGTAAAGTCAATGCATTGGAAATTGTAATGTTTAACTTTTTGAATAAAAAGTTTCTTTAAATGGAATGCTTAAAGAGTGCCCCGGGGGCACTCGTTAGCAAGACCCTTATTTTAATATGATCACCTTTCTAATCAGGTCTAATACTTGTGCAACACTCTTTGTCCATATTATTTTGCAGAAGCGTGTGCTTCCACTTATTTGCTACTTTTAACTGTTTTTCAAATCACCCATCAAAATTTCTGGTTAGTAATATGAATATTGCATTCTAATTAAGTTGATTAAATATTGCCAAGATACAGGCTGACAACACAAAGTGGACAGCATGGCGAAACTCAGATATTTCTAAAATATAAGCTATTTCTACATAAAATCAGCAAAAGAGCATTCATACAATTGAAATAGAAACCTGATCAGTTTGCAGATGAAAAAAGAGTAAACTTTCAAAATAAAAACAATAAAGCACAATTCATATTATCAAATGGTTTCTTAATTTGGTACATAGTTGATAATAATTATGACATGCGCATTTGACAAGCCACTCTACAAGTTAAAATCCTAGCAAGCATAACTCGTGAGAGAAAACCGAAGAAATAAATCAATTATTTATTCCTCCAATTGGAAGATCGCTTTCTTTATGGAGTACTGTTTTACAAAAAGTAGTATTTGGTATAACACAAATCTCCTCAATAGTCTTGTTACTTAGATCAAACAAGGCTAATCCACCGTATTTATTTTGGAACAGTATTTTGTTCTTCTTAGCAGATCCAATTGGATTCCAGAGGGGAGGTAATGGTCCAATAATGAAGAGTTTAGTCCATGAATCCTTTATACCAAGCTCACCCAAAATTGATATGTGAAACATATATGTCTCTGAATGAGTTAAGATTAAAGCAATAGACCCATTTAGTAGCACCAAAGTTCTCCCAACTGCATAATTAAAAGCATCACTATCATCCACGTATGAGGGTATGAGTGTTGTAATGAAAGATTCATTGCTGAAGTCAAATGACACCAAATATGCATGCTTTTCTCTTTCACCCCACCAATGACAAACTCCATCAGTGTACACGTCTACATTGTCAATAGAACGGGGAACATCGGCCTCAATTGTACTCCAAGTGTTACTATTTAGACTATATAAATCCCAAAAGTAAACGGGTGGTAATTTAGGGTTTGGAAAAGCACCCATGCTCCGAATCACCTTATAGTCATCTTTAACATGGTCATAACCAACCTGAGCGTGAACGGGCGAAACACGGTAATAAGGTATAGATAGAATTGGGCTGGAAGGAATGACCTTGAATTCGTTTGTAGTTGGTTTCCACAAACAAAGTTCGGCTTTACTATACTGATTGTCCAGACAAAGAGTGCCATTAATACTAACTGAGCCCACAATAAGAAAACGTGTAACTGGTGGCACGCGGTTATCCTCTGACTCTTCATCTTCTTCTTCAGATGAAGATGGGGAGTAGTTATCCTCCTCTTGAATTGGACATGGAAATGGATTCGGCCAATCTAATTCGACAATGTTGTCACCCGAAAGAGAATGCAATCGATATCTATAATTGTCATAGTAAGCACCATGTTTGGTTTGTACGAAGACAGATGTATAATCATAATAAGGATGATCTTTTGTTAAGAGATTGCTCCGGAACATAGTCATGAAACAATTGTCATCAAACAAGAGGGACCATGATTTGCGTACGCAACCAAATCGCTTCAAGGATTTGAGAGGAAGTTTGGAGAGAATAAAGAAAACAATATCATCGGGTATATGATTGCTAACCTCAACATTTATTGCAGTCAACAACGATTTCTCCATCTCCAACAACGAAGAGTTTGCAGCGGTAACCAACGTTTTCAGGCTGCCACAAACAAAAAAAACATAAGCAATCAGTGAAATTCGCAAACTAGCTTTAATAAAATAGTAGAATTTCAACAAGTAATTGGATTCAAAGGATTAATGAGCTCCCAGAATCTGAGTTTGATTTCTGGTTAGAACAGTTTCCTAGTCTTCGCGGCGGAACTCTAAATTAGTGGGATTATTTCCCATGGGAACCAGAGGATTTTTTTTTTTAGAATTTTATTTCTGAACTAATACTAGATGATAGATAATGCTAACAAGGATAAAAGTAGAGGAAATTAAGGACAAAATATGAAACACAAATGACAGAAACAAATCGAAATGAAAATGCACCAAAAATTAGGGTTTCGGTTTTGATGGGAGTTTGCGTAAACCGATTCGTCCGTTATGAAAGCTGGTGATGTGCGTTTGTTTTCTTTCAACATATGGATTTATAGACAAGTATAATAAGCTACACTAATCGTTATGCTGAAATTAGGTTGGATCACAATCGAGATCTCATGTAAACCTTGTCTTGAACAAGGTCGTCAAGCTATAGATCGTAATCTCAATCCAGATTATGATCCCGACGATGATAACAACGCCGTCACAGCACCACTCAATCCGCCGCATCCACCACCGCTAAAACCGTTTCATAACTTTTTATCAAAACCTCTCCATGGTATTATATATATATATATATATATATATATATATATATATATATATTATGTGTTTGATTTCAGAATTGTATTAATCTTCGTTCAAATATTATTGTGTTGTTAATTCATGTAATGTAACTAGCTACAATCTATATATCTACTATTATCAATTTATGGTAAACAGAAAAAATGAAAATTGAGTTGAATTGAATTGAATTATTGTATGTATATTAAAATATTATATATGAAATGTTTGATTTGTCGAATATTTTCAAAATATATAATTAAATAAAAACCAGTCCCCATGAGCTTAGCTCAATTGGTTGGGACATCAGCATTTTATATGCAGGAGCCAGGGTTCGAACCCTGGACACTCCACTTATCCATCTTTAAAGGTGGAATTTCAAGCCACTAGGCTACCTGACCAAAAAAATAAAAAAATAAAAAATAAAAACCACAAGGATCACAGAACAATACAGCCATAAATCATACTTCTCTTGTGCCAAAACTTCACAACCAACCATAACTAGTCATTATCCGGACCACCACCATCGCCACCTCTATACTACCTCACTTCTGTAGTCCGTTTACTCCATTTCAAGTATTGCTACAAAGCACTGATTTTATTTTTAGATACTTTATTCCAAAAAAAAAAAAAATTCTAAAAAACATGAGAAAAATGGGCAAACCATTCAAGGAAACAATCAAATATCTCGCATGTAAGTGGATTGATTTTGATTAACATTCATGAGTAAGTTTGCTTTCCTGGTTAGTTGGGTTAGTTTTGAAATTAGAGATGGCCAGGTGAAGAAGAGAGAAAGCCAGAGTTTTTTTTTTTTTTAGGATTGAACCTAAGACTTCATGCATGCATACTACTCAAATTCTTCACCAATAGATTAAATCTAGTGGCTTCGAGAAAGCCAGAGATTTGACTGTTTTTTCTGCAAATAAACTGTTCAATGTTTCGTGAAATGGTCAGGCATACCATTATACATTTCTCAACAAATTATAGGGTATTTTCACGCCATTTTTAAACATAAAGCAAAATATAAGGACTATAAATATATTTAATCCATTAATTATGGTGGCTGGCTGGCTGCATTCTTTTGGAGGGGTCAAATTTTACTTTTATAGAGATATAAAATTGTCCATGTATATTTTCTAGTTTACACAAATTCACAATAGTCATGGAAGCACCTCTAAAATAACAACAACCGCCATTTATGCTTTGACTAATACTCTATCCGTTCATTTTTAAGTGTCGTTTTAGATCACTGCGCACATGTTAATGCACAACTTTGATCACTAATATTTTTAATTATCTATTATAAAAAAATATGAAAATTTTATATTTTGAAAATAGTCATCCAGACAAATTGAACAGTTTCAGATATTTTGGAACAAGTATGCTTTTATTAAGAGTTTTGGAAGAATCATGGCATGGATGCTTCCATTTTTGGAGGGAGAGTTGAAGGTGGCCATGTGATGCATTGAACTTGAACGTATGAATTTGCAAGAGAAATCCTAACATTCTTGTCTTCTTTTTTTTTTGAAGTTCAAACCTGCTTGTATTAAGAGAAGATTACAACAGAGAAAAGGGAGCCAACAGTTTTAGCTACTTGAGCAAGCTGATGTGCAGCCTTATTACAACTAAATTAACAAGCAAATCTTTACAATCTAAGATAAAGGGGATCAATACTAGCTTAAATTAAGATCCATAATAGTTTGAAGATCCCATCTCAGTCCTAATGTTTCAGCAACCACAGGCATTGCCACAAAATCTGTCTTATTGCAAGCTGCCAAAATCACTTCTCTATGGTTTCGGATGACTAGACCCCAACTTACTAAACCATCCAACCCACATCCTGCATCAATAATCAGTTTGCCAAAACCAGTTGGGGGAGACGCCCATTTTCGCTTCGGAACACGTCGGTTCTGAACCTCCGGTAAGTGTCTTCTTTATTTATTTGGTAAGTGAAACACCTACATGTATTCACATTTGACTTTCACCATAAAATATTCAGTGCAGATATTAAGCATCAATTCTATTATGACTATTAACTTGACATCATTTTAACAGTGTTCGACATGAATATTAGTAGTACTACTAGGCACAATCATATGTTGGGAGACTAGTGTTTTGAAGAGGAAAAAGAGAACCGACAGTAATTGATACAACCAATAAGTCATGTCATAAAAGAGAAAGTACCAGAAGTCCCATCAAGGTTACAGAATTTGAAGGATTATCCAAACATAGGTATAGTTCAAATAGTTTTATACTAAGAGTTACACCAAAACTATTTGGCTTTTAAAACTTCAAGCTTTAAGTGAAATTATAGAGATATTACATTAGGATTTAATAGTGTAAAATGAGTTTCATATTATTGACATTTTGTTGCATAGAATCAAGCTCTAACATGTTTAATGGAATATTGATATTGTGTCAAGAAGATGTCATAAGTTTAAAACTGCTTTCTTTTATTATAGCCATTGGCAATACCACATAAGAAACTGTTCTGTCAAAGGATTGCCTTTTGGTTTTGTCATTACCTGTATAAAGAAGAAACTGAAACATGTTTTGGCATTACCGATATAATTATAAACTGCGTGCATCAGAGCTAAAGATAACATTTAATGGTTTCAGAGAAGCTTAGATTAAACAAATGGTATCTAGGATCAATCATTCTAATATGATCACATTTCTAATCAGGTCTAATACTTGTGCAACACTCTATCCATATTATTTTGCAATTTGCAGAAGTGTGTGTTTCCACTTATTTACTACTTTTAACTGTTTTTCAAATCACTCGTCAAAATTTCTAGTTAGTAATATGAATATTGCATTCTAATTAACTTGATTAAATAGTGCCAAGATACAGGTTGACAACACAAAATGGACAGCATGGTGAAACTATCAGATATTTAAAGTAGACTATCCAGCTTCTAAAATATCAGTAAAAGAGCATTCATAGAATTGAAATAGAAACCTGATCAGTTTGCAGATGAAAAAAGAGTAAACTTTCAAAATAAAAACAATAAAGCACAATTCATATTATCAAATGGTTTCTTAATTTGGTAAAATCTTAGCAAGCATAACTCGTGAGAGAAAACAGAAGAAATAAATCAATTATTTATTCCTCCAATTGGAAGATTGCTTTCTTTATGGAGTACTGTTTTACTTAAGTTTGCTAGAACACCAATTTCCTCAATAGTCCTGTTACTTAAATCAAACAAGGCTAATCCATCGTCTTTTGTTTCGAACAATAATTTGTTCTTCGGAACCGCGCCAATTGGAATCCAGAGGCAAGGTAAGGGTCCAATAATGAAGAGTTTAGTCCATGAATCCTTTATACCAAGCTCACCTAAAATTGATATGTAAATCATAGATGTCCTTGAATTATTTAAGAGTACAGCAATAGACCCATTTAGTAGCACCAAGCATTTCGAGACCACATCACTATCATCCACGTACGAGGGTATGAGTGTTGTAATGAAAGATTCATTGCTAAAGTCAAATGACACCAAATATGAATGCTTTTCTCTTTTACCCCACCAATGGCACACTCCATACGTCTACACATCTACACCGCCATAAGAACGGGGAACATCGGCATCAATTGTACTTCAAGTGTTACTATTTAGACTATATATCTCCCAAAATTCAAGGTATGGCGATTCAAGGTTCGGACGAGCAAGTATTTCCCAAATCACCTTATAGTCATCTTTAACACGGTCATAACCAACGTGTAACTGGCTGCTATCGGGCCAAACAAAGTAATAAGGTGCAGATAGAAAAGGACTGGAAGGAATGAACTTGAATTTGTTTGTAGTTGGATTCCACAATAAAAGTTCGCCTTTACTATACCGATTGTGCAGACAAAGAGTGCCATTAATACTAACCGAGCCCACAATTGAAAAACGTCTAACTGGTCGTGGGTGGTTACCCTCCGACTCTTCATCATCATCTTGTTCTTCTTCTTCTTCAGATGATGGGGGATGGTTATCCTCCTCTTGAATTGGACATGGAAATGGATTCGGCCAATCTAATTCGACAATGTTGTCACCAGAAAGAGAATGCAAGCCACCACCACCTCTCGTTTGTATAAGGACAGATGTATAGTCATAATAAGGATGATCTGTTGTTAAGAGATTGTTCCGGAACATAGTCATGAAACAATTGTCGTCAAATAAGAGGGACCACGATTTGCATACGCATCCAAACCGCTTCAAGGATTTGAGATGAAGTTTGGAGAGAATGGAGAAAACAATATCATCGGGTATATGATTGCTAACCTCAACATTTGTTGTAGTCATCAACAATTTCTCAATCTCCAACAACGAAGAGTGTGCAGCGGTAACCAACAAGTAATTGGGTTCAAAGGATTAATGAGCTCCCAGAACTCAGTTCGATTTTTTGTGAACAATTTTTTAGTCTTCCTGGTCGAACTCTGAATTAGACAATTAGTGGTATTATTTTCTGTGGGAATCCGAGAATTGATGAATAAAGAAAAAAGTAGAATTTTATTTCTTAACTAAATACGGATCACAGAAACAAGTCGAAATCAAAACGTACCAAGAAAAGGGGGAGAAGACAGTGATGAATCAAGGTTTCGTATTAGTGTTATGATATAAGAATTTAAAATAATATGTTCTGGTAAGAATATTTAGAATTTGTCTAGAATTTAAGATTAGTTAGTTATTTAAAAGATATATATTTTTTTTTAATTTTATTTCATTTTGTTTTTAAAGGAATCTTAGACACAAGGTTATCGTAAGCAATTCGGAATAAAGAAACTCATATTTTATTTCATTGTAAAATAGGAGATACTTAGGAGTTAGGAGCTAAGGAATTCTTTTTGTAAAGGCATGGTAATTGGTTGAGAGAAAAGATAATTTTGCAATAACATAACATGTTTCTAGATTTCTATTTCCTGGATATGTTCTCTATACTATATAATATAATATACATTATGAAATTTTCGCGGAACTTTCTCGTGCATTTTCAATATAAACCCGTTGAATGTATTAATTGATTTTCTTTTAATATTTAAATTTGACATTAAATAAAAACTGTTTGTTATGTAATGTAAGTTTTATGTTAATCAGAATATCAGATATATATATATATATATATATTAAGAGTAGATATTACAAGAGTTTTTTTAGAGTTGGGAATCTTTTTAGAAAAGTTATGATTTTTTAAAAACCGATGGAATGAAAGGAAGGTGGTGGGATTTTTTATATATCTTGGATTCGTATGCTACTTAAATAGCAAACACATTCACTCCGTTCATTACTCAAGTAGCTAACACTTTCATTTCGTTTTCTACTTAAATAGTGGATGGAAAAAAAATCAAATTTTTCTTTGGGAGGCCGATATCCTAAAACGTGACATCAGATTTTTTTATATATGTTGCTACTAACACCTCTACTATGATATATTCAATCTCAAAAGAAAAAAAAAATCATGCTATTATTTTAATTACATATGAGAATAGATCAACTCATGGTTATTCCAAATTACAGTCAAACATAATTATAATTAGAATTTAATAGATGAGGTATTCATTTATTATTTTAATTGTTGATTAAGATTAATCCATTGAATAAAGAAGGTAACAATCTAGGATTTATAGATTAGGGTTTTCCACAACTATCTAGGATTTATATATATAGATAGAGAAGGTAACAATTGTGCTGATAAGTTAGCTAATATGGGTTTTCATTGTAATGGGATTATTTGGTGGGATTTTTTACCAAATTGCATTAGGGATGACTTTTTCCGTAATAGAGCCGGTCTCCCTAATTTTCGTTTTTGTTGATCTTCTTTGATGGGTTTGGTGTAGCCCCCCATCTTTTTTGTTTTCTTTATTTCTTATCAATGTTATCTTTGGGGTGTTGTTGTTGGTGGTTGGTTTGATGGTGTTCCATCTCTGTTAGGATATCATCAAATTATTTTATCACTTCTACGTTTCCAATTTTGCTTAAAAAAAAAAATTTACTAAAACTTATGTTCATATATTACATTACTAACAATGAGATAAAAGATCATATAGTAACAATTGTGATAGTAAGAAAAGATACAGAAGACAAACTTGAAAGAATGTATTTTCAGAATAGTAAACAAACAAGCACTTAAACTACATGAATTCCTTCTACCACATGAAGTAAATATATGAACGACAATAATCTTTGAAATAATACAATGGCTACAATTTAAATTGCAAGTTACTCATCAATTCTCAGTCAGACTCGGTAGTAAACCATTTATCTACAATGATGGTTCATCTACAAAAGATTTTTCACCTACAAACATTACTATCGACAATATGCGAGTTAGCCTAGTACCTAATTTAAATTTCAAATTCAGGCATACAAGTAGCAATGGCTTCTTCGAAGAATGTCAAGTTTATATATAGCAACAATGTTTTTCACTGTCGGTCTGTGCTCTCACAAAGGCCTTCCTATTCCGGTAAGCCTACGTGTCAACTCAATATCCTTTTTCACTGAGGCAAAAAATCAAATAACAGAGGTTAGTTAAAAAAAAATTCATAATGGTCTAAGGAAAATACCCACTATACTAGATAAACAAAGTTCTGTTTTGTATTCTATCCATTATTTTCGTCTAGATACATAAATCTCTTTTTGCGTCTTCAGCTCATCAAAAACTTTATTTATCAACCAGAAGACAGCATAAAAATATCCCTGCTTAAGAATGACTTGATTATTCCTGTTAATGTTATCTGCGACTGCAACCCTTTACATGACCAGAGGTCGCAAGACGCAGAGAGTTCACAATGAACATTTATCACTTTCTTTTTTGCATTTTGCAACTGTTGCAAGTACCCTTTGCATGGTACAGCCATTAGTGACATTCTTTAAAAATTGACATATCAAGCGCTAGGCTTAAAACAATGTGTGATGTTCCCAGCAACTACACTCCTGCAATTTTCCTCTTTCTCTAGTATAAAGATTACTGACTGTAGAATATTGTTTGAATCTAATTAATATTAGTTACAGAAGAGTTCATCATATGTATGAATGTAACCAAGATAAAGATTCATTCATCAAAATAAAAAGAAGTATATTTTCTACATGATAAATCGTGAATAATGTGATTGATGAAAAGAAATTTGCACCCGTGAGCATAGCTCATTTGGTAGGGATATTGCATTTTATGCATTTTATGTGCAGAGCCGGGGTTCGAACCCGGGATCTCCCACTTATTCACCCCAAGAGGTGAATTTCTAGCCATTAGCCACTTGACCAACAAAAAAAATAAATTAAATCAACTTACTAAGCGTAACACGCCTTGCGTGAAGTGCACAGAGCATTCCACATTCAAACATACGAACCAGATAGTCCTCAGCTGCCTACAGGGTTTTCAACAAACAAACAAAAAAACCAGAGAAGGATCATGTTCCATACGAAATGTAATATTAAAACAGGTGAAAAAAATACTCCATCTTTTCCTTTCTAAGGGCTATTTAAGATAATAGCACACAAGTTAAGAATTACAATTACAATTAATGTTATTGATTAAATTCTTACTATGCCCTTCACTTATACACTCACTACAAACAATTATATTAAACTTAAATTCAAAATCCATAAGATACACAATTCATAAGTCACCACTTAGCTAGAATATTAACAAGAACTTAACAACTTTGAATATGCAAAATACAAAACACAGTTTTGAAAAAGTGCTGATACATAAACACTAAAATTAAGTAGTCAAATTCTAGATATCCCACCAAAGTACTTGCTGATCCCACCAATCTTACAAGCAATATTGTCAATCCCACGCTATTGAAAAAGTGCTGATACATAAACACTAAATTAAGCAATATTGTCATAAGATCACAATTTTGACTATATTGCCTGTCAGCCATCCATATCACGTCTCTCATCTTTGATATCTCCCCTAAAATGTCATCTCAGCTCCTGTACTTGCACTAGAAGATACTCTCACTACCACTAACCCACATACTACAGACATGACAATAATAATGTACTCCCACAATCCCCAAATACCAATATCCTCTGACAAGACACTCAAAGAGTCAAGAGGCCTTCATATTTAGCATACCATCATTGCTCCCTGATCATTTCATAAACTTAACCATATTCAGAAATCATACACCCAATTCCCACTCATATCACACATTTTTCTACATCTAACAACCAACTCTTTAAAGTTTAATCATTTCCACATGCATATAAAGAAGCTGTGCAGCAGGAATGTTGAAAAAGTTCATTAAGGCTAAATTACTAGCTCTGTAGAAGAGTCAAGCATGCCCCCCCCCCCCCCCCCTCTCATCCAGAAGCTATGAGAGCTATAGGGTTACAAACAACTAGATATTTCGTTGGAGATTTACAGGCCATTGGTCCAAATGACCATTGTTTGTTAGGATACCGATGACTGATATCACTTTCATCTCATACAACTGGCATCTACAGTGAGAGTGGTAACAAGATTCTCATTTGGGTGCATGACAATAGGATGTGAAGTATCCATGGCTAAATTTTTTCATAGGAAAGACAAAAATCAATAGAGGAAGAAGCTCTGATGCCATGAGGAAAAGAAACAAAGGAAAATGGTTGAACGGTTGGAGAATTCCTTCTTGGAGAAAATTTGGTTACAACTTACAAGTGTTGTATTACTCATTTACTCTTACTCTCAAACTGTAAGATGCTCTTTTCGCATACAAGGTAGGTTAAGGTTATAACATAACATATATTACAATCATGAAACTGCCATGACTGAACATCAACTAACTATAACTGTCTTAACCAATCCAGCTATTGTTCAGGGGTACCTACCGGTGACAGAAACAGCAATAATAAAGTTCCCATTCTTAAATGTTTTAAAACAACTCTACATTCTCAAATCAGTTTTTCATCTTTTATTATTTAATTAAGTCCCCTTTCGACAACTTCGCTGGAAAAGTTATGGGACATGCAAGGAAATTGGAAGGTTTAAACCCCACAATTTTACTCCACTTCCTTTAGTTTTCCCCTAAAACCAAAAACAGACATGCCATGTATGCCTGAAATATAACTGCTGGATTCGTCATACTTTAAATAGTATTGTAATGCATGTAATGCATATTAAAAATATAATTGAGCCTTCAAACCAACTCTTTGTTTCACTTGGATGTCTGATCAAATGCTTATTAAGGGGGGGAATCATGTTACTTAATATTAACTTTATTTTGTTGAGACTCTGAAATGAGAGCATTCTTATGCTCGGACATATAGTCTCTAAATCTCAATCATTGATAATCAATGGATAGTATGAAAGCAGACTTGGTAATATTCCAGCATTCTTTAACTGATCACATAACCATATAAGAATGCACTAAAATAAATATTCAAAATTGTAGGGGATTAGAATAAAATGAATGGAAATATTCTAAGTATAAAAAAATTTAATATCTAAACCAGGAAATGATTGAATTCAAATAATCTTTTCCTTAAAGAATACATTTGCAAGACAAATGAGGTAAGTTACATCTTGCACACCCTCTAGTTAATACTCAAATGAGTATGAAATAAGTTACATACCTCCTGAAGTGCTTGTAAGGCTTCAGCCGTCCAGCGCGTGACCTGGGTTGAAAATTGGTTTGTAATCTGTCTGACCTGCAGGCACAAGTAAAAGAAAAGGCATTGCAACAACAGTGAGAACTGAGAACAAACTGCCCATAAGATCCAATTCATTCAGCCAAATATGTGACATGATATCATGCCAACAAATCATAGGGTCCAGTTTGAATTATCTTCTAGATTACTGAAGCTTCTCAACAGGTATAAGGACCAGGTTTAATTATCTTCTAAGTTATAACTTATGGGGGCTTTTCAATTAAAATAAGTGCATCTTCTTCACTTTCAAAAATGGCAGTATAATCTTGATTTTTATAGAGAAGTTAAATGAGAGACCTTCTAAACAAAGTAAGATACACAGGCTAATTTCGACTATATAAAAAGAGGAATTGTTTAAAAAACTCATAATTATCATAAGATTCTTTCAGTAATTCTTTTTTACAAAAGTGATTATGGAGAAGTTTATCCGAACTAAACCCTAAGTAACTAACTCTAACTTGAGAGAAAAGTTCTCATCATATCTGGTTATAGAGATATTAGATGACAAAAAACACCCAAACTGAAATTAAGATGCAGAAATTGATTTCAACTAATTTCGCAATTTATTATTAAAAAGACTCGCAGTCATTGCAACTCCTTTCGACTTTTCTTATCAAATCATATCTTAATTAATAGCAAGCCACTAATTCCATATAAAGCATGCTCATCAATCAAACCACATAAAAATTGATAAAGTTCACCCAAAAATTTCCTGTGAAAAACAAACAAAATAACAACCAAACTGTGACAACAAAAATGCAAACACTCCCCAAAACAAAGTCTTTCCTTTTTTTCCTAAGTTTGTTCATATAAACTAGAAAAATATCAATGTTTAGACTTAGTAGCTATGTAGCACCAACACTTCAAATTGAAAGCATCTCCAATATCCCATGTCTCACATACATTACACGTGTCAAAGTCTGACATGTTTTAGTACCTAATATTGACACATGTAGTTTCTGAAAATGTCAATGCTAATAGTTAGGAGATCAAACACAATACAACTAGAGTTGTCTTACTCTCAATTCCTTATTTTTTAGCAGATCGAACACACCCAAATTCTCTTAAATTACTATCAGGTATATGTATAAGTGACGTGTCTGGTGTTCGTGTTTCACAGCTAGTAACTAAAACCTAATTAACAGCATATTAAAAACACAAATCCAATTTTGATTTGTTACTTATATAAAAGTTACTACAATTTATAAAAATATATAGAATGAAAAGAACTTACACATCTTACAAACGGAGCACAAGGTATAAGTAAATTAACAGTTTTTTGAAATTTACGAATCTCACGAAGTGCTACTGTTCCAGGCTTAAACCGTCTTTTATTCGTTCCCTGAGCCTCATTTGCTGAAACAACATTGAAACAGAACAAATTATAGATTAAACAAAATAGAAAAATTAAGTGTGAATTTGAGAAACGAGGGTTTTGAAATTGGAACATACGAGTGCGTGTACTGGGACTGGGACGAGGTTTCTGCTTAATTCTCGCCATTGATTTTTGGAGCAGTGAGTGAGTGAAGTTGGAGAAGTAATTTTTGGAACCGCGAATTTTTGGATTTTGTAATATTATGCAACCAACCAAACAAGACTTATTTTTACTCAGAACCGAGTATCTAGGGTTTTCGTACAAGAAAGAATGTCATATATGGTGTTATTTTGGACTCTTATTATTTTTATTTTTATGGGCTTCTTTTATGGCCCAATTTCAAACTATTTATATGGTCTTTTTTATATTATTTTTATTGCTTTTTTTTTTTACAATATATTTGTGTCCTTTTTTTTTTTTATAAGATGCATTTGTGCTTTTTTTTTATAAGATACATTTGTGACCTTTTAAAAGCTATAAACAATGTTGTAAAAAAAATATCTAAACAATATTAATTTATTTGTATGTGACTTAAGTTTAGGTGAGTTTGTTAATATTTTTTTTTTCTACTAAAAAATTAAGGGTATTGTTAGTATTATGAAAAGTTCACACCAAAGTTCATGTATTCTCTATATATATAGTACTAGCGGGCCAGACAGGGCGCGTTCGGCGCATGCCTGTGTCTAACTTATGTCCACACAAAAAAAAGATATGTCTTATGTTATGGTCAGTTTGTTAATAAAAGATTTTTGCTGCTTAAAAAAAATGTGCCTTATGTTATGGTGAGTTTGTTAATAAAAGATTTTTTTTGCTACTAAAAAGAAATCAAGGGTATTGTTAATATGTCTTGTTTTATAGAATTTATGGCATTCTTTTTATGAAATTTTCAAAATTTCATATTTTTTATGATTTTTTTAAAGACCGAATTATCCGATTCGAGCGGTTTAATAACTATGTAGTTTTATTATAGAGACCGGTTCATTCCACCGGTTTAATTCGGTTTAATCCGGTTTATCATGCGGTTCGACCAGTGACCCAGTGGTTCGACCAATGAACCAGTGACCCAATACCCTCGCCGGTTCGATGACCGGTCCGGTTTTTAAAACACTGCTCAGAAGTATATCGGTCATTTCAAAAGGGTAGTTTGGTCATAGTAAGAGTTTGGATGTGACAAATCTAAAGTAAGTAGTCAATAAAATAGGAGAATAAAAAATTGCAATTTGGAACGATGAGTTTAGCTCAGTTGGTAAGCACATCATACTATATGTATAGGAGCTCGTTCGAACCTGAGACACTTCACTTATTCACCTTTAAGGTGGATCTTTTAGTCACTTGATTACCTGACAACAAAAATATTTCAATCATTCATGATTTTCTCTATGCATGTAAACAAATAATATCGATGATTAATTTATTTATCAATATATAATATTACTAATACTTTATATTATTTAAAATGAATCTAATCTATATAAGAAAGTTGATTATTCTGAAAAACTCTCAATTGTTCTTATTTAAGATGCTGCCATGTGTTCAAAGTAAGGGCAATTAGTGTCAAAAAATTTGGTAACTAAACTAAATGTACAAAACTAACCAAGTCATCTAAGCCATATGACATTTTTGTGAGTGAAAAGGAAATGTATCATTGAGATTGGACCAAGCCATCTAAGTCAACCACATGAAAATGACACTTCGAGTTGCAAATGAACCATATGACATGTGACATCACTGGTTTTGACTATTTTAACTTCTTCCAATTTCGGTTTCCAATGTATGACACCAAATTTCAAATTCAATTTTTTTCCCTCTCTTTACTTATTCAAAATTCTATTCAATTGAATGTCTCTAAACAAATATTTTAACTATCGTATATGAGACAAAATATCATTAATAAAAAAATTCAAAATAATTATCATATATGAGACAAGTTATAAATAATAAAAAATTTAAAAAAATTATTTTACACGGGATAAATTACGATGTATAAATTTTAACTATCATATATCGAATAAATTATCACTGATCAAAATTTTAAAATAATTATCCGTAGACGGGATTTTTTGAATAAGTTGTGGTTACTACCATAAATTATGCATCTTAAATGGTTTCTTATGGCAATACATTGTTCACATACAAAAATTATGTTTCATAGTCAAGACATGACTTATGGTGAACTCAAAAGTTTTTTTTTTTTAAAAAACGTATTCATTTTGAAGTTTCGAGCCATTAAAATAATTATGGATGATGAGAATGTAACCATTAAAAATTTCAAAAAAAATATCATATGCGAGATAAATTCTAACTAATAAAATTTTCAAAAAGACTATTTTACACGGGATAAGTTATAACTGACATAAATTTTAACTATCATAATCAACAAAAAAAAATTAACTATCTTATACGAGATAAACTATCACTGATAAAAATTTTAAAAAATTATCATATGTGATAACTAATAAAACTTTAAAAAAAAAAAAACTTTTTAAGGGGTAAGTTATAACCGTCATAAATTTGAATTATCGTATACGAGATAAATTATCACGGATCAAAAATTCAAAATAATTATCATATGTGACACAAGTTATAACTAATTAAAATTTCATAAAAAAACTATTTTATACGTGATAAGTTCTAACTAATATAAATTTCAAACTAACTATGATATATGGGGCAATTCTAACTGACATAAATTTTAACTATCACATATATACGAGATAAACTATTACTGATAAAAATTTCAAAAAATTATCATATGCGAGACAAGTTCTAACTAATAAAACTTAAAAAAAAAAAAAAACTATTTTTTACCGGATAAGTTATAACGACAAAAATTTGAACTATCATATACGAGATAAATTATCACTGATAAAAAAATCAAAATAATTATCATATGCGACACAAGTTATAACTAATAAAAATTTTCATAAAAAAACTATTTTCTTTCTTCTTTTTATTCAACACCTCTATTTAAAGTCCTGTTAAAAAAAACACCTCTATTTAAAGTTTTTTCTAAAGGACCTATTTAAAGTTTTTATAATATTATTTTTTAATTGTAATATAATTAAAAGATAATAAAAAAAACATTATAAAGAAAAAACAATATCGGAGGAGAAGAAGAAGAAAGTGGTCTGCTCCGTCCACGACCGCCGTGCACGTGAACCCTTCCCCATGGTCGAGATGACCACCTTGCTCCCTTCTTCCCTCTTATCTACCGTGATCTCTCTCGATGGGTCAAGCGGTTACTTCGTAGCGCTACTACCACACGCCAAAAAAAAAGGTAAATTTTATTTTTTCCTTAAAAAAAAGGTAAATTTTATTTTTTAGTCAAAAAATGTAAATTCAATTTAATATAAATTACTATAAAAATATGACATCGTGTTGAATGTCGCATAGTAATATTTGTACTCAACAATGAATAAAATTACTTGCATTTAGAAAATTTAAATTTTTTAGTCACAGTCGATATTGTTATTTCATAAAACTTATGTTTCTTAAGTCACAGATAATCTGACTACTTGAGAATGAAGCGTTAGATTGTTGAAATTTACGTTCACAATATTTTCATTGGAGATAGGGTTCTTAGGTCACATTTTTCTCTGTATAAAAAAAAGTCACAATTTTCTAAATAATAATATTAAAATATTAGAGTTTCTAAAAGAAATATAATATTAGAGTTTCTATAAAAAAAAAATAGAGAAACTCTAATAACGACACTTAAGCAATAACATTAAAATATTAATATATAATATTAGAGCTTCTACAACAAAAATCTAATATTAGAGTTTCTACAAAAAAATATATATAGTATTAGCGAAGCTCTAATTAAACGTCACATAGATAATTTTTATTGAAAATGCACGAGAGAGTTGTGAGAATCTGGTTAATAAGGGGACTAAAATTGCATTTAAGTCAAAAATAAATTAAAGATCGTTATAAATTTTCAAAGTACAGTAAGGAGGATTTGACATGATTTTAAGAAAATATGTTAGACATCGTTGATAAAGTTTAATCACTATTAATGACAAATATGTATCTTGTTTTTTTTTATTATAATTATCAAGTATTAATATTATTATTTTTGATGAAGTATTAATATATTTTTTGACAACTCAAATTTGTGGTTATATTAGTATGAGTTTTATAATTTTTAGTTATATAAACATCTCGTTGTCAATTATTTTTATATAAAAATACCTCAAATTTTGTTTTTAGTCACTATAAAAAAATTTCAATAAGTTTTGGTTCCCCAAACTATGTGACATCACAACTTTTAGTCCCTGATTTTAGGCAACCCATATGTGCTCTTCATATTCATAATATCATAAGAATTTGTCCCATACAAATTTAGAATTTTTTAACAAATGATGAATTAAATATGAAGTTTTAAGCACCAAAAATATAACATTTATTTATAAGAAATTAACCTTTTTCAAGAGAGATTTCTATAATGTACTAAAAATGGTTGTGGGAGAAAAAATCAAAATTAACCCTTTTCAAAAGAGATTTCTATAATGTACTAATTGAAAAAAAAAATCAAAATTTTTAAGGATATACATATGAGTTGATTCCTAATTGATTGTTAATCTTATTATGTGAGAGTGAACATTCGAATTGAGAAAGGTAAATTTTTATAATCAAGTCGATATTATGCTAGACTGAACGATTGAATTAAGAAATTAAAAATTTGTTAGTCACGGTTGGTACAATCGTTTGACATATCACAATCTTTTTATTGTAACAATTTTTTTTAACACCCTTGCAAAATCCAAAAAATTGTAATCATATTTTATCACGAGCTTATATTTTATTTTACTGACTTATAGCTTAAAATGCCATGTCATTTCATGATGTGACAAATCATCAAAAATTAAAGGACCAAATATATGAATTTTTAAAAATAGGGAGACCAAAATTACGGAAAAGAAAAGAAAGAGACCAAAATTGCTATTTTTTTATAGAGAAAAAATCGTTGATTTAGTGAAATAGGGGGACCAAAACTACATTTAAGCCATTAAAATAAGCTCACGGGGACTATTTAACTTTTTTGTTAATAAAATTTTATTAAAAAATATTTATTTTTTTAACAAGCAAAAATGGAATATATTAACATCATATAGAAATTCTGACTAGCACAAGACGTATCAGATAGAACCTCAAAAGTTTACATACAACATACCACCGGACCGAACATTACTCAGTGGGCTAACATCTTTCTCCGAAACACTTCTATTTTTTATAGATTAACAATGTCGTTTTTTATACCACTAGTTTAATTCCACTGCTACTCTTATGTAACTACTATGGGCCCTTCTTTGCCTTCCTGATGTTAGAGCCTCTCGCTCTCGCACTTTACCACCACCGTTCTTTTTCCTGAGGGCGAGATTTATACTTTGGTCACAAAAATGGAAATAAAGTACATAGTTTCATTAAGCTCAAAGCAGTTTGCTGCAGAGTATTTAAAGGGTCACGTTTTCTGTTTTTTGACATCAAGTTTTGAGGGTTTCTTTCACCAAAACGGCGGCTAGGGTTAAGAGGGTTACTCTTTGTTCATATCTAGGTTTTGAGTGTTGATTCTTTCATCTTGTAATCACTTATCATTGAAATCTCTTGATCACGGGAAGACATTAGGGAAAATGGTAGAATTAGGGTTGAAGTCTAATTCTTGCAACTCTTTTGTATTGAATCTCGTTGTAATCAAGCTTTTCATTGATAGTGGGTCAGTTTTGACTGAAGGAACATGTCAACATGAAAAGATTGAGGTCAGTTTTGACTGAATTGGGTAAACAATTGCTTCGTGTTCTTTACAGTTTTATTGCTTATCTTTTGTTCGTAATTATTATTGCTATTTCCACGTTTTGATTGCTTATTCGATTTGCTCCACACATCAAGATTATTATTGCTAGTCCCACACTCGTGCGATGCACGGGTGTTATGCGGTATTTATATTATAATGTTGAAAAATCATTCTTATAAATTGAAACAATAAGTATTATGAAAATTATAATAATAACATCAACAACAACAAAATAATAATAATAATTAAAAAAGTTATGTAAATATAAGGTACATATTAAAGATGTGTTTATACATTTCGAAAAGATTACAATGGATCCTATTGCATCTATCAAAATAAGTTGGTAATTCATAAATTGTCATGTCGCTATGAAAACGGTTTGTGGTCATACTCATACACTGTGCATTTGATTCTTAATTGGACACTATAATTCAATATATAGTATAAAAGATTAATTAGTGCGTATAATTTAGTAAAAACTATTATTATTAGTTGAGTGGGTGTATAATGAAAAGTTATAGATATATAAATGTAGGCATATGGAAAAGTGTATAGAGATGACAATGATGTAAGTAGAAGTGATGTGGCATTATTGAGTGGTTTAATTGGATATAAGTGGCTGACGTGGATTAGGGAGATTAGTGGTTGCACAACTATCTAAGAATTATATATATAGACGTTTATACATTTAAAAAACTTATTTATACATCACATTTGAAGTTACTTTGGTATCTTCTTCATTAACATTGATTAGCAATATCTTTAACTCATTCTTCAAAATAACTATGGAAATGACAACATATAATTGACAATGAAAAACAATCGATGTTGAAACATAAATTTTTATTTATATTATAAATCTCATTGGAGGATTCTGAGTTGGATAAACTACTTCATTATCTCTTACAAAAAAACTACTGTATTATCAAATTTGACATTTATATTAATTTGAAATTTATTAGAGCAAAGATAAACCAACCTAACTCATACTCAAATATTGAATATGATAAAAATCATACAGGGCATAACAATCATTAGTAAATTTTATTTTATCTTTTTTTTTATTAAACATTAGAAAGTGGTCCTGACAATCGGCCAACTCCTTATATTCACAAAGATTGGACAAAAGATTATTAGCAAAAACATTATTTTTTTTGAAAAAAATAAAATAAAATACACAAAATAATAAAATGAACAAAAAAAATTTAAAATGAATAATAACCCAAAATAATAATAATAATAATAATAATAATAATAATAATAATTACAATTAGTACCCCACATTAAATAGATGTAAGTGGATGATGTGGTTAAATGAAAGGTTTTCATTGGTTTGTGGATTAGGGTTTAGATAAGCAATTTCACAACTATCTAGGATTTATATATATAGATTCGATTTGCTCCACACATCAAGATTATTGGTGTGATTCAATCCAAATTCACAACACGTACCAAGAAAAGGGGGAGAATACAGTGATGAATCAAGGTTTCGTATTAGTGTTATGATATAAGAATTTAAAATAATATGTTCTGGTAAGAATATTTAGAATTTGTCTAGAATTTAAGATTAGTTAGTTATTTAAAAGATATATATATATTTTTTTTTTTTAATTTTATTTCATTTTGTTTTTAAAGGAATCTTAGACACAAGGTTATCGTAAGCAATTCGGAATAAAGAAACTCATATTTTATTTCATTGTAAAATAGAAGATACTTAGGAGTTAGGAGCTAAGGAACATGTCAACATGTCGTCAAATTAAGCTCATGAATGAATGCACAAATGTCGTCTCGAGTTGAAAAAAAAAATGTATTCAGTCCTCATGTCTTTGGTTATAATATTATGCTAGTATGTTGAAAAAGAACTTGTTATTTTTTTTTTAATATTTATTATGGTCTGGAGGGATAAACACTAAGCACATCTAAGATTTCACACACACAAATATTTTTTCTCGATGCAGAACCAAAAGTAGCCTTTAGGCCCTCAATTTTTTATTTTTTATTTTGCATGGGATTCACTTAGAAAAAAAAAACGTCTAAGGCAAGTGTTAATATGGACCTCCTGAATATTCGGATGGTCCACCGTAGATCAATATAAAAAATTATTAAAAATTCTAATAATTGTCGACGATACTTTTTGAAATAAAAACTCACGATCCTCATATTTTGTCAGCTTAGACGGTGATCTAATCGATAATGGTTCAATATTAAATGCATATATTTTTTTTGTTATTTTAATCAAATTAGTACTCCATTTAAGTAATTTTTTATTAGTAAAAAAAAAGTAATTTTTTAATTATAAAAATTATGTAGATCATCAACCTCTAAATCAAATATTGTTCAAAAAAACCTCTAAATCAAAATAGGCGATATTTATCATTGTTGATATTTTGAACATTTTTATCGACATAAAAATACTGTGGACCTTGTCCATATATTATACAATTTACCCTATTTCAAAACTATTTGCTGTTAATAATTCATAATTTTAGTCTTGTTTATATATTTGTTCATTTGCCAATTATTTTGCATTTATCAATTATCATTCACATGCTTTCAAGGAAAAATAATTAATGCTACAAAATGATTAAGAACATATAGGACACTATTAATATGCACATATACACAAACACATACATACTATAAAATAGTGGAGATTATGGAATCAAAATACAAGCATAAATAAATATATAAGTGATTAATTAATTTACAGATGAAGTGAAGTATCTATTTCAGAGGTATCAAAATTTCTTGATGTTGATGATCCACCATGTGACCATGAACTCAAAGATGTGTTTGATTTCATGGTGTTCATATCACCTTGCTTGCTTGTCAAGTTTAGTCCAAGAGAAAGAGAATCATGATGAGTTTGCTTATTATTTGGAACTACCAACCTTTGTTGTGATGCTAAGGTGTTGCTCTCTGATGACAACAATGTAAGAAGTTGTTTACCTTCTCTCCTTTCTTTCACTTTCTCCAATTGTCTAAACCTTTCTTGAAGAAGAGCAATGGAAGAGTTCACCATGGTTGGATCATTATCTTGCCTACCCATTTGAAAGTTGTGAGTAAAGTTTCAATCTTTGGGAAGAAATTGGGAGGCAGTGGAGTAGAGTGGAGAGGAGGGGAAGAATTGACATCTATATTTTGGTGGGTTTGGCATATTGTGTTTTGGAAGTGATATATAATACAAAAGGAAATGCATATATTTGAAGATCATTTTTTTTAGCTGTTGAGCATATTATTTTTTGTGAATTCTTTCGTGTATATTTTATTTAAATATGTATCGGTATATTCGCTGATATGGACAATTATAATAGGTTCATAATTAGTGTTTATTAATTTTTTTATATTAAACACCAATCATAGACCTATCAGAGTTATCCACGTCAACAATATACCTATATATATTTAGATAAGATGTGTACCAGAGTATTTAACATTATTTTTTAGTATTTGGGTCCTTCTAATTGATTCCTGATGAAAGCAACATAGATTAGAATCAAGTGATGTTTGACAAAAAGACAAAGAGATAGTTGTTGAAGTTAGTATAGGGAGAAGGAAGGGTAGCTTCATGTGTAGCCAAAGGGACTTTTTGAATGAGGAAAATGGTAAGAGGTAAAGTCCAAATTGATGATGCAGAGTAGCAATTGGAATTGAGTATTTTGGAGAATAAATGGTTAGGTAATTGCTTATCTGTACTTGTCAATTTTAGACCACTATTTGTTTAGGAATGGTATGTACATCTTTGTTTGGTCTTTATGGTGTGTTACTTCTTTTTTGTTTTTGTAAGTTTTCAACTATTGAAACATAATGTTTTCCTTTATGAGGTGTCAGTTTAGTGATGAGATTTCGATCTTAAAATTTTAAGAAAGAGTTCAAATTCTTTTAGAGACAGGTAAAATATAGTCATTAATATTACTATAAGTAATAAAATATCGTAATTATTTATTGGTTTTTTCTAATTAACCCTCACATAAATTGAGGGTAAACGCCCTATGCTGACATAACACCAATTAAATTCAGCCATATGTGTCTAAGTCAAACACAAATAATTTTTTACCAAAAATTTTTTTGACTACTTTAATTTTCAAATAATTATATTTTAGGTAACTACTTTTTACTAATTATATTTTAGCTTACACATATTCTTATCATTTACTAAAAAAATATTTTTCGAAAATATTATTCATCTTTTCTTACGGATTCATCTTTTCTTCGTAAGATCAAATTTTTTCGCCGGCGCTTCGCTTGTCGCCGCTGCTTCACTTGTCGTCGTCGCTGCTTCACTTGTGATCCTTGAAGATCGCCGCTTCCTTAGGCCCCGGAATCACTTCTCTATCATCAGTCTCTTCACAAATTGTTTTTCAGAATTTTGTTTCGGCTACGTTTGTTCCAGAATCGGTTCATCTAGATAACATTGATTTTATTTTTTATTCTCTTGTATGTTTTAATCACTATTTGTCAATTTAACAATTCAAATAGCAATTACAAATCCCTCAAGGAATTAAATCGAAGCGACGACGACAAGTGAAGCGGCGGCGACAAGCGAAGCGCCGACGAAAAAATTTGATCTTAAGAAAATATGAATACGTAAGAAAAGATGAATAGGATTTGTTAAAAGTGTTTTTTAGTAAATGATAAGAATATGTGTAACTTAAAATATAATTAATGAAAAGTAGTAACCTAAAGTATAATTATTTGAAAATTAAAGTAGTCAAAATTATATTTTGGTAAAAAATTATTTATGTTTGACTTGGACACATATATGTCTGAATTTGATTGGTCATGTCAGCATAGGGCATATACCCTCAATTTATGTGAGAGTAGAGAAGTAGCCACCTTTATTATTTTATAATACAAAAGGAAATGCATATATATATTTTTTTCATCATCAATATCTGTTTCATTGGACCACCTAATCTAGTTTGGAGGTCAGTTCTTACATCAAGTGGTTTCAGCCCCCTTCCAATCGTAGTTGCGATGATCGAACCGTGATCTTCAATACCAAATTCAATATCAATCACCACTAAATCATCTAACGATCGACCGTGTTGTTGTTGTTTTGGAGCTTGGAAGGTGAGGTCTTGCTGTGGGGAATAGACAAAAGGAATTGGCAAGGAATATTTTTGGAATTTGCCATCAATCATTAATTAGTGATTAGTGTCCAATACTGTCCATGTCCATCAAAGAAAGAGAGAGAACTCAATGTGTAAAATTATATGGTTTGTTCGACTATACTCTCTAGCTACTTTCATAAGCTATAGTCCATTGTGACAATGAAAACAATATAAAATACAAATTATGTACTGTTCTATCTCATAGACCGATCAATGGTGTGGATTATGTAGTCATGTGCAATTGTTGCATCAATTAACGTCTCTCTCGTCAATTTGTTTCAAACTCTCTAAAATAAAATATTACACTCTTATAAAAGGATGGCAAACATTAAGCAAATGAACTTTTTCTAGAACGAATCGTTCGATAGAATTCGAGTTTAACTTATTGATCAGATTTTACTTATTTCGCAGATTATGGAGCCTCATTTCCCTGAAAACAGGAGATTAATACAAACAAAAAAGAAATTATCAATTATAATAAAATATGCAAAAAAAAATTGAAGAAATAAAATATGTAAAAATATATTAAATAAATGAAGTATTTCAATTTAGTTGAACATAATACGTTTTGTACATGTAAATTCCTCACTTTAAAATAAGTAGGAGAACTAAATTTAACAAGTTTAATACAGTACTATTTTTATTTTTTTTTACTAAAGTACTAAATTATTATAAAAACATAATCATGTGTTTTGAGACTTTAAGAAAGATAATGATGATGACTCCCGTGCATCTCTTTCAAATTCCTCACCCCACATAATAAAGAATGTTTGTTCTTCCAGTAGTGTAGGGCATGCATGAGCCATGACATATTGGTAATAACACCTACTTAATTTAGTTGTATTGATTGATATTAAAAATGATATTAAATTTAGTGTATATATATATATATATACTTGAATTAAGTATGCATGTATCATACATGTGTATCTCTTTTTTTTATTTTGTAGCCAAACTCTGAATTATCGGAACTCCTTTCCCTGAAAACCAGCTTGTTAATACAAAAGAAAATATATATAAGCAAAAAAATACTATTGATTTAATTTTGGACTATATTTATACTTTTTGCTTAGGAGTATATTTTATTAGGGAAAGAGTATGCTTAAAACTCAGTAGCTTTGAGTGAATGGTTGATTTGGTCTTAAATATTTTTACAACAAAGTAATTCATTCACCAGAAGACAAAAGATCAGTACAAATGATAGATAAGGGTTCATAAGACATTACCCACCCAAATTATTGAACCAAGGCTTTAAATTTTTGATATACTACCAACTAGACTAAGTGCAGCCTTGTTTCTGCATCTTTTAACATAGATTACTCTATTATTAATTAGACATTAGACATGCTAGATATAATATATTCACGCAATTAATCATAACCATTCTATAATGGAATCTATGACATGCATTTAGACATCCTCCAAACATTTAACTAATAACTAAATTTAGATTCAATTATTGGGAGGGTGTGAGCATAAGGAGGTTATAAGGAAAAAAAATAATTTATTTGAAAGTGCGTCTCTATTTATGAGTTGTGAGGAGATTATTTTTAACTAACCAGGTTATCTGGAAAAGATAATTTAATTTGGCATGGATATAAATGGTGGTTCAGTGTATCGTGGAGGAGACTCTGCTACCATATTAGAATTGAGTATTGAGCCTAACTCAACATGTTAGAAGTTTTATATTAGCTAGAGATATGATAAAGATAACCTTTATAAGTGTAGTGAAAACCTCAACTCTCGAACTAGTTTTTGTGATTGAGTATCGGCCATCTCGCAACTGATGTGAGACTTCTTAACATTGGATTCATACTTTGTTCATGTGAATGTGAAAGAAATGAATTCGTTAATCATTTGTTATTTGATTGTGATTTTTCCTCTAATATTTGGACATCAATTTTAAATTGGTTAGGATTATCAAGCATTTTTTCGAATGATGTCCAAATTCACGTTATTCAATTTTGTAGCAATTATCTTTTTGGCAAAGAAGTTCGTCGCCACTTTTTTTTACAATTTGGATAGTCTGGATTATTTGAAAAGAAAGAAATAATAAGGTGTTCGCACAAAATGAGATATCAACTGAATTGTTGCTTAACAAAGTAAAAGTTCTGATTTGATGGTGGTTAAATGTAGCTTAGTTGGTGGTTATCAGAGAGATATTTTTGAAAAAAAACTATGTTTGAACCCAAAATTCTCCATTTCTCTACGCTTAGAATATCAACCAGAATACTTGACAAAAGGGGAAAAAAAGTTTCCTATTATGATTTAAATTCTGTGGTGTGGTCCAATCTTATCATGTACTACCGGGGTTAGGATTTTTTTGATTAGATGCTCTCTTGAATGTCTTTTTCTTCCCCGAGTACCGTTTGGCCCAGCTTATTTCTGACTTTTTACTCCAAAAAAGGAGAAGTCAGGCCAAACAGTATTTTTTAGAAGTACTTAATAAAAAAAAGTAACTTAATTTGTATGTGTAAAATATATCAATAATCAACTTTTAGGAAAGTTAATATATGGAACTTTTTTTAGGCCAAAACAGCTTTTCGCTCCCTAACCTCTTCGAATCCCTGAGAAAGCAAAAATATTTAAGTGATATTGTTATATATTATTTTTTGACACACGTGATTAAATCTTATATATATGCATCGTCTTTCATAACAATCTTATATATAGCAATTATTCATTTGTATATGCAACGCAAATAATTCAGATTTAAGTGAGATATTCATTTATATGCATCACCTTGATATCATGTGCACTATTGCTATTATTATTTGTATTATTTTTACACATAGAAAATGCACTATTATTAATTTTCATCATCACAGTAAAAGTGCATACTACTATTCATTAAATAAAAATAATAAAAAATAATCATTCATTTTAATCAGTATATTTGTGGTAGATAAAATTAAACAGTTGATAATTTGTTATGTCATGTAATAATATTTTAACAAATATAAATTTATAAAATTTACGATGAATTTAAAGTTTATATCATTTAGATTATTTGTATTACATTTTACACAAAGCTAAAATTATTTTATATGTTACCGAGGTTCGTTAAAATTAAAGATTTCTGCATCTTTATTGAACATTTTTAATTTTTATGAATATCAATAACGTATCAAATTATTTTAAATTTGTGTAAAATTTGACATAGAAGATCTAAATAATATATACTTCTAGTTCTAATCAAACGGTAGATTTTATAAAACACTATTAAGTAAAATGTTATATATAGATTGCGTAAAAAAATGTTATATATAGACACACAAAATGTTAATATTTGTTTAATATATTTTTAAATCATTTTATTTATTTATAATGATTTTTGATATTATAAAAACTTTTACAAAATATTTAATCAAACAGATCTTAAAAAATAGTTTATTTAAAGTTTTCCAAAAAATGAAATCACCAAACAACTTTAACTTTATTTCTAAAGCACTTATTTTGAGCTTATTTTTAAAGTAACTTTTAGGCAATAAAAAAGTCGGGCCAAACGGTACCTAAGAACACCTTATATTTAATCAGGTTTTATTAATATATTATTTGACTACTTTAGAGAAAAAAAATATGCCACCATTTATTATAACTTATAAGAGTACATTTTTTTTTTAATAAAACCAACTTAATTATATTAAAAAGATTAAGCATAAAGTGTGTCTAATTTAACAAAAGTAAATCAAACAACAAATTACTTATTGGTAATCCCTAAACAAGTTAAAGATCAGTCAACCACACATGTAATAATTAAATTCTTTTGTTTGGTTGATTAAAAACCTTGTTCTTTCTTTCCAACAAAATATTTTTAGGAAAATGTTAACATGGACTTATAGCGCGGGTTAAAAACACAAATGTGACAATATTTATTTTTGAAAATGGTAATTATACTTTTTAAATATTAAATTATTATTTAATGTCACCTTTAAATACAGTACTTAACTTCTAACATGTGCACTCTTGAACTCAGAAAAATGTAAGACAGCAACAGTTATGACAATTATCACTTGGATTGGTTTTACAATTGAGTTTGGTTTTGATAAGTTTGTGCAGAGTGAGTAGTTTGATAAGGTTGATAAAGATTTAGTGTCATGGAATTCTTTGGTTGATGGGTGTGCTAAGAACAGTGATGTTGAGTTCGCGTTGAAGGTGTTCGATGAAATGCCTAGTAGGGATAAGTTTACTTGAACTGTTTTGCTCGACGGGTTGTGTAAATGTGGAAAGGTTAAGGTTGCCAGAGAGATATTTTTTTAGATGCCTGATAAGAGTTTGCTTTCTTGTAATGTTATGATTAATGGGTATATGAAGTGTGGTAAGATCGATTTGGCGGATGGATTGTTTTGTCATAAGTTGGAATTCAATGATAGCTGGATATCAGCTCAATGTGTGTTTTTATGAAGCTATGGAGTTGTTTGAAGTGTTGTTGAGTGCTCTTTCTGCTGTTCCGGGTTTGGCTGTTCTTAGTAATGGAAGATTGATTCATTTGTTTATAGTTACGAATGGATTTGAGTTGGATGGTGTACTTGGTACTTCATTGACAAAAATGTATTCTAAGTGTGGCAGTATAGAGAGTGCTGTGTCTGTTTTCAAATCAATAGCCAAAAACAAATTGTGGCATTGGACGGCTATAAATTGTGGGCTTATGATTGAATGGTTTGGCTGATCAAGCTCTTGAGCTTTTTATGGAAATGCAAGGAATTGGAATGAAACCTCATGCTATAACTTTCATAGGTTTTTTTTTTTAATGTTTGTAGACATGCAGGCAGGCATGGTAAATGAGGGAAACCGAATTTTTCAAATGATGATAAATGAGTATAAAATTGATCTCATAGTTGAACATTATGGTTGCTTCATCCACATTTTATGTTGAGCCGGGCATCTTGAACAGGCAAAAAATATCATTGAGAGGATGCCAGTGACTGCGAGACCCAACAAAGTTATCTGGATGAGTTTGCTTTGTGGTGCTAGGAATCATGGAAACTTGGAAATTGGTGAATATGCAGCTTGAAATTTGATTGAGGAGGATTTAGATGCTCATACCGGGTGTTATACTGTACTTTCCAATATGTATGCTGCAGCTGGGAAGTGAGATAAAGTTTCACATGTAAGAGAAATGATGAAAAAGAGATGAGTGATAAAGGATGCTGGATGAAGCTTCATTGAGCACAAGGGTCAACTTCATCGATTTATTGTGTGAGATTGATCACATCCCCAAACCCAGGATATATATGCAAAGTTGAGGGAGATGAGGGAGAAACTGAAACTGGAGTGACATGTTCCTGACACAAGCCAAGTTCTGCTAAACATTGATGGTGTCATGGTGAGAAGGAAAAATAAATTGAATTAGAGAACCGCAGTGAGAGTTGCCCATTTCATTTGGTCTCATCGATATGGAAAGAACTCCTATTCGCATTATAAAGAACCTTCGAGTCTGTAACGATTGCCATGTAGTTACCGAACTCCTCTCAGCTATCTACGATCGTGAAATCACAGTGCGAGGTACATCTGCTTTCATCATTTCAAAAATGGATCATGTTCTTGCAATAACTTTTGCTGACATGTTGTGGATCCTTGTCGAGGTATCAGTTTTAAAAATGGTTACAGATATATTATATTGTTGATACTCATGATACTAAAGATTTATTGTTGATATTATATTGTTGATACTCATGATAATAAAGATATATTATATTGTCGAGGTATCAGTTTTAAAAATGGTTAAAGATATTCTTTTTCACATGATAATAAAGATGACGAATTTCATGAAAATGCTCTATAATGCCCATTCCGCAAACAGTTACATTACACAATAGCATGATTTGCTAATTCAAATCAAAATTTACAGTTGTACCAAAATTTTAAGAGCATTGCTATACATAGCGAAGGAATGTATCCCGAAAGCATCCCGAGTGGAAATTGGCCAATGAAAAATAAGCATAGTGCAGAATTCATGGGAATTAATTAAATAGATGGAAAAGTCAAAAAAAGTGGCTGGACAGAATGCAGTTCGGGAGGAATTCGGGTGAATTTCTTTCGTGATAACTAGCATTCTCCAAATTTTAATTTATGAATTTTATATGGGAGTTACAAATTCAAGGTTCAAGGCTTATGCTACGGTGGATGATCTTCACAAGTGGTCCACCGAAGTGAAAGTGATTCTGGGCACTAAAATGGAAATACTATTCAAATCACTTAACATAAGGTGAATCTGTGGTGTATTTATTCACAATTTTCTCCTTTATAAAGTCACCCAATTAACTTATGATTAATTTTACGAATTTGACTCCAATTTGATATTTTTGAATTGTCATATTTGTTTTGTATTTCTGAAGAAATTTAACATGGAGAAGCTATCAATTTTTTTTTCCTTAATTTGTGCTTTCCTCCCTCCTCTTTTTCTTCTTTTTTTTGTTCTTTCAATTCATTTATAGCCCTGGATGCTTACACAGGCTGACCTCCATGGTGTATATTTAAGTGTAAATGTTTCTTTTACAAACTACAGTTTGTTTGAATTTATTCACGAGGACGTAACCTAACATTAGGAATGAGATTACATTATATCCCTTCACTGCAAAGAATCAACCACATTGAAGGGCATCTGAAATCATTTGTGTTTTACAGTGAGTAGGAAGTTTTTTCCTGTCTACACGAACTATATTACTTAAAGCAGGAATTATGTGGAAATATTTCACTCAGTGCAAGGGTCATGTCTTTTTCGTTGGCGTTTCTTACTTTTAGCAAATCATAACAGTGTATTAGAGAGTGCTGTGTCTGTTTTCAAAGCAATAGCCAACAACAAATTGTGGCATGGTTTGGCTGATCAAGCTCTTTAGCTTTTTTTATGGAAATGCAAAGAATTGGAATGAAACCTCATGCTATAACTTTGATAGGTTTTTTGAATGCTTATAGTCATGCAGGCATGGTAAATGAGGAAAACTGAGTTTTTCAAATGATGATAAATGAGTATAAAATTGATCTCATAGTTGAACATTATGGTTGCTTCGTCCACATTTTATGTTGAGCCAGGCATCTTGAACAGGCAAAAAATATCATTGAGAGGATGCCAGTGACTGCGAGACCCAACAAAGTTATCTGGATGAGTTTGCTTTGTGGTGCTAGGAATCATGGAAACTTGGAAATTGGTGAATATGCTGCTTGAAATTTGATTGAGGAGGATTTAGATGCTCATACCGGGTGTTATACTGTACTTTCCAATATGTATGCTGCAGCTGGGAAGTGGGATAAAGTTTCACATGTAACAGAAATGATGAAAAAGAGATGAGTGATAAAGGATGCTGGATGCAGCTTCATTGAGCACAAGGGTCAACTTCATCGGTTTATTGTGTTGGATAGATCACATCCCCAAACCCAGGATATATATGCAAAGTTGAGGGAAATGAGGGAGAAACTGAAACTGGAGTGACATGTTCCTGACACAAGCCAAGTTCTGCTAAACATTGATGGTGTCATGGTGGTGAGAAGGAAAAATAAATTGAATTAGAGAACCGCAGTGAGAGTTGGCGATTTCATTTGGTCTCATCGATATGGAAAGAACTCTTATTCGCATTATAAAGAACCTTCGAGTCTGTAACGATTGCCATGTAGTTACCGACACCTCTCAGCTATCTATACGATCGTGAAATGAAGTACATCTGCTTTCATCATTTCAAAAATGGATCATGTTCTTGCAATAACTTTTGCTGGCATGTTGCGGATCCTTGTCGAGGTATGAATTTTAAAAATGGTTACAGATATATTATATTGTTGATACCCATTATGGCTTCTTTTTCACGAGATAATAAAGATGATGAATCTCATGAAAATGCTCTATAATCATATTACATAATATTGCGCTCTCAGTGTCATCTTATTTTTAAGAAAATTGCTATAACCCCAGAAGTGAAATTTACAGTCTTTTGGTTTCAACCACCATATTTTGTTATCTTGAAGATTAAGAGAAGGATCTAATCTTGATTTCTCAAACACATGATAACAAATTTGAATTCTGCAGGAAGCAGAGTTTTTGTGCAACCAAAATGCTAAAAGGAACAATTTGTTTTTTCCAACAAACAAAACATAAACAATCAATGGTGTAGTGAATTTTTTTATTTTTTTTTTGCTTCTCATTTGACCTATCTAGGTGTATGGTTACCAACCACCTGACTAGTTTGAACACATTCATGCCTTTTTCGTGTGCAAACTTATTCATACTAAATACCAATCTTTGTGTAATTACATTTAAGTAGTTGATGTTTTTTGACAAATTTTAGTAGTTGAACTGGTTGCATTATTTAAACTAATTATTATGGGAGATTAAATAAAAGCATATGACTAACACAGCTCGATCAATATTCTGAATTCATGCACAAGAGTTGACATTTCTTAGGATCCATATTTCTAACATATAATCAGCCACATACAGGTTCTGCTTGTGTAATTACATTGGTGAAAATAGAAGTTAAACTCAACACAAATGCAAATGAGAGCAGAAGATTGCAGCTGAAGAGGCAGCCATATCTTGGCATTCTTATTGTCCGGGGACGAAGTTAGTAGCATATGCCCATGCGTTGTTGGCGACAGGGTCAGCAAGATGGTCGTAAAGGTTCTGAACAGGTCCCTTGCCGGTAACAATGGCTTGAACAAAGAAACCAAACATGGAGAACATAGCCAATCGGCCGTTCTTGAGTTCCTTCACCTTCAACTCTGCAAATGCATCAGGGTCATCAGCAAGACCAAGAGGGTCAAAGGCACCACCAGGGTAAAGTGGGTCTAATCCTTCACCAAGTGGTCCTCCACCAATTCTGTAACCTTCAACGAATCCCATGAGCACAACCTGAGTAGCCCAGATTGCAAGAATGCTCTGAGCATGGATCAAGTTTGGGTTGCCCAAATAGTCAAGGCCACCCTCAGAGAAGATCTGGGCACCAGCCTTAAACCAGACTGCCTCGCCGAATTTAACACCATTCTTTTCAAGGATTTCAGGGAAGGTACATCCCAATGCTCCAAGCATAGCCCATCTGCTGTGAATTACTTCAAGCTCACGGTTCTTTGCAAAAGTTTCAGGGTCAGCTGATAATCCAGCTGTGTCCCATCCGTAGTCACCAGGGAATTCACCAGTCAGGTATGATGGAATTTGTTCTGAGAATGGACCCAAGTACTTGGGTCTGTCAGGGCCATACCTGATTTTAACAACAGATCATACCAAGTTAAATACAGAAACAAATTATCACAACCTTACTTCAAATGTTAGCACAGGATGTTGCATTTGATTAGACCTTTACAAGACAAGATGATAACTATTAACTATAAGCTATGAAGCACAAATACACGGACACTTCCACACCGATAATAATGTGAGAAAATAACATAATTCAATGTAATCATATATGTTGGTGTCGTGTTACGTGTCTGACACGACCTAATTCAAGGAGTGTCCGTGATTCATAAATTATAGTCTATAAGCAGTTATATCACCAGTTAGTTATTAACATTTGATTTAATCTATTACATTACACATGCATAATCTATGGCTTTTGGGTCTTCCCCATCTAAGCTAAGAATTTTTGTTACTATGTTCTTAAGAGACATGATGAGACATAAGAGTGTTAAAAACCAAAACATTTTGAATTTTTTTGACTGTAATTGAACTACTTACCAAATGCTTTCAGGAGCACTCTTCACAGTACGACGCATGGTGAGGCGAGCTGGGCCAAAGTTACCAGCTCTCCTGATGAACTCATTTCCTTGTCTCAAACCAGTCTTACCAGTGAATGCTGATTGTTGGATAGCAGAGGTGGCCATGAGGGCTTTGAGGTTTCTTGCTGTTGTTCTCTTTAGTGTTAATAGCTAGCTAGTGTTGTTGTGAAGAATGAAGGAAATGCTACAAAGGTTTATAGATGTGTTGAGAGTGGCCACGGTGGAAATCATAAGATTTTGTGGATTAGGATATGCACAAGTCAGCAACATCTTATTGGTGCTGAATTTGGATGTGGATTCTCAACCTGATATTTTGTATTGATATTGTGGCTCTCTTTGTGCCATTTGGACACTGTGATCTTGTTGCTTATACGTTTTGAAGAGGGTGAATGTGAGCCAAGGAAATTAGGTCCACCAAAGTTAAGAAAAACAGAAACTTGGAATAGAGTTTGGATTGGGTATTAGGGAAAATAAGATAAGATTTCCTGCTGTCAAAATATTGATGTAGTTTTGCAGTTGGCTCGATCGTAATCGTTGGATCGAGAGACAATGGTTCGAATTTTAATGAAGATTTTGTTTTTTTAAAGATAGAAAACATCGAGTTTAAAATTTGAACCGTATGCTTTCAATCTAACGACCGTATGCTTTCAATCTAACGACCACCGTAAATCGACAACGTGACTGCATGAAATCATTGACTTCAGACAATCTTGGTCTGTATTTGTGCTTGTGCTATAGTGCAACTCCATTGCCCATCACATCTTTTATATGAGGAGTGCTAGCAACACACTTCAATAACAAACACACTCTAACACATTCTTTTTTATTGGTTAAAATTTATATGGGTACCATAAAAGTTATATGGGTCCACATTTTTTTATGGGACCCATGTGAATTTCAACCAATAAAAGAGAGTGTGTTGGAGTGTGTTTGTTAAAGAGTGTGTTGCTAACATTATTCCTTTTATATTTTGGATTAATTACTGTAATTTTTAGATCGAGTTAATAGAGTTGTAGGATAATTTTGTAAAAAAAACTAAAAAAATGTGTATCTTCATTTAAGCCTTAACATTTTGTATTCCTGAAATCATTTTTGGATTTTTTTTTTGGAATATTAATAATGTAAGAGGCTAGGTTCTTCAATTATGAATTCCAAATTTATTAAAATTTTGTTGGATATGTGTATCTTCATAAATAAATAAAATGAGATGATATCAATATAGGGTGACACAAATGGTAGATACTTGGGTCCCTTAATCATTTGGTCCGGGCTCAATCTCTGGCCGGTGCGTATGGAGAAGCATTTCTTGGAAGAGGTCAATCCCTTAAATGAATCTCAGTTACCTTGAGGAAATTAGTATCTACAGTTGCGCGCGGATGATATCTTTGGTTTAAAAAAAAAAAAAGAAAAAAGAGATGATTAGTTTAAACATGGAGCTTGTTGTCCACTTGTTTCTCTTTTTTTCTTTTGAAGAAACTTGTTTCTTATTCATATTGAAATCTTTGTTTTTAAACTTAATTGGTATAGAATCTATAATTCTACATGTTAGACAACTTATATTTGAGACAAAATATTGTCATGTTTAATTGTTGTGCATCGTCGGTGTAAATTTTTTTTACACATACATCCAATAATGTGTTGCTACATCATTTAATGAATGTGACACATCATGTGTTTTTAATGACCATACATGATGTGTCGGTATATTATTGAATGCATGTGCAAAATAACTTTACACCGACGGTGCATATAAATTAAATTCTATTATTTAGTGAAAGACAAAATTTTTAATTTTTATCTAGTCTTTTACCCGTCAATTTATCTGGTTTCAAGAACAATTTTAGATTAAACACAATATAACAAAACTCACATTTATCAACTACTTCTAACAAAAAAGGTACACATGAGTAACTAATGACTATGTGGAATAAATTCTTTCAAAGACAAACACTCTTGTAATCTGCATAGCAATGGCACATTTAATATATTTTCATTTATTTTTTGTTACATGCATAGTGATCAGTAGTTATGGTGTTGTGGGATATGATATGATGCAAATGAAGTTGCAGCCATATATCCAATCCAAGTGGCTATTGCACACCAATAACATATTGTAAAGTTCCACCCCCACATGCCTTTTTTACCCTCCGTGGTGTGTGACCAACTAATACTACTGCTCCACCAAATATTTCACTGCCACAACTAAATGGAGACCCATTTGTACCGGAAGTATGATGAACCGTTACTCGACACACTATTAATGTTAACTTTTTATTTTTAGGGAAATATGTCAATAAAGGCAACATAAATAGGACCTCTATCAGGAAAATCTGTTTTGTAAACACCATAACAAAGACCTATTGCAGAATTTGCAGTGCAATCATCAATCAACTTCAAGGGATTCAACCCAACAATTGTTGCCGCGTCGAGATGTTCTCGTCTCTGCAAGTCAGTAAAGTATAATGGAACTCCGATAACACAATCCGAAACAGTGGTCCCCAGATCATTTTCAGCTATAGCCTTCAAATTAGCAAAGAGCATTGTTAATATTTGAACCGGCATAAACTTATGATCCTCCTTTAAGTATTTCAAGTGGATAAAATGCCGCCAGCTGGACCTTCAGAAGTTTCAACAGGGAGCATTTTTAGGTCATTTTGAACATCAGGGTCATCAAATCTCCGTCCTATTAGTCTTTACTTGAGATACTTTCGATTTCGGGTGCATCATAGCAGAAGCAGCCCCAGAAGACCCAAAAAAACGTTGCTTCTCTCCGAAGCAAACGATTGCAGGGGTTTCACGGTTCGATTCACCATTCAACAAAACATCAACCCCACCTTGCTTCACTACAGCAATTACACAATTCTCATTTCCAATATCAAACCCTGCTACACTCATTTCAACTCACTATATCCCTTTACCAATCCAATCTATCCTTTCTACGTATACTTCACCAACAACCCTAAATTCAAAACCTTCACAAAATTCTACAACAAAGCTGGCCCAAAATCATAAGCTTCATCCATAGCTATTAAGAGACATAAAAGTTGGAAACAAACACATCAAAATGAAAACTTGCCATTAATATCACAAGTAAAATTATAACTAAATAGATAAACCAATAATTTGGTGTAAATCAAGTATCCTTTGCGTGCAACTGTAGAGACTAATCTTTCGAGTCTTGTGGGACCCAAATGGGTGGAAAACTCTCTCTAAGAGTTTTAACGTTGCTGCATGCCCATACCAGGGATCGAACCCAGGACCTTAATTAAGCTATAAGAGACCTATGTCATCTCGTCTAAGCGTTCTTGGTAATAAACCAATAATTTAAGATAAATCCATTTTGTGATTGATTTTTTTCTCCATTTTCAAGGAATGCTATCACAATATATGTAATAATTTGACCGGAGCTGAACTCATGGAAGCACAAGAAAAAGAACGTCAGTTAATCCAGAAGAATGTATCAATGGAGTTAATGGAGTTAACCAAAAACAAGAGGAACACTTTGGAGTCATACGTCTACGACACGAGGAATAAGGTATAGGGTTCATTAGCTTAATAAGATGCAGACACGGTTTTGTCACACATTTCATATCTAGCTTTATGTATGTGTGTGTGTTCTATCTTTACAGACTGACCGGCGTTTAATAATTTGTGAATAGCTCTTAAACAAGAGAAGGATGAAATATCCAGGAGCCTCGAAGAGAATGAGAAATGGCTTTATAATGAAGGCAATGATGAAACAATACATACTTATTTTGAAAAACTCGAAGATCTAAAACAGGTTATATTTTCTTCTCTAATCTTCATGTTAACATTCTTAGCCTTATATAGCTGGTGGATCCAGTTGACAACCGGTACAAAGACGAAGAAGCAAGAGTGCAATCTACAGCAAGAGATTTATTAGCTGGTGGATCCAGTTGACTGGTTTGAATGATTCTTTATTTGTTAAGTCTCAGATCTTACTTCTTGATCCCTTGCCTCCTATGAATAAGATCTTCTCTATGGTTTTGCAACACGAGGAGCAAAGTGGATTTGTTTACTGTGATGATTCCAAAGCTCTCATCAGTCATCAATGCTTCTGAGAGTAAGAATTCTCGCGCCATGGGTAAATCTCCTGCAATTCCTTCTGGTACCAAGCGTTATTGCACTTTCTGTCATCGCTCTAACCACATTGTTGAGAATTGTTTCAAGAAACATGGTGTTCCATCTCATATGCAAAAATGGAATTCAGGTTCTGCTAATGATGCTTTTGAGCCTTGAGGGGTCCAATTCTGGTGATGATCAATTGAATGTAGTTCAGGATCACAAAGGCAATTCTAGCAACTCTGCATCTACTAACTCAGGTTCTGCACACATTACTCAAGATCAATTTGATAAGTTGATACATCTCATTCAAACTTCTGGTATTAGTCATGGTTCTGGTCATGCTGCTTCCAATCAGGTTTGCTCATTCAAACCTATTGGTCCTTCATCAATAGCTAAGCAAGGTATACATTCCCTTTGTTCTTTATGCTGTAACACTATACATCTAGGCACTTGGATCATAGATTCTGGTGCCAGTTATCACATTTGTGCCACACTTCACTGGTTTCATTCTTATAATGAAATCACTCCTATGATGATTAAATTGCCTAATGCATCAAGTTATCACCAAATTTTCTGGCACAATTGTGTTTTCACCTACTCTTAAGATAGATAATGTCTTATATGTGCCTGATTTCACTAGTACAAATATGACATATTACACTAGTAATTTACATCTGACGAGCATATGTCAGATGTAAAACGCTATATGGAGTAACCTTTACATCTGGTACTAATATCCACGGAAGGGAAAAATATATAGACATAACTTATTACATCTGGTTCTAATATCACCAGAAATAAAATTGAACGCGGTGGCAATATTGTAATTATGGTGAAAATTATCTAAAATAAATATATATCTGGCCATATATAGAGTCAGATGTAAGACGTCATGTTGAGTAAAAAAAAAAAAAACTTTTTTGGACAAACTGTTAAGTGAGAAAAACACTCAAGCGTACGATTCATACACACTCTTCGCCAACAAACCCTCAAGAACAGTCAAGAACAGTCACGCGATTTTCCCAAATCATCAAGAACAACAAACCCTCAATTCCTCTCTCGATTCGAAACTCTCTCAATCACGACAATCCCTCACTCTCACTCGTCCTCTCTCATTCGTTCTCTCAATTTCGTCATCTCTCGGTGGTTCACGAACCCTAGGTCCCAAATCGAAGGTGGGTGAAACAAATTAAAGCTTCTCTCAGATCGTTCTTCTCCCTACAACTGAAAACACAAACAGGTACTGATTCTATTCTCAAATTTTTTTAATTTCTTTTTGTTTGGTTAAAGTTTGTAATTTTTGGGGTTTTATGTGCATTTTTTGCACTGTGTTTCTGGGGTTGTGAATATGTATTCTGGGTTTTATGTGCGTTTATGTGCGTTTTTTGCACTGTGATTCTGGGGTTGTGAATATGTATTCTGGGTTTTATGTGCGTTTTTCACTGTGATTCTGTGTGTTTTATGTGTTGTCACCATCTTTGTAATACCTCCATATTTCACTTACTGCGTTTTATGTTTTGCCTGGAATGATTGTGAAAGTTCTTGTGGCCTGTGGGTAATGGTTGCCCTTTGAATGTACTCTCTTGTTACTTTAATAATTGGCCAAATTATGTATATGTTGAACTAGTAAATTAAATTAGAAAACTGGTTAGTGGTAGTGGAGAAATTTGAAGCTCTTCACAGTGATTTTATATTTATCATAATTCCATTTCTCAAAGACGTTTTGCTCTTTATGTTGATTTTTATTTACACAATTGCTGAGTGTCAATGCCTGATCATGAAATTATCAGTCTTTGATTTTGGCTACTGGATTTAGATCCATAAAGTTGGAAATTACGTTAGCGAGTCCATGATTGTTATTACTGGCTTGATGAGTTAGAACCATGTATATTGTATTGTCATTTGAAGTGAAAATGCAAATCACCGTATTTAAATCCTTGTTTTAGGCTGTAGTTTGTCCTGCCTTGCTTCTCATGTACTAGTTTTGGAGAAAGCCTAATAATATTAACACAATAAAAGTGTTTTTTCTACTAGTGTTTGCTAACAGGGGTCATATGGTTTTTGATCCAGTCATTGACTAATAGCATCTCTTCAACAAGGTTTGTCTTCTACATTTACTCTAGTATAATCAGTCACCATGACTCTTTTTTTCAGGTAGTAGTTTGATTTTGTTATGCCTCTTTGATTTCAGCTTGTAGGACTAGGTTTTGATGCAATTTTAGCTTTCATATTCACTAATGTATAACACTAAGGCTCTGCAGCTTTTTTCTGTTTTTTTAGTTAGTTTTAGACTCTTTTTTTTTAGAAGAAAATTAAGGGTTGTTTAAGAACAAGTGGAGTGGCAGCAAATGCTGCGTTTCTGTTACTGAACAGCTCGTCTAGTGAGAAGCATCATCGCCTAGCGAGGACAGCAGCATGCTCTGCCTCTGTATGTGGCTTCAAGTTTTCCTTTACAATAACTCAAAATGGTGGCTTAATTTTGTTGGAATGCGATCATATCAGATGCAGGTTGTTACTACCTTAATGTCACTATGATAATAATGTAGATTTTGTTGTTAGCATGACATATGCAATGTTATCCTTGTTAGAGAAACTAAATGTGGTCCAAGGAGATATCTTAAAATTCTTGTTTTGTGATAGGTTGACCTTCTACTTGAGGTTCTTAATATTGTGTCTGGTTTTGGTCCAACTTCTGGTTCAGCTCTTACCAGCCATATGAATGTTGACAAGGTACTCCTTCAAACACATGCTTGGTCTTTATGAATTCATTATTAGTTAACCTTGAGATTCAGTTAGGCTTGTTGATTCCTATAATTGGAATTTGGTTTGTTAACTGGTTGAATTATTGTGTGTGTCAGTGTGTGTGTGTGTGTGCGCACGCACGCGTGCACTTTTAAAAGGAAAAAAACTCATGCGCTTTTAATTGTTTCTTGAACAGTGTAGGTTGCTTAATTTGTATCTGTTATTGATCCAGGTAATTAGTGTTTGCTTGCTTTGGTTTACTATTTAATTACTAATCTTCTCATTAATGTGTTCTTGGTGTTTTACTAATCTTCTCATCCAGGTATCTTTTCACATTCTTTTCACAAAACTCGTCTGGTACTTGGTGTTTTAGTTTTTGTTGGATGATCATTGGATCCAACTGAATGATTTATTTTTTGTCTGGTACTTAGTGATTTAATTTTTTCTTTTCACTCTTATCTTTCTGCTTGTCTTTTTTATTACTTCACTCATGTTTTTGTTTGATGTGGTTGAGTTATCTTGGGATTTTCCTGTTAATAAATTCAAAGTAACACATCTTATCTTGACTTATGCTTCACAACTATATATTTGCACAATACTTGAGTTTCTTCTCTGTGCCTTTTTTGAATTGAAAATCTATTTAAACAATGCTTATGTTCCTTGTTTTGATTTGCAGGAAGTTGACTTGGTTAAGGACGACATCAAAATCATAGACATCCCTGTGCACTTGGTTAAGGTATATTCAACAATGGAGTTTCTTTATGATGTTTTTGTGTGTGTCTGTATTCAGCAACGGAGTTCATTTATGATATCTACTTAATCCGGTACATGTATAAAAAAAACCTTAGTCATCTCATGTACTAGTTTATCCAAAATTCTCTTAATCCAGTACATGTACATTATGATGTTTTGAATTGTAATGACTTGTATTTGTATTTTGCATCAAAATCCAGTACACCGTCGGATCTCCTATTAGCAAGGACACATAGCAGGAACCAGTTCAAGTGATATTATTATTGTTAATTTTTTTTTTTATGGTGTTTTGGTTTGATGGTGTGCTTTGTGACAGTTTTAGTTGATGTTAGTTTTATTGTTCTGTTATTTATAAGCCTAAGAAAAATTAAGAACTCTCAATCTCTCATATTTACATTTAAAGAAAAATATGGTATAAAAAAATGTCAACCAGCTTTGGATTATGAAAAAAGATGTTTCTCATTATTGTGTTTCATTCATTTTTGTATTTCATATCATTATATTTTATTCCTTCAATTTGTAATGATGTTGCTTTCTGCTCTACTTAGATCTTTGCTTTATTTTTTTTGTTTTCATGTGCAATCAGAGGTTCTTGCTGCTCATCAATTTGAGGATAAATAAAGGTATGCCATGTTAACAATCAAAACAACTATCCAATTTCTTTCTAACGTGATGAGAATTTGTTTCATCTTTTCTCAAGGTTTTTTTGTTCCATCCTGTTTATTTCGAAATATCTTATTTAAATTGAGGGGATGAAGACTATCAAATTGAGGGGTCAAGTTTATGAATTTCCATGGATTAGTTTTTTATGAAACTATATTTATATGAATTAGATTTGCTTGAATTAGTGTAATGAATATGAAAAAATATGATTATTTTTGGAATTTTTTTATTTTTTCCTGATCAATTTTACAATTTTACTTTAGTTGCATACTTTTTTTTTTTACTTTATGATTAATTATAGGATAAAGATTTCTGAAAACTTTAATCCTTAGATTTCTAGGAATTTTGATTATGATGATGCAAAGTTTATTTCTATCACATGTAAAAGAAGTTGCATAAGATATTTTTCATCAATACTTTCATTGGTTGATTGGTTAGAACAATACTTGAATGAGTTAATTGGTTTGTGTGTTGAAACATAATGCTTTTAATAACACTAAGTAGTGTTGTGCTAATTTGAAGCTCTAATTTTTAACAACCAAACCACCTGTTTTAATGATATTGAATGAAAGGATGCATTTTTTGGCAGACTTCACGTTTTGACCTTGAACTCCTACTTTTGGTAATTCTTTCACAGTCAAACAAAAAAAAATTGGCAAGGCAGAACACACAGTGTTGTGTCACTTTCAGCTCTGCTTTTCTTCTTTTCTTTGTGCATCTTGACCATCCCATTTTGGTGAAAAACCAAAAGCTGTTACTTTGCAATCTTATTCTACAAGCTGTGACAAATGTTTTCAAAATTCAAATTTCAAAAATCCCTCCGAAGTTTAAAAAACAATGCTTACCTTTGTGACTCCTCTTTTTCTTCCTTTATGATTCCTCTTTTGGACAATTTTTTGAATTGACCATTGAGAAGCAATTGTTATCGTGTAATGTTGTAATGGGCCATATTTTTCGTAAGCCCAGTTTAATTCCCAACACAAACAAAAAAAATTGGTAAGGTCAGATCATTTTAATTTGCATATATTATAAGGATTCTCCCTCTTCTCTGTTTTTTTTGCCTCCTCCATCTCCAATAATAGGTGAGATGGGGTACATTTTCATCCTCACTTTGGTTGATTAATGTCTTGAACACAATCAGGTGAGATCTATATAAATTTTTTTCCCTGTTCTTGCTTTTATTGTTGAACACAATCAGTTTTATTTCTTTTTTTTTATTCAATTAATCACTCCATGTTTACATTCATTTTTACTTGAATTATGGTTTTTCCTTCAGGCGTCTGCGAAATGTACAAATGTGCCTGGATTGAAGCAGTATTTTGGAAGAAGACCTGCTGGTTTACGAGCAAGGAGGCCTTTCATGCCTTCACCATTCTATCCACCACATGCTTACTGGTAATCTATCATTAGAAGCTAAATAAACTACTTACCTAGAATTTGTTGTTACTTTTGTTTGTCTCTATCATCCATTTTGTAAATTTTAAGTCTTAAAAAGTAAATATGTTACTTTTTGTTTACATGGTGCTTCACATTGTGACTGTGATATTTGAAATTAGTGGATGGATTTCCTTCACATGTGTCTTTGTTGTGCCATAGAAAAAAGGAAAATAACAAAGTCAACAATTCAATTGTTTTGTAGTGATTAGTATTAGTATGTTTGCTTGCATCCAGATTCACAACATATGTTGAATTTAGGTCCTTTGAGATATAATTGCAAGTTGCTTCAATTACATTTTATATTGTTATTACGAGATTATATGTTTTCTCCTATATTGATTGATATTTTAGTTGTTAGTTTCATTGTTGGGTATATGGCTTGATTGAAGGTTTATGAAAGAATCCTACATCCATATGATATGACAAGATGATCAAGAGAATAGTTGAATGGTTGTTCCAGATGCTCATAAGTAAGTAAGATGCATCTTATTTTTTAGTTTACTTTATTGATAGAATAGAGGTTCACCCAATTTATGGTATTTAAGCTTAATGTTATAGAATAATTCATTTTTTAGTATATAATGCTTGATTGAAGGTTTATAGGCCTCAACTGCAATGTAAGATTATAAGATAAATTTTGTGGAATGTTGTAAGGTTGCAAAGAATCTGCCATTTATTTGATGTAAGGCTTATTTTTTTATTTTTTTTTAAGAAGCTAAATCATGTAAGGCTTATTGAAAAGGAATCAAATGTGATTCTATTTGATCGAGAGTAGTATAATCTCTCATATACCTTACTTTGAAGGGTGTTTGGTAGTCTAAGGTTTTGCTTTTAGTTTTATCATCACCAGCCCATTGTCTTCTGTTATAATTTTGTCATCAACTATTTTTGACATGAGTGTGGAATGGTTGCAGGAAAGAGGTAAGATGAAGGGAGGTTACAAAGGGAGATAGCGCCAACACAAATTGTTACAGAACAATGAGATAATTTTGAGGATTATATTTAGTTTTATTATAGTGTGTATTATTTCTTTGATTTTCCTTTCCATTACTTAATTTCATTTTATTATTACTACTACGTGCAAGAATTATAACTATAGAGGACATTAAGAGCATACCACTAGCCTATTGTTACTCCTACTGTCATGATAGAGATTGTATGGGAACTAGGCCTTGAATCTTTTCTAGCATGTGATCTATTTGTAATCTTTTTAGATATGATTTGTAGCATAACTAAAGTAGTTAATGATTATGTAAATCCGAATATTTTTCAATGATAAAGAAGTTTTTTTTTTCCATACTTCTCTTTTTATATGTTGTTTTCCTTACAATGTTTTTGGGGATAGTTTTAGTGAAAAAAATGAAAGCAAAGTGCTTGCACATTGAAAAACTTATGTAAATTACGGCATAGTTTTTTAAATAGGTGAAGTAGTGTAAACCAAATGAATTAAAACAAGAGACATATTAGTTTTGTGTTGTATATATAATTTTTTCAAAAAATTGGTATAAAAAGATGTCAAAAAGCTTTGATTTTTGAAAAAAGACATTAGTTTCTCATTATTATCATAAAAATGTTATTTTATGACAATATAAATTTGAAGGTAATCGGAAATCTCCTAATATTGGGTTCCATTCATTAAGTTTTTCTTGGTTCAAGAGATTTCATTTTGCTAACAACTTATATTTATCACATAACATTTACTCTTCACACAAACTTGCAACATATATCCACATGAGCTTATGAACAATGTTGATAGTTATCTAACAAAATTTTAAGGGTAACTACAAAATACGTCATCTAAATACGTCATCTAAATGGAGAGGAAAAACAAAATGGACCAAACATTAATTTACCAATAATATTAGAGCATGAATTTCATATCACAAGGAAATGGAGTAATATTTCTCACTTAATTAGACTAACTATAATTTAGTAATTCTAACTTCTATGTATTAACGATTCACGACATAAGAATTCCAATTTTAATGATAAAATAGTTCAATCTCATCTAACTCACGGGGACTGTATGATTTTATGTAGACTTTATCATACGCTCTATGTTTTGTGTATCCATTCAAGATTACATTAATTTTTTATGAAATTTATAATTTCATAATGTAACCGTGTAATATGATATATGTTTTACCATAAATAAATTTCAAATTTCGTATCTCTCAAAAATGCACGGGGACTGTATTATTTTATGTAGACTTTATCATACGCTCTATGTTTTGTGTATCCATTTTGTCTATCCATTCAAGATTACATTAATTTTTTAATTGAATTTATAATTTCATAATGTAACCGTGTAATATGATATATCTTTTACCATAAATAAATTTCAAATTTCGTATCTCTCAAAAATGCACGGGGACTGTATGATTTTATGTAGACTTTATCATACGCTCTATGTTTTGTGTATCCATTTTGTCTATCCATTCAAGATTACATTAATTTTTTAATTGAATTTATAATTTCATAATGTAACCGTGTAATATGATATATCTTTTACCATAAATAAATTTCAAATTTCGTATCTCTCAAAAATGCACGGGGACCGTATGATTTTATGTAGACTTTATCATACGCTCTATGTTTTGTGTATCCATTTTGTCTATCCATTCAAGATTACATTAATTTTTTAATTGAATTTATAATTTCATAATGTAACCGTGTAATATGATATATGTTTTACCATAAATAAATTTCAAATTTCGTATCTCTCAAAAATGCACGGGGACTATATGATTTTATGTAGACTTTATTATACGCTCTATGTTTTGTGTATCCATTTTTGTCTATCCATTCAAGATTACATTAATTTTTTAATTGAATTTATAATTTCATAATGTAACCGTGTAATATGATATATGTTTTACCATAAATAAATTTCAAATTTAGTATCTCTCAAAAATGCACGGGGACTGTATGATTTTATGTAGACTTTATCATACGCTCTATGTTTTGTGTATCCATTTTTGTCTATCCATTCAAGATTACATTAATTTTTTAATTGAATTTATAATTTCATAATGTAACCGTGTAATATGATATATGTTTTACCATAAATAAATTTCAAATTTAGTATCTCTCAACAATGCACGGGGACTGTATGATTTTATGTAGACTTTATCATACGCTCTATATTTTGTGTATCCATTTGTCTATCCATTCAAGATTACATTAATTTTTTAATTGAATTTATAATTTCATAATGTAACCGTGTAATATGATTTATGTTTTACCATAAATAAATTTCAAATTTCGTATATCTCAAAAATGCACGGGGACTGTATGATTTTATGTAGACTTTATTATACGCTCTATGTTTTGTGTATCCATTTTTGTCTATCCATTCAAGATTACAATTAATTTTTTAATTGAATTTATAATTTCATAATGTAACCGTGTAATATGATATATGTTTTACCATAAATAAATTTCAAATTTAGTATCTCTCAACAATGCACGGGGACTGTATGATTTTATGTAGACTTTATCATACGCTCTATATTTTGTGTATCCATTTGTCTATCCATTCAAGATTACATTAATTTTTTAATTGAATTTATAATTTCATAATGTAACCGTGTAATATGATTTATGTTTAATCATAAATAAATTTCAAATTTCTTATCTCTCAACAATGCACGGGGACTGTATGATTTTATGTAGACTTTATTATACGCTCTATGTTTTGTGTATCCATTTTTGTTTATCTATTCAAGATTACATTAATTTTTTATGAAATTTATAATTTCATAATGTAACCGTGTAATATGATATATGTTTTACCATAAATAAATTTCAAATTTCGTATCTCTCAAAAATGCACGGGGACTGTATGATTTTATGTAGACTTTATCATACGCTCTATGTTTTGTGTATCCATTTTGTCTATCCATTCAAGATTACATTAATTTTTTAATTGAATTTATAATTTCATAATGTAACCGTGTAATATGATATATGTTTTACCATAGATAAATTTCAAATTTCGTATCTCTCAAAAATGCACGGGGACTGTATGATTTTATGCAGACTTTATTATACGCTCTATGTTTTGTGTATCCATTTTTGTCTATCCATTCAAGATTACATTAATTTTTTAATTGAATTTATAATTTCATAATGTAACCGTGTAATATGATATATCTTTTACCATAAATAAATTTCAAATTTCGTATCTCTCAAAAATGCACGGGGACTGTATGATTTTATTTAGACTTTATTATACGATCTATGTTTTGTGTATCCATTTTTGTCTATCCATTCAAGATTACATTAATTTTTTATGAAATTTATAATTTAATAATGTAACCGTGTAATATGATATATGTTTTACCATAAATAAATTTCAAATTTCGTATCTCTCAAAAATGCACGGGGACTGTAAGATTTTATGTAATCTTTATTATACGCTCTATGATTTGTGTATCCATTAAATTTAATATTAATTTTCAAATTCTATATCTCTACAAACCGCACGGGGACGGTAAGATTTTATACAGCCTTTATTATACGCTCTATGTTTTGTGTATCCATTTTGTTTATCGATTAAATTTAATATTAATTTTCAAATTTTATATCTCTAAAAAATGCACGGGGAATGTAAGATTTTATGTAGCCTTTATTATACGCTCTATGTTTTGTTTTTCCATTTTGTTTAGCCATTAAATTTAATATTAATTTTCAAATTTTATATCTCTAAAAAAACGCACGGGGACTGTAAGATTTTATGTAGCCTTTATTATACGCTCTATGATTTGTGTATCATTTTGTTTATCCATTAAATTTAATATTAATTTTCAAATTCTATATCTCTACAAACTGCACGGGGACCGTAAGATTTTATGTAGCCTTTATTATACGCTCTATGTTTTGTGTATCGATTTTTTTATCCATTAAATTTAATATTAATTTTCAAATTTTATATCTCTAAAATACGCACGGGAGCTGTATGATTTTATGTAGCCTTTATTATATTTTCCTTATTATATGGTTTTATTATGTTAATAATTAACAGATGTCTAATTATTATATTTAAAAAAGCGTATGTCATTATTTAATCATATAATCTTAAGTGTTGTAGTTAATCAGATAAATATTATTCCTCTAATCTAATGACAATGTCGTATTATATTTAGTTTAATTTATAATGATATCGGGAAATTATATGAAATTATTTATTGATTGTACTAACAAACGAAATATAAAACCATATCATATATACAAATTCTTCCCCGTGCGTTGCATTTCTGTGAATTGCATGATTCATACATCACCAAAGAATATGAATGAGAAGTATATAAATCAAGGGTGGATTGCATTTATCAAACAAGCTAATATCAACATCGGTTCCAGGCTTAGGATTACTCTTTTAGATCCACCAGAAATTTTGAATGTTGGAATCATCGACCAACATGATTAACTCTATTTATCATTTGTTCAGTTTAGCTTATGTTTTAAGAACCATGTGATGTTTTATTATGGTTTGAACCATGTGTTGTTTTATTATATTTTGATTAGTATGAGTTTCAAATTCTACTTTAAAAATCATGTGTTGTATTATTGATTGACCTATGTCATTATTATTTTACTATTTCGTATTATTCGATTATTTTTAGGTCAATGTTTGATATCTTAATATTATGCCTAATTATTTATCATGGTACTAACAATTAAAATATATAACAACTGCTTGCCCGTGCGTTGCACGGGTCGGAAATCTAGTGTTATAACATTTTGGATGAATGAGTTGGTATTTTGCTTGAATTGTAAGACTTGGTATTTTATTTGAATTGTAATGACTTGGTTGAATGTAATTGTATTTTGGTTGAATGTTGAATTGTAATGCTATTTTGGTTTTTTTTAATTACAAAATAGGATTTAAAATATAAAAAAAAACGCAGGATTTTGAAAAAAAAAATTAAATAAAGTTACTATTTCACATCTGGTGACTTGGTCAGATGTAAAAGGTCCAATTTAATTAAAAAAAAAAAATTGGTCAGCTGAAACACGAGAACAGAGGTAAAAGGGGATAATTTTACATCTGGCGAATGTCAGATGTAAAAAGCGTAAACTTACTACTTCTTGTACGTCTACCTCTGACTGGGTTCAGATGTAAAATGGGGTTTTGGCCAGATGTAAAAAGTGTTTTCTGTACTAGTGTTTCCATGTCAACTTAATATCTGTTTCCACTTTGTGTCATGATTTGCAATGTTTATAGTGTCTTTTACTGATTCTCACTGCACCATAAAGGAGCCGAGATCACTGAAGTCGATTGGTTTGGCTAATAGGACTGATGGACTTTACTACCTAAACATGTCAAATAAGGAAGATGCTTCACCAAGCATCAACAATATTTCCCCTACCCCTACTTTACCTGATGTAGCCCTGTGGCACTTTAGGCAAGGCCATCTTTCTCATTCTAGGCTTTTACAGTTGCAATCTCAATTTCCCTTTGTTACTAGTGATACAAAAGTTGTATGTGACATATGTCACTTTGCTAAACATAGAAAATCATCTTATACTCACAGTTATAATAAAGCTTCACAACCATATTATCCTATTCATTTTGACATATGGGGTCCTATCTCTATAAAATTAAAATCGATCTGTGCATAATCACTCTTATTTTCTGACTGCAGTTGATGATTTTACTAGATACACTTGGGTTATTTTCTGTGCATAATCACCAAACTAGTTGTGTGGAAACGTCACAACAAAATGGGAGTGTGGAACGAAATCACCAACACATCTTAAAAAAAGGTATTCCTTCAATTATGAATTTCAGATTGATATAAATTTTATTGGATACTAGCGGGCCAGATAGGTGCATTTCACACCCTATGTCTAACTTATGTCATAAAAAAAGACATGTCTTATGTTATGATGAGTTTGTTAATAAAAGATTTTTTATGCTAAAAAAAAGTATGTGTCTAATGTTATGGTGAGTTTGTTAATAAAATATTTTTGTTGCTATTAAAAAAAAATAACGGTATTATTATTGGTATTATGAAAAATTCACATCAAAACTTTTGTATCCTCTTTATATATCGATGTTTCTCCTCATTTTTGTTGTCATAAGACCTTAATTAAATTTAAAACACCAAGTCCCCGTGAATTTAACTCAGTTGGTAGGGATATCACACTATATGTGCATGAGCCCGGGTTCGAACCCGGGACACTCCACTTATTTACTGTTAAGGTGAATTTTCTAGCCACTAGGCTATTTTACAAAAAAAATATTAAAATTAAAACACTAAAAATGGTGAGGAAAATATATTTCAAACACCAATAATATAACAATCAATTAAATGAAATAAAATTTACGTGGACATCAAAATAAACAAAAAAATTATGAAGGCAAAGTTTGCTAGTTTTACTCCATTATATTCATGTTTGAATTTTTTTACAAAAATATATTACTAATATTTTTTTTTCAAGTAGCCTAGTGGCTAGTAATAAGTGGAGTGTTCGGGATCCATTTGATCCAAATTTTAGAACAAATATATCAATTTTCTTTTACATAATTTTTGCTTCGAGACTAAAAAGAAAAATATCTAGGTGGATAGGTACCAATGGCTCATAGGAATGAAAATTTCTCAATGCACCCACCTAATTTCTCCCCCACTCCCCAAAAAATTCGGAAAACGTTTTCCGAATTTTTTATAGTGTAAATTTTACACTAAAAAACAGTTCGGAACGTATTTTTCGAATTTTTTTAGGTGTGCTAGGGAGTGGGGGAGAAATGTTGAGGTGCGTTGAGAAATTTTCCATAGGAATAAGATCCGAGTAAGCCTTAAAATAAATAGGAGTAATTTCTTTTAATCAATCATATGGAAGTCCTTACATATATTACTCCATCAACAATATTCTCACATCCTAAAATATATTTACTCGTCCAAATTTTCATATGATCACTTGTACTAATTAAACCGCGTGGTAGGCTACATGCACCTCAATGTCAACACCAAACTATAGAACATCAAACTTTTTCTTGACGAAACTATAGAACATAAAACTACTTAGCTAAAGATAAGAACAACATTTATCCCAAAAGAAGAAGCTAATAGCAACAGTCCACGCTTATAAGCGTGTTAAATTTGAAAACGAACTTGTAAAAACTTAAATAAAAATTGAATAATTAAAATCCTTGCTACCTCATAGAGTCATAGTATACATATTTCTCTTTTACACAGATTTTCTTTTTTGAAAGACTCTTTTATATATCTATTCCATGACTTCTCTTTTAATTTGTTTATAAAAAATTAATATATGTGATCAATTATTGGTAAATAAAAATTGTTATTATAAAAATTAATATATGTCAATAATTAATATAAAATAAGGTTATTTTACAATTTTCTAATTTCAAATGCATTCACTAACTATAATTTTTGTTAAATAAATATCTTATCTGTATAGTGGAAATTTAGGGTAAAAAGGAAACCAATTTTTTTTTCCGTTGGACTACTTTTTCGTTTCTTGTCTACTATTGTTGAAATCCACACACCAAGGTGGAGGGTTGAAAATTCACTTATTCAAGAATAATATGCATCAAACCAAACGTGGTAAATGATATTAGGGTTAAATGAAAGATAAGATACTTAAAGTGGAAAACACCTTAATTGAAATTTTTTACAATACCTTAATTGAAAAGAAAAAAAATACAGAAGACCTAATCAAAACTAAACACTCTAAAAAAGGGATTTTTTTTTTAAAAAAAATATACTAATTAGTTAAATACGATTTTTTTTCTTAATTATAGTATTATTATCAGGGATTTAAAAAAAATATAGAAAAATAATGATTTTTTGTTAGGATGTCCTTATATTTATATTAGTTTCTCTAATTTTAGAGTTTTCCAAAAAAAAAAATCAACTTATTTTGTAAAATGAGGCTTTTCAAATTTCAAATTAAAAAAAAAATGTTATAACATATATGTATGGCTATGATTTATTTTTGAAAATTACTTGCTCGTATTTTTTTTTATCTTCCTGCCACAATATTTGATCTTCTCATATGGTGAAAATATGAGAAAACAAGAAACAAACATTTTGGTGATATAAATTAGTTCAATTATTTTAAATACTAATTAAGTGCATGTTTACGCGTGAGTGTATGGGGATGGTTGAAGAAACACTTAATCCCAAAGTAGTTTTGCGACTATAGTATCTATATTGTTGTTTCTTTGTGTTTGTGCGTGGGATCGATTGAGGAATAATATTTACTTTATGAATAGTTTTTTGTTTTCTCATTATTAGTATCCGATGCACTGGACCGTCTAATTTAGTTTGTCAATCAGTTCTAATATCAAGTGGCTTCAGCTCACTTCCGATCACAGTTGCGAGAAATTAAATCATGGTCTTGCGTCAATTACTACTATACCAACTAACCAATTACAAAAATTCACGATGAATTTGGGATGATTTTTCTCGCTATGTCAATAATTGGTAAAATAAATTTGTTACCTATATAGTAGAAATTTAGGGTAAAAAGGAAACGAATTTAGGGTAAAATTGTTACCTATATACTGCCTCCGTCCCAAAATATAAGCAAAAACTAGTCAACAAAAGTTGATGTATTTGGTGTAAAATTTAGTCCAAATACATTAACTTTTGTTGACTCACTTTTGCTTATATTTTGGGACGGAGGGAGTACTACGTACTGTATTATTGAACTGATAAAAAAAAAAGTCTACTATATATTATTGAAATGTACACACACTATGATATCTTTTTCCAGCAAGGGATCATATAAATATTTGGACAAAAACCATTTTATCCTATCTTATTACAACCATCACAAATTTGGGATATGTTAAATACAAATTTGTGTTTTTTTTCTTCCGGTTACCATGATATTGGTATGAATTTTCCACCATCGTTAACGATGACTAATCTCCATCGAAAAACATATGGATAAGGAAGAAAAAAAGATAAGAAAGATAAGAAAGCATCTAGAGATAAGAAAGATAAGAAAGCATTTATCAACAATAATATGGATCAAACAACCACTTTTCTTATGCTCCATAAGAACAAAAAAAGATAATGAAAGCATCTAGAGACTCATGAGGTTCAGCAGGTTTAATTTGGGTATAATAAGAAGTAGTATACCACTTTTGGCCCCCTTATTATTGTAGGTAACTTGGCCAATTCCATAAGTTTGTGTAATTTTAGAATCAATTTTAGAATAATTTTATTCGTTCTCAATTTTTTTGACAGAATTAAAATGTAATCATTCTCAATTATTATTATTTTAAAAAAAAAAAACTACATGTACGGGGATAAATATTATAGTACCCTACTCATATCATACTCATTGACATTCCTATATATTACTCCATCCATCCCAAATAGAGTGACACGGTTGACTATATTGCACTATTCATACATATTGTTTTGATCATATTTTTCTACTAATAAATAAAAGTAAATATTAGCATATAAAATGTTATTGGATTAGTCTCGATGAGTATTTTCAAAATATCAAATTTTTATAAATTTTTACTATAATATAATTAAAAATATTAATCGTCAAAGTTATGCATCGATATGCGTAAAACAGTCAACTGTGTCACTCAATTTGGGACGGAGGGAGTAGTATAGAAGTAGAAGTATCTTTAATTATCAATAATAAATTAGTTCAAATAATAAGAGTCTTGTTTCCTTAATTAAGTGGTCAATGAAAAATTATCAATTAATTATTTTTTCATGTCAAAGTTTGATTTATATTTTTCTCTTTGCATATAGTGCATAAAACTCAAGGAGAAAATTGGTGTGAGCAATTTGCTACATTTACATTTTTTAATTTTGTGGTGGCTAAAACAAATGAAACCGACCAGTAACGGTAAAGACTGTTTTAGCACATTTTTTTTGACACAGTTACCTCAGAGTCAGAGTACAATATTTACACTCAAATTTTGATTATACTAAGCTAAATTGCTTATGTAGCAGTGCCAATTTTTTCCACATTAAACGCGTAACGCGTTTTGTTAACATCTTAATTGCATTACCCTTTGATGTCCAAAAATGTGCCTATAAAAAAGGCCCCAAGCATTCTCTAATTCAAACATAGCTAAATGTTGTTTGGTTAAGAGTTTAAGCTTTTAGATGCTCTTTCTTGGCTTAAAATCATCACTCTCATTCCCTTTTTTTATAACTAAATAATCACTCCAATTTGAGCTTAACTTTTCCATGATAACTAAACTTTTAGACCACATTTGTGATTCTCATTCCACCTAACACCTAAGCCACTGTGGTCCATATTTGTGAAAACAAAAACCCCATTTCTTAAGAACAAGTATTACCAACAATTGTAAATTTGTTTCAATTTGAATTATAATACCACAAAGGTTGTTGAATTCAATCATTCTTGTTCTTCCTGACTTCACCACTAAATAACTGTCACAAGTCACAACTCACTAGTAACAAACATGTCACAAGCAAGCATGTCCTCAGAATCAGATGGTGGCAACATAGAACTTGGTGCTAGTTTACTACTTGCTACTACTACTACTACTAGCAGCAGCAAATACAATAAGATATGGCATAGAAGCAAGATACTACTATACATAAAAGTCATTATCTCCTTGAGGAAGGATACAACTTCTAGTGACAATTATGAAGAATCTCTTCCACCATCACCACTACCAAACACTTCATTACTTCCTAGTTCTCCTGCTAGAACATCCTCTGCCAAATCATTTGTTGGAATCGATATACCTTCTCATACTCAAGAGGGGTATATTGCTGAAATTGTGAAGAAGAAGGACTTAATATCTCTTCTTAAGTTTGGTGGGGTTGATCGCGTTTGTGAAATTCTACATGGTCAAACTCATCACCCATTAGAGGTATCCTAATCCTCTTCATAGATCCTTTCTGGTTACCAAACTAAATTTTATTAAGACTCTGTTTGGTAAAAAATAGCGAATAGCTGATAAGTTAGCTTATAGTGAATGAGCTTATAGCGAATAAGCTATCTAATTGAATTTGTAGTGTTTGGTAAAATTAGCGGTTGAACTAGTTTATAAGTATGAAATGACATAAAAAAGATATCTTTAATTAATATTTAATTTTTTTCAAATATGACAGGGGTAAAATTGGAAGAAAAAATGATAAGTTGTAAGCTCATAAGCTACTTGAAATAACGTTTGATAAAATAAGCTATAAGCTAGTAAAATAAACTATAAACTCTTAGAAAAATGTTTGCCAAATAGATTTCTGTTATCATATGAGCTTGTAAGCTATAGGCTCAAAATATGGTATTATCAGTTGTTTTCAGCTGCTTGAGAAAGATGTATTTTTTTGTTGTTGATAGAATTTTGGTTTTATGGAACAGAAGATCACTGGGAACCTTGGAACAAGCTTCTCTAGCATTTTATGGAATAGCTGCAAACACAATCGTTACACAATTTCAATGATGTTGATTTCGGCCTCATTGTCCTTTGCCACGGAACTCAAGCAGGAGGGACCGAAATATGGTTGGCATGATGGTGTTGCTATGGTTTTTTTTGTTTTACTTCTGCTCGCATTCTCTTCAATAACTAACTTTTGGTGCGAACGAAAAATGGTGAAATTGGCAAAGAGAAAAGGCCAGGAGGTGAAGTTCAATGTTAAAAGAGGTGAACATGATCTTGTTCTTCCCGTATACGATATTGTTGTGGGTGACATCGTGTGTTTGAGTCCCCGTGATGAGGTTCCTGCTGATGGTTTGCTTGTGAGTGGCGACGTCCTTGTGCTGGATGATGGAATACAAAATGAAAAAATTGATTGTAGGGAGAACCCATTTCTTATAGCTGGTTCAAAGGTGATTGAGGGTCATGGACAGATGGTTGTGACATCAGTTGAAAACAAGCTGAATGTGGCTGAGATGAAAGGCTCAATGAATTGTAATTTTGAAAAGAAAGGCCTTTTGTACAGTCTAATTGAGAAGCCAATTTCTAACCTTGACAAAGCCTCTCTTTTGATCTTTACACTCGTTTCATTTGTATTGTTCATTCGCCTAATTTGTAAAAAAGATGGAGATGGTGGCGGATTGCCGGATATTAAAGGGAATAATGTTTCAATTGGCCTGTTGGCGCAACTCCTTGAGAACATTTTTTTGAGACCACGAGGAAATATTTCCATTTTAGCAGGACTCTTTAGTGTTGTAATGTTGTGTGTACAACATGGAGTGCCACTTATGGTTACTTTATCTCTCCATTACCAGAATGATAAAGTATTGGTTAATCAAGAAGTTGTTCTTAATGATTTGTCAGGTTGTACAACAATGGGGTTGGTAACTGTTATCTGCATTGATGTATCTGGTGGGATCATATCAAAACCAATGGAGGTTAGCAAAATCTGGGTGGGAGAGGGGGAGAGAGATATGAGCAAGGTTGAGGAATCAGAAACATGTCTTGTACTTGACAAGCTTAAACAAGGACTTGGTTTATCAGTTCTTGCACCAGGACTATCTCCTTCTCCTGTGTCCAATTCACTTGTTTCGTGGGCAGAAAAAACATGGAAAATGGACATTTTATCTTTCAGAGAAGATTTTCACATTCTTAAGCATAGCAAACTGGATTCTGACCAAGAGGGTAGTGGAGTTTTGGCAAGAAACGTTAGGGTCGATGAACAAATTATGCACATGCACTGGAGCGGGGATGCACCCACGATATTGGAAATGTGTTCACAATACTATGATAGTGAAGGAGCATGTCATTCCATAGGAAATCAGAAACTTAAATTTAGGCAGGCGATTCAAAAGATGGAGGATAATGGCCTTAAGTCAATTGCATTTGCTTGTAGAGAAACACAAGTGCAACAACTGGAGCAAGATGAATTGACCTTGTTAGCACTGGTAGGTCTCGAATTCAAGTGTCAAGAATCAACAAAATTAGCTTTGCAAAATCTCAAGAATAATGGAATAGAAATCAAATTGGTCTCGGAGGATGACATCATGGTAGTGAAAGACATGGCTTGTGAACTGAGAATAGAAGTGCCGGTAAACAGTCACCTTGAAGGAAAAGAGCTTCAAGATTTGAATGCCAAAGAAAGATTAGTTAAAGTGGAACAAGCCATTGCAATGGGAAGTTTCAGTCCTAAAGACAAGCATCTCATGGTTAGGTGTTTGCAAGACAAAGGTGATGTGGTTGCATTCATTGACCAAGAAAGGTTGATGACCAATCATAATTCAGAAGTTCTAAAGCTAGCTGATGTAGGGATAGTTCATAACTCTCTAAGAAGAACAATTGATGGTAGAGAGAAATCTGGTATAACTATCACATGTTTCGGTGCACTGGTACCAATCATTAAGGCTGGCAGAAGTAAATATCACAGCATTCAAAAGTTCATTCAACTTCAGATGACAGTTGGTATATCAGGGTTACTCATAACCTTGATTACAATAATATTCACAGGAAACTCTCCCTTAACAGCAATCCAATTGATTTGGGTGAACATGCTAATGTGTATTCTGGGCGGTCTAATGATGGTGATGGAATTAAGTAGTGAGGATGAACAAAAACAACCATCTGGTAGGAATCAACCAATTATAACCAAGAAAATATGGAAAAACATAGTTTTTCAGGTTTTCTATCAAGCTTCTGCATGTATGATACTTGAGTTCGGGGGACACGTAACTGACAGTGAAAAGCAAGTAAGGAAAATCATGATCTTCAATACATTCTTTCTATGCCAGCTCTTCAATCTGCTCAATATCATGGGTTTCTTGAAAGCAGATATTTTCAAGATTGATGTTCAGAAGTCCTGTTTCTTAGTGGCTTTAGGTGGTTGTGTTGTTATGCAGGTTGTGGTAATTGAGTATGCAAAAGGCTTAGCAGATTGCATGCGGCTGAATGCCGCTCGATGGGCTATCTGTGTACTGGTCAGTGCTGTTCCATGGGTACTTGAATGGACCTTGAAGAAGATTTTTTCGGTTTTTTTCAGCACCAATTATAGTTCACCCTTGGACTCTCCAGAGTCAACCCCACAACCTTTGTTCTATCTTTATTGGGGGCTTCCATTTATGATGCTTCTTTTGTTCCCTTTTTTTTGAACAAGCCAAAATGCTTCTTTTGTTCCCTATAGGACTAGCAGGTATGACATTTCATTGATAGTTAGTTGCAGGTCATCTTTATGTAAAATAGTGTAGGATGAGTTCACACTGCTACCAATGTTGCTAGACAAACGAAATATATCCATTCAACTCTAAAATATATTAAACAAACTATATATATCCTGTCATCATAATAGCAAATTTTCTTTCTATAATTCATAACTTGACTAAAAAGTTATCATTGTTATATCTTTTCAATAAATCATCCTAACTCTAGTTTTAAAAAGGAATGCCAAAATGGTTAATAGACTTCCTTTATCCTAGAGACTACATACATAAAAATAAGAAAAAGTTTTCTTTTACCATCTATAATTCTTAAAAATTGTTTTCATCTAGCTTTATCCATCTGGACAGAAAAACACAGTTTTCTTCTAAATTTGTCTATTTAGACTCAGAATAAACTGTGTATTTTCTAATCCGAATTGATAAATCTAGAGAAATGTATAGCTATCTAGCTTTTTTTCCTACATTATGTCACTATTTTCTATGCATGTAATTGCTTTGAGTAAATGCTCCTCGTTAATAGGCTTGGTTATGTGAAAGTCCATTCCAGTTTCTGTGGTCAATTTATCAATTTCAGCAGATAATGCAATGATAGGAATGTGAAGGCCACATCTTTTCCCCATCTCTCTTATCTTCCTTGTTGCCTCAAACCCATCCATCTCTGGCATCTGTTCAATTCATCATATGAATAATGAGAAAAAAAAGAGAGAAGAAAAACATGTATGTATAAGTGAGAATAATATCTTATTATTATGATGACCAAGCAAATATTAACCATTAAAGTTTAATGTATCTTGAAAACAAAATTATTTAGGTCATATAATAGTTATTTAAAAGGAGACTAGGAGAAGAACATTCAAGTCATAATCTAATTAAATAGAGCACAAAATGAAATGAAATTCAATCAAATAAAAAATAGGCATACAAAGTAGCAAGTGTCAAGTAAAAATAAGAAGAAATGGATATTGAGTCTAACTTGCTAGACAAAATAAAATTGATGAACTTTGTTATTCATGGTGAAGAATTTAATTCACAAAGAGAATTTTTTTTTTCCTATCCTCCACAATTGTTTCAGAAGTATACTTAAAAAAAAAACATTATTTTCGGATAAAAATAAATTGTGTTTTTGTATGAAAGTATACTTCTGAACACGCCTGGGTGATATTTTAGAAATCACGAAGAAAAAAAGCTCTCTAAATAAAGTCATAAAATAACAAAATGAACAATAATCTATAATGATTAATTACCTGGAAATCCATTATGATGTAATCATAAGGAGGATTAGAAAAATCCTTAGTTAAACCCTCTTCAACTAATCTCACACCCTCTACACCATTCTCACATTGGTCAATAGTACTCACACCAAGTGACCTCAATTTAGCCATAGCAATCTTTCTCGAGATTTTATCATCATCAGCAACCAAAAATTTCTTTCCACTCAAAGGTTTAGAATTACTTGAGTCACCACATTCTTGTATTTCACCTTGATGAACAGAATATTTTTTCCCCTTATAAGATTTTTGACTTCCCTTCCAACAATATTGTTCCACACTTAGACACACACTTTCATCATTAGATTGTGATCTAAATTCTCTTCTTGATTTACTAGAATTATTGCTTTTCCAATTACCACCAAATTCAGGAAGAAGCTTTATAACTTGAAACAATCTACTACCATGAAATGGTTTTGATATCACAATATCATCTTGATCAATTTTCTTGAAATCAACACTATTTTCAAAAGGCTTTTCTAACCAAACAACTTTACTAGGATTAAGAACATCTTTCTTAAAATTTGACACAATCTTACTAAGCTTAGAAAATGGTCCTACATTTGTATCAATGATAATCAAAACAAAACTTGGTGCAGCTCCAATATTTGTCTTGTTGAACATCGACGATACAAATTCATTTCCATGATCCATAGCCCTCAAAGGAAATCTTCTACTATAAGAAGAACTATAAGATGTACACCTAGAACTTATTTCTGAAGATTCTGATGAACTTTGATCACTGATTTGATGACCCTTTGGTTTTTTGAACTTCTTGAGAGTATGAGTTAGATGTTTCCTATTCTTGATAACCATAACTTTAATCCCTAAGCTTTCTATGAACAACTGTGAAGTTCTTCTTCTTTCTTCATCAGCAAGGTAGAGAATAACATGTGAAGGCTCAGGCTTAGTAGTACTAGAAGAGGGACAAATTTGTAATCTTGGACTCGATGAACAAATGCTTGAACCAGAACTAGTAGAGTGAAGGGTTTTTCTATCTTGAGTTTGGTTTTTGTTACCTGAGGTTGATCCATACTCAAAACCTTCCCTTAAGCTATAAGTTACTGTCTCATTCTCACATGTAGTGAGAAGTACATTGAACTTGAAGCATGTTCCTTTTTTGCCAACTTCTTTGTCCACAATTGCAATATCTCCATGCATCAAACGTACCTAGAGAAAATCATATAAGATTTTTAGTAAATGAATTTACATTTAAGCGGGTTGGCCTATTGTACGCAGTTTAAGCAGGTTGGCCAGAGTATTTTTTGCTTTGTATTGACTAGCCCACTGAAATTGGCACCAGATGGAATCGAACCTGAGACCTTAATAGGAACACATTCCAAGGTCCCAAGCCAACACGACTAGGCCAACCCAAGCGAGTTACTAAGTGAAATATTAACTCACAATTATTTGAGAATAATGATAATAACAATAATAATAACTAATAAAATATGCTTACCAATGACTGCACAATTCCAAGTCCTAAGCCAGTTCCAACTTGACCAACAGAATTCTCTTTAACTTGAACATAATTCTCAAACACTGACTTATGATTCTCTTTAGGAATTCCTTTCCCTGTATCATCCACTTCAAATACAAAATCCATAAAACAAGGATCATGTTGAATAGAATTCACAGCTTCAATGTCCTCAGATTCCTTATTTTTCTTATCAAACAACCAAGAAAAAGGTTTCACAACACTTATATTTTGGTTGGTCTTGATAATTGAATTTTGCAATGTTGCTTTCTGAGTCCATGCTCTAACTGTTATATGTCCTTCATCAGTAAATTTAACAGCATTGCTTAACAAGTTACACAAAACTTGCTTCAATTTTCTTCTATCACCTTTCACATGTGAGTATTTGATAACAGAACCATTACAAGGATCCAATACAAGTTCTACACCTTTCTTCATTGCAATTGGATAGTACAAATCAACTACATCTTCAAGGAGATATGATAAATCAAATTCCTCTTCCTCTAGTTGCATTTTTCCTGCCTCAATTTTGCTTGTGTCAAGTATAGAATTTAACAATCCTAAGATATCAACAAAAAAATAAGAGTTAATGGCTTGAAATTTCACCTGACACAAATAACTACTATAAAAAAAATTTAAAAATATACTTTTAGACCTTTAAAATATTCATTTTTTTATTTTAGTTCCGATGAAAAAATTATCGATTTTTAGTACTTAAACGGTGTTTTTAGATCATTTGTAAGGACTAACTGCACCCGTTTTTATAAAAGGTAGAACCAAAACTTGGTCAAAAATATATTGAATTTGAAATTAAATTAACAAGAAAAAAAACTGAAGACAGAAAAACATGAAATATATCTCTAATTGCATGCCAAATATTAGAGACGCTAAAATTAGATGAATTCAGTTGTTATACACTGACGGTGCAATTTTTTTTACACATGCATCCACTCAAAATACACCACAGTGCTACTTTTCCAAGTAATATCTCCATAAATATCTACATGGCGTGATTTTATTGAATGCACGTGTAAAAAATATTTACACTGTCAGTGTATACAAATTAAATTCAAATTACATATAAATTTAATTTTTTGCTTCACTAATTTCTTGTCATTCAATTATTTATACAACAATGACACAAAATTTGATGAGTAATATGAACCTATAACAATGTTACCTACCTAGCAAGTCTTGTGCACAATTATCCATTTGTTTTAAATTAGTCTCTAATTCAGAATGTGGTTTGTCTAATTCTGAATTAGAAACAACTAATTTAGAAGACATCTCAATCAAACCAACAAGACCAGCAAGATAAGCACGAACATCATGGCTAGCACTAGCAAAAGCAAGACTCTTGTTCATATGTTTTCTTTCAGCTTGTTCTGTTGCTTCCATTTGTTTTATGAGTGAAGCACATAATTGCATTTCTCTTCTTTTGACTCCAACATTCATGAATAGAAAACTCAAGAGAGACATGAATATTACAACCATCATCACAATCATGAGTATTAATCCCTTTTGTTTGTAGTAACTTGGATTAATGCTGAGAATTTCATTTTGTGGGACAGCCAATACATATACCTGAAATTTAATGATCAAATTAGAGATTAATATGGATAATTATACTAATATGAATAATTATACACATGTTAATTGAAGTCATTATTACTTGATATTTTGTGTGTTACATAGAAAGTCAATAGAAACTCACACATACAAAGTGAAGGGGCCGGAATTTAAACTCCAGTCATGACGTTCAACCTAACAATTTTGACATTTATGCCAATTGAACTAGGATTTGTGGACCATTATTACTTGATTTTGTTTTCTCTTTGTTTTTTTTTTTCTTTCAATTAAAAATATTATGGTTATATATGTTTGACAAAAGTAACTTTAATTGTGAGAGCTGAAAATTTAATTTAACTAACCAACTTAAATATAAGATGATATGAAAGAAGATGTTTATACGTTTTTTTCTTTTTTCAAATTTTGAATTCTTATTTGATTTTTAAATAAAAACAGATATTTTATTAAACATTTAAAAATAAATAATAATCCTACCAAATCTCATTCTAACACAATCTCTTTTCATCTTTTTAACTCTTCTACTTAGTAAAATTTATGTTGATCTCACAATTTTATGTGCGACCCACATAAATTTTACGTGGGTGTTAAGAAATAGATTGTTAAAATGAATGTTGCTAATATTTTTCTAGCTTAAAAAAAAACATTTTTTTTTCTAAAATAAGACTGTAAACAGTGTTTATTTAAACAAATAATTTGACATAAAAAAGAAAATTTAGAAAAGAGCTATAAATAAGATGTAAGACCAAGTGAGAAGTTTGGTCAAAATAGAATAAAAATAATAAACTATGAGTCAATATGCCACCAAACCAATATGCAAATAGTATCGTGAAAATAGTAATATGTTCTTTTGGGTACTATTTTTCTTAATTAGTTAATATACATACACTATTGGAATTAACCTAAAATATAGCATTGTAATCAAAATAATATGAAAAAAATATAAAAACGTACCGTTTCTATTCCCATAATATCAATGGGGTAGCAATGAATCAAATATTGAGTATCTTGAATATTCAAACTTGAACCATCAACTTGATCCTTGCAAGATACAATTCCCTCATTCTTTATTAGATCACCATTAGCATTCAAAGATTGTAAAGAAACACTATCGTTAAAAACCATCAAACGAATATTTTGAATTCCTTTTGCAATAACTTTCCCGTCTTTGGTAGCCAAATACGATTTTGTCCCTTGACGATCGACAGTGCGAGTCACATAATCGGTTAATGTGTTTGCCGAAAATCCAAGAGAGATCCCTCCTATTCTATTGATTCTAGCTGAATTTATGAACAAAAGATCACTAACATTGCTCAACTTTGTTCCCAATGATACAAATTCTTGTGAAATATTATTTGCTCCATTTATCCAACTTGCATCAATATTGATAGTCATATTAGAAATCAGGGCTTCACCAATAATCTCTCCGGTGTCAGGATTTACGGGTTGAATATAGTATATGGTTTTATTTGATATACCCCGACTTGATGAGTTAGAGTACATTGCTAGAACTTGATCACCATCCTTGTAATGTGTGAAAAAAAGACCTTCCACTCCCAAGTATGAGATTTGTGTTAATTGAGGAATTGTCTTCAACGCTTGAAATAACACCGGAGCAACCTAAAATGTGCAAACAGATTAAACCGTTTTAATTTATTTTTTCGCGCGGAAACTTAATCCCTTTGCGGATCTAAAGTATATTTAAGAGTTTTTTCTCGTAAATAGTGAATTTCCTTCGCGGATTTCGCGCGACCACGAAAGTCCGGTAACAAAAACTATTTTTTATATATAGAAAAAAAAAAATCAAACAATGTATATATGATTTTGAAGGGAAAAACTAACCTTGGTGTTAACATCAAAGAAAGTGATGTTAGTAGAATTAAGGGTTGAACTCAATAATCTTGATAAATTTGTTGATGATGATTTAATTGGTTGTAAGAGTTGATTAGAGTACTCAACTTGTGATTGCAATTGGGACACAATATTTGCTGAGTGCAAATTCACATGTTTCTCAATATGTGTGACCATGACATACCAACATGGTGTCAATGTGGCTATGACTATTAGTGCACCATATGCCTACAATATAATATATACAACAAATATTTGTTCAATAAATATATCCATTATAAAGAGTGAAACTAAGTTTATGAATCCTAATTGTTTCTTAATTTTTGTTACAAATTAAATTGAAGAAAAAATAAAGAGTGCTTGGAAACATAAAAAAAATAGCATAAATTGATAAATATTGATAAATATAAAGACATACCAATAAGATTAGGAAAGATGAAGGTCGAAGCAATGCCATTGATAAACTATAATTCATTGAGTAAGGTGGATGTGATAATCAACTTGCTCTATCTAATTTGTTTGCAATGGAAACTCCATAAAATCAAAGATGAAAATATTAGGATTTGGACTGTCTACCTTTAGGCAGCAAAAGTTCGACGACTTTAGACAAAGTTGTGATAAAATTATAGCGAAAAATTAATGTATAGTATGAAAAGAGAATGATGAGAGGAAAACTATATGAAAAAGATAGAGAAAAAAGTAAAGAGATTAAAGTTAAAGAATTCTCGTCTAAAATACCGTGGATTTTCACAAATAGTAAATTTTTAGGCAACAAAAATTGTATAGAATTGTTTTATTTTTTATGCATATCTATATCATTATTATGATTAGGAGAAAATCTCTCAAAGATATTATTTGATTTTTTTTGCAAAATATATTCTTCATAATCGCGACTCAATCTTGTTCATTACTCATATCTACCAAAAAAAATAATACAAATTATTTCGTGTTTACTAATATAATCATAACTTCAAAATTTTCCTTGCTAGAACAATATTTAAACACATACCAATTTTTATTTATTTTTATTAATATATTACACAAAGCCAGACAAAAACATTGGTCTCTGCATTGTCTTTTATTAACTTGATGTTGTATGTTGCTGGAACTCCCTATGGCCTATTCAGTAAACAAAAATTCATTGTCTTTTTAAATAGAACAGTGTACCATTTAAAAATATATAATATATTATTTTTCCAAATATTGCAATTTTCCTTTTGGCTCAAAAAATTTGTAATCTTTAATATCTCAATGATAAAAAAATTCACACATTCCTTCCACTGAAGATAATTTTATGTTAAAAGTCTCACATCGAGAGATGGTCTGACTAAGTGTTTATATACTTGAGAAAAATGGGCTCCTAAGTAGGTTTCATTTATCTGGTGTCAAACTCATTGTTTGGGTAAACCATCAAACAGCCTATTGTTTGCATTAACCAGGAAATTGAGCCCCAATGCATGTATTTCTAGTTTGCCATTTGTCACCCCATCATTCAAATATGTCAAGTGCTAATTGGATGAAGGCAACTCAATGTTGGCAAGATACAATTGGACATGATACAAAGTTGTCAAGCATTGGTTGGACATGATGATATCACACATGACATAAGGCATTAGGGTTTTGATGAGGGAATTAGGGTTTGGGTTGGCAAAGTCCACCAACCTTTAGTATGATAGGATAGGATAGGATAGGATAGGATAGGATAGGATAGGATAGGATAGGATTTTTTTTTCCAAGAAGAATATCTAATAAGATATTTATATTTCCTATTTCTCATTTCTCATCTCTTCAAAAACATTATAAATTCATCTTATTTTTATTCAATTTAGATTTTGAGTTTGTCTAAATACACTCTTTTTTTGTGAGAGAGAAACTCTTTGATAACTCTTTTACACTACTTTTACACTATAAAATAAATTTAATCCAAAATTCACTTAAAAAATATTTAAATATAAAAAGTAATTTGGGGAACAGGAAATAAACCATGCACTTTCTTGTAATAGAGGATGAATGAAATAGTTAGTTAATTGTTATCAGAAAAATATTTGAACGAACATATAATAGTTTGGTCACAAATTTTTGTCATATAAAAATACATTTTATTTAATTATTTAAAAATATACATTATTTAATCCTTTCTTATTCTACTTTTCTTCGATTTTATATGAGTGATTAAATTTTACGACCAAACTTTTATAGTCACACAAGTGTTTCTCTTGTTATCATGCTCACTTGGATATTTTTTTGGGTATTTTTCCTACTACTCTCAAGTGTGACAGTTTTTTTTTTTTTTGGTTACCAAGTGTGACAGTTTTATATTACTTTAAACTTTAAAATAAGCAAAAAAAAATATCTATACAAGCAGATATTAAATTTTATTTTGGAAAGAAACCATTGAAAAAGTATCGGTTTGACTTAATTAACACCGCTGTAATTTGAAAACAACGACAAAGAACCCACAGGTTTAAACCATAATCTACTATTCTATGTACCACATGAAACTTTCTATATAATTCATTCATCACTTGCTTCCTTTTCTATTATCTACAACACAAAACACACACACACACACAAATTTCTCAAGTTTGAAATCAATAATAGTTAACACATAATGGAAAATAGAGAACGGAAGATTATGGTGGCTGTTGATGAGAGTGAAGAGAGTATGTATGCACTTTCTTGGTCCATCACCAACCTTATTTCTGATACCAACAACAATAGTAAGCTTATGTTGCTCTATGTCAAGCCACCTTCTGCTGTCTACTCATTGGATTCTGCAGGTTCATTTCTTCCCACTAACTCTTTTTCTTTTTTCTTTTTTAATAGATAGACCAAATCATAAAATATTTGAAATTCACACACACAGTTCAAACCCCGGTCATGACATCCGAACTAGCAATTTTGACATTTCACACTCACTCTTTATTAACACCAATTGGGTTTTATAAGTTTCATCTTCGTGTTTATGTATAAGCTCCTTTTATAATAAAATAAAATTTAACTGTTTTTGATAAGCTATTCTAAAGAGCTTATGAAAATAAGCTAAAAACAGCCGATATAGATGTCATAGACGTTTTCCATTAGTTTTGTCAAACAATCTCATAAGTACTTATATAAACTTAAATAAAGTTTGTCGAGAAATAGAACTTACTACTTAATCGATAGTACATCTGAATATAAGTAAAGTCTAGTCGATGATTATTTTTAACTCGGGTTTAACCAAGTTCAACCACTTGATTGACTTGGTTTTATACTCTAGCTAGTAACTTGTTTATTGAATTTTGCTAATTGGTATGATATTTTAATTACAGGATATATATTTTCCAATGAGGCAATTTTTTCAACATCGGCATTTTAACTCGGCATATGATACAGAAGTGAAGCATCACCTCATTTGAACACAAATAGTAAGCCATGTTTCAGTTCACACTGCTTCATTTCAACATTATGTGTAAGTAATGGTGTGTTAAAATGGTGCACAAGAAACATTGCTTTTTATATTTAACCATTTCTCTTGACTTTTGATACTGGCATAAATGTGAATGTAATAATAGAATAGAGGAATGAACACAAAACCTGCATTTCACATGTCATGATAGCACAAAACCTGTATCAGCTTGTATTACAGTTAGAGATGATCTTTGGCCACACTATTCCATAGGGGAAGGCCCTTCTTCTATTCTGTTATCGCCACTATGCTCGCTACCTAACATGACTGCCATTAGCATCAGCTTGCCAGCAACTGGAAAATCTTTGTGCTGCATTAATATTGTTTCAACTGAAGAGCTCATATCCCCCAAAGTTGAAGTCTCCATGTTTTCTTGTCTCAAGGGCAATACTTGATCAAACCCTTCTTCAAAAGTTACACTTTGGAGTGCATAACACCTGCTTGAAGCCTGGAAAAGTGCAGTATTTTTCAAGTTCTGTAGAGTTTCCTCATCACTCCATCCTTCAATCATGTATGCATCATGGAATTTACTCCAATCATCCTGACTGGCAGCCTTCTTCCAGCAATCCTCCAAAAGTTTTCTGTGGTTCTTGCGAAATGAGGAACTGGTCCATGCAAACACATCAAAGGTCCACAATGAGAGCTCTGGGTCTTCACCTTCTAAACACAATTTAATCAAGTCCTCTGGATGCAGCAGCTGATCATCCACAAGTTGCTTATCTTCAATAGAAGCAAGACGTTTCATTACTTCCTCCTGCAGGCTTAGTGTATTAGTGAAAAACATATCAAAAGGATTCTTACAAGGATGTGAAAAGGCTTATATATCAATGCATGGTTCTGCAAGTTCTCATGAACCAAAGCAAATACTGATTTCAGATGACAAAACTTCAACTTCCATTAGGCAGACAATTTATTTGCAAAACGTGTATTAAGAATTAATACCAATTGATAAGAACCTGACATACTATTAGAAAATGAAGAGTGCTAGCAACAACACTCACTCTAACACCTGTTAAGAAACGTAGTTAGTGTCATTTTATTTTCTTAAAGTAATCAAATAAGTAATTATATTTTCCAAATTGCTCCTCTTGGGGACTTCTTCCATGAGTATAAATGGTTTATTTCAAAATAAAATTTAAATTGATTAAAGGGTAATTTAGGAATAATAGCATTAAATATGATATAAGAAGTTAATATTTGCTTATATTTAAGATCACAAAATAAAACTTTTGTTGATTGTATTCGAGACCAAAGGGAGTAAGTCCCACCATTTTGGGAATGGTCCCACATAAAGTGGAGTGATCTACATGATTTTCATCCAATAAAAGAGAAATTGTTAGAAAGAGAATGTTAGAGTGAGTGTCACTAGCACCTTTAGAAATTTAGGGATGATGTCCTAATAATTACTGTTTAGTTTGTACAACTTCGAGGATTTGTAAACTTATGTCCGAAGTCCCCAGTACTTCTGCAAATGAGAGGATGGCTTTCCTCCAATCCCTTCTTCTTCATATACATCACAGCCTCACCGTCTAACTCGACCTAATTATTCCCTACGAACTACCTTATTGAGTAACAACTAATTAGGTGGGGACGTAGGGTTACCTAACACCTATAGGACTTTCTAAACTCGGCATTTTAGCATCGAGGCTCGTGATTATTCTTTCAACATAGCAAGTTGGCTCTCAAACTTCAGATTTATGAAGTCCAAGTTTCGTTATAGTCCAAGTTGGCTCGTGATTATTCTTTACAATGAATCATGATGAATGCAATCAAGAAAAAAAAATCTTCAAACCCAAATTGAAAATTTCAATTATACTCAAATGTACCTGCAACTTTAGAATCTTCAAATCAGCCTCAATGCGGTCCACCTTATCCTGAGTACCAGCATCTTTACCAGCTGGTGAACAAGAGAAGGTAATAGTATTTATCATAAATGCACTTTATTAGGCATCTATTGTTGAATTGCATATACATGAGAAAAATGAAGGTCTTAAAATAAAACACCGGTCTTTTTCCGGTGATTAAAAACTAGATCTAAATGCTAACACAATATAAAGCTGTGGCTAACAGATCACCCATAAAGCACAGGATAAGTTGATGCTTAAAGACTGTGGCAATTTTGTTTTATATATGAATATTAAGCAGAATAGGCCATGATTAAGCACATAGAACGTCAGCACAGAACACACTTCGTGATCCAACAATTCCCAACCATAAGCAAATGTGAAACAGCAATGCTGCTGCCATTATGCCAATGCAATAATTGGTATTATCATATAGCCTGAAACCTCACATGATATTGATACGAATCGGGTATTTTATTCCAAGAAAGAAGGATGAACTGCCGCCAATTTTATTTTTCATTTTTTATAAAAATATACTAAAGAACTACAAGGATATTCCACTCAATCTCTTGAGGCTTGCCCTCCTATTAAATACACACACTACTATCATCATATCCTAACTTCTCTTAACTATTTCAGACTAACTAAATTTAAATAACTTTAATTGGGCAACTAACAGAATTGCTAGCGCTACCTAACGGCTACCGGATAACCAAATATCTTATAGTAGAGTGCAAGAGGGAGATGAACTTCAATTCACAGGGAGAATAAAAACAACCCAAAATCTCACAATAATATCTATCACAGAATGAAAACATCTAGAGAAATAAAAAATGGTATAAAGGGAAAGGAAATAATATGCATAAGGCATGAAAAACTACACAGCAGCCATACCTGCAAAGGCTGCAATCTTGGATATATATAAAAGATTCTTTCTGTCTGACAGTTTCAACTTCATATCCACCTGTTCTTCCTCTTCAGTAACTGTAGTAGACTGCATGTTTTGTGTGAGAGCCAATGCATGAAGTGTTTCTGAAGCAGAGGAAAAATGGTGAAGGAACAAATCATGAAGCCAAAGAAGATCTGGATGCTCCTTCAGGAAAATAGACAGCTCTTCTGGAAATTCTTCCCCTAGCCTTAACAGCTCAGAGAATTGTTTGCTTTCGTGAAGTTTCTTAAAAACATAGTAACTGAATCCCCCAGTAGGTCCCAAACTCTCATGCTGCACACAAACCACGGGGACATTATTGAGGGCAAAGAACATTTGAAGAAAGCAGACATCTGTGAGTGTAGTACATCAATACTATCAAGAATACACATCTTAAAAACAGGCAACAATAGTACATAAAGAATCTTTACGCTCAAATACCATCAAATAGAAACCATAAACTATTGCTCCACTGCCCAATCTTGTGTGGAAGGCTTAGGTTAGGTTATATTTAACATTGCTACTTTAGATGGTACTCGTATAAACAACTTATTTAGATGAATAAAAATGATTCTTTTCAGGAGGCGTGTAATAAGGCACCTTTTCTAGATTGTGTAATGGTGGGGAATGCAGTGTAAGGCTTTTGATATACAAAAGCTCTTTCCAACAATATTTTTAAAGGTTTAAATGGAAGAAGGAAGGAAATTTATGTGGTGGAGCTCAGTGAGTTTGATGCACTTTGCAGTTTCTGGTTAGGTCAGAGATGTTTCAGGACCATTGGCTAACTCTAGCTATAGAATAGGAGTGTTAATATTGTTTCCTTATTGTAAAAAATATATATATATATATATATATATATATATATATATATATATATATATATATATATATATATATTGTTTCCTTATGGACGTCAGTCTCGCTGCAGATATTTGTTTGCAATGAAATCCAATTCCCCCTTACAATACTATGAAACAAATACTATTAATAACAAAAGCTTTGGGCCACTACGCTGAGAAATTCATCACTGCAAATATCTGGAAAAATGTAAACAAAAGCAATACACAAGGAGAAATCATACTCGTACCATAACATTTCTCAGTAACTCTGAGTCATTTACATCACAGCATATTGTCCACATAACTTTGTAGCATCCATGCCGTTTAGCAATTGATAGCAGATGCGAAGTAATCTTCATAGTGGCTTCTTCATTCAACTCTTCAGCTCCTTCAATAGAATCCTGCAAAAGTAATTAATTGAAGAATATACTCTTATTCCACACCATGGTTACAAGGATAAGATGAGCAAAATTGAATAACAACCTTATAAGTAGCTTCAAATTCTTTAACTTGTTGATAAAGAGATTCAAGTAGCGCATCTCGTCGCTCCCAATACTCATTTAATAGACCTTTGTGTTCTTCTTCACGCTCAATTTTAGCAGTAACAGCACCAGAATAGGCCTCAAGTAGCACTTCGGCAAGTGCTTCTAAATGATTATACAACTCTAACTTTGCTGTTCTATCAAGCCTAGATGTATCATTTAACAACTGAAGCAAGACAGAGCCAACACTCCATATTCCCTTACGGACAACAGGTTGACAATACCAAGGTGTTAAACCTTCGGGAGGTGGATACCATAAACGGTTCTCATTCTTATAGTCAAAGCATGTCCTAATTATGGAAACACATGCATTTGAGAGCTCACATGCCCTCTGCATCTGGATTACAAACGTATGCTCTGGTCTTATAACATATTCCAACTCTGCATCTAAACAGTGAAAGAAATTTTCAAGATCCGAAACCTTACTGTAGAACACTTCGGCATTATCCCTGTCCATCAGGAGGACAGTATTCCGGCGAGCTCTATCACCAACTAACTGTATCATGTCCCAAAGGGCACCTGACATCTGAATATCTACATTAGAATTTGAGGATCCAACACTAGTTGAACGGTTCTGGCTAATCAGATTTTGCAGTTCCCTCAGCTGTATCATTGCAGATAACTTTTCACCATGTTCCAAGATAATTTGCAAGGCATGTCCTGTCAATTTGAAAAACATATTTTAGTTACAGAATGTCTAACTATTGTCGACTACATGTTTTTCTTGTTTCCAGAACCTATAATTATTTATTTTAAAACCATAATTTATTCTTTCAATCTGATAAAAGGCATAGAAAACAAAATCATTTTTGTTCAATCATAAATTATTCTCACATTAAACCGCAACCTAATGCCAATCAGAGTTCATAATTCACATGCATATCTAAAATCTGAAGTCTAAAAGAAAATCATCTAGTCAACAACTTTCAAGTCTGTTTTATTCATTTATCCACTGCCTTCCTCTCTAATAAAGTTTATATTATTTTTAAATCTCGCGTGAGAGGCAAGTAGGAGAAGGTAATTAATCCTCTATACCAGTAATCAAACTATGAAGGCAGAAAAGGTGACAACTTAGCTTCTATTAGGTATAAAGTCAACTTATAAAAATATGCAATCAGCGAAAGAGGAAAAGAAAAAGAAAAAAAAAACACTCCTTGCAGCATACTTCACAGGAATTGTTTCCAAGAAGTATGATTAGTTTAACGTTTGAGAAATCCGTAATAAACTGATAAGCCGGTAATTATTAGGTAGCACATTTATTCTATTTTATAATGAAACCATGAAACATCATGAAACAATCGGCTTAAAACACAAGCAAAAAAGTTAGTTGGATATGGTAGTATTGTGAAAGGGGTGGTTTGAAAATTAAATCAAAACATGAACTTTTGGAGAATAGACTACAAATTCCATACTCTGCCTGGAACACAGCTCCTCGTGACATTTGGATAAGGCAAGAAAGTGAAGGAACTTTTGATGCTTCTGTTGTTTTTCCAAGAGTTGGGTGGAAACAACGGCCATGGACAAAATCTCAGCACCTCTGGTTGTTGTCCAATGTTTGGCTAAGGTGTCAATGATTGATTTGCTCATCCGCACAAAAACATTGGTTTCTCCATCCCTTTCAAATGAACCAGAAGTTTCTAGTTTTTCAAGGGACCGGTCAACTTGCCCAGATGACAAAAATTCGTTGAAAAAATTATTCAGTGAAGCTTCTGATTCTTCATCTTGTGCAGTTCGACGTGTAATCCCACTGAAAGCGGCCCTTTGTCTATCTCCAGTGCCCCATGCTTCAGAGCTAGCCCTTCTTGGAGCAAAATTACCAGTAAATGTAAGATTCCTTATCTCTTCTTGTGCAGATCTTTCATTTGAGCTGCCTTTGCGTGACAAGCTCCGCTCAGGTGGTTCAACCCCTCCAAGTACGACAGCCTTTTCTGGTATTACCCATATTCCTGCTTTCTCTGTTAATACAACCCATGCACCTTCTTCATAATCATCTGCAGAAGGAAGCACTGAAGCATCTAGTACTTTTCCACCGTCATATGGTAAATCAAATTGATAGAGACGTGTAGCGTTTCTATGATAATGGGAGACAGTTGATGTTCCATCTCCAGATATTATGACTGTTGATCCTGATGGCTTCCCCCCTATTCGAAGCCTCATTGAAAACAAAAAATCTTCATCTTCAACTCTAGCTTTTGGGATTAACACTTCAATAGGGACTTTCTTCTCCAAAATCCTCTCATTTGTACTCTCTACATCTAATCCTGATTTATATTGCATGGTCAAAAGAGAATACTGCATGTAGCTTGAACTGCTGATCCGATCCTTACAAAAGGTTGCGACAAGAATGGTAATCACTTTACCATGATCATCTACCTGCACATCAAGAGGCCAGATTCCCTTTTGACCTGCCAGGTCTTTCTTAATGCCAAGCTCAGCATCTGTTCCAACAATTTCCTGAGACCAAAGCCTTGAAACATGCATACCAGAACTAAACTCTACTCTAAAACACTGTATCTCACAGTCTGTCAACACCAAAAACTGCCGATGTGATTCCTTACTAGAATGATCTGGAAAACGCCATGTCAAAGACCTCGGATACCCTTTGTTGCTCACGAGTTTACCCAAATCACCCCCTTTGAGTGGCAAATGAGAAGTAATTTCATATACTTTCCTTCGACGAATGCCAGTAGGACTGCATTCAAATTGCCAAAGCTCACCACTTGAGCTACAGGCAAGAGCAACACATGCCATGCTACAACCAGGAACCGCAGAAGCAATCACAGAGTTGAATACGTTCAATCCATTCAAATCCGTTTCCTGCTTACTTTGCCGCGTCTGCCTCTTTGAGGGTGTTTTCTCACCAGCAGCCTCCAACTCATCAGGAGACGCAAGACTAGTGAATGTGCCCGAATGAGAATAGATGTCTGGCCAGTATATAACAGCCCGAGTCTTTCTATTACACAAAACAACCGCAACATGTTTTGCAACTCTATTCGATCCAAAAGAGGAACTATCACAATTAACCACAGAAACCAACCAACTACCAGCATCATAATTGGCAACATCCCGATTAAAAGGAATCTCAAGAACAACACAATTCATAGAAGACGCAGGTGACAAGTAACTCCAAAGAAAGACCTTGCTTCCACAAATAATCCAAGCAAGTGATGTACTCTTGTCAATCCCGCCAGAGCCGCCACATTCTTCCACTGCATCACAGCATTACATCATACATAAATAAATATAAATAAAAACATCAAAACTCTAAAGCAATGAAGGAGTACGAAAATATGAATACTACACATTATAACTGTTTGGATAAACAGTTCATTTATAGCTTACAGTAAAAGTGTTTATAACGATAAGTGCTTGTGTATAAGCTTACATAAGCTATTTCTATAGCAATAGATAAGATTAACTTAAATTGTTTTTGTATATGCTATAAGCTGCTTTCAAAAGCTATATGGGAAGAACTTACGAAAATAAGCTGAAAAATGAAAAAAATGGCATAAGCTTCTTTTATAAGTTCTCTCAAACAATCTCACAAAACCTATATTGGTAAATAAGCTAAGATAAGTCAATCCAAACAGACGCTAAGAAAACAACTTATAGCTCATACAAAAACAATTTAACTTTATTTTATCTTTCATTACAGGAATAGCTTATACATAAGCACTTGTACTATATAAGCAGCAAGTTAAGAGCCTGTTTGGATAAACAGTTTATTTGCAGCTTATATAGCACAAGCGCTTATGTATAAGCTTATATATGAACTGTTTTCATAAGCTATATTGTAGAACTTATGAAAATAAGCTGAAACAAACTTATGAAAATTGTGATAAGCTATATAAGCACTTATACTATATAAGCAGCAAGTTAAGAGCCTGTTTGGATAAACAACTTATTTGCAGCTTATAGCACAAGCGCTTATGTATAAGCTTACATAAGCTATTTTTTTAGCAAAGATAAAATTAAGATAAACTTTATATATATGTTATGTACTGTTTTCATAAGCTATATTGTAGAACTTATATGAGCTTATTTGCAGCTTATATAGCACATAACTTCAAACAAGTCAATCCAAACAGACCCAAATTAATTCAACAAAAAAGGGGCCATAAATGCAATAATAATAATTCTCACATGGAATTCGTTTATGCAAAGTAGTAGCTTGTTCATCACAAACAAGTTGTGGAAATTCAGAAACAAAAACAGGTTTAATTGGATCATCATCATTATTATCCTCTTTTCCATTTCTATTCACCTGAGGAACCCTACACATACAAAACAATCAAAAATCACTAAATCAATCAGAAAATGAAGAAACAAAATTCAAATTGAATCGAGAAACAGAAATGAAATTCAATCAAAACCTAGCGAGTACAGATAAGCGAGGAGTCCACGGAGCAGGAGTTCCGGTGAGTGGACGATTAGGGATGGCGTTGTTATCGTTGAAAGGAGATCTGCGGTGAGGTGAAGGAGTAACTGGAGAATCTAATACTGTTGGAGTTCGAAATTGATCTCTGGCATTGTTCTTCTTCTTCGTTCCACAAGAAAACATGATTGGGGAGAAATTTAGGGTTTATAAGGGTTTTTCAGTTACAGTCACACTTAAGTATTAAGCTAGTTAAGGAACAAAGAATGAAAAATTTTGAATCATAAGAGGGAAATCAAATGGGGGAAAGTTAAGTATAAGTTGTATGTAAGCTTATTTTTTACTTTCCATTTTTTTTTAGTCAAAAAAAAGTTTTTCATTTTTTCTCCTCAAATATGAATTTGATCCAAATTAAATTTTGGTTAAATACAATTTTGATCTCCCATTTTGCTCACCTTTTTTTTTTAACTAATTTCCATTAAGGTCTGTTTGGTTCGGGGGGTTTTGGAGGGGAGGGGAGGTGGGGGGATATTTTAAATTAATTGTGTTTGGTTCAATTTTTAGGAGGTAAGAGGAGGTGAGCAAAATACCTCCAAATTCCAATTTTTGTTTCCTCCCAAATTGGGGGGATTTGGAGGGGAGGGAAGGAGAAATATATCATTACCATTTTAATTATTTTGACATAATTGTCCTCATAATTATTTTTAAATGCCAAAATTATCCATTTTTTAGTTCTAATTTTTTTTTCAAACTTTTTTTTATTGTTACGCATGTCTTTTTATATTCATAAACTGTTGTGCTAATTTTTTTTGTATTACATTGTTATCTTGTAAAGTTCATATAATTTTTTGAATCAACGTTGTTATTTTTTTTTATAGAAAATTAACGTTGTTACTTACTTTTTACCTGCATCATATTAGTTAGTATTTATATGCACTATTATATTTTTTTAAATATCATTAAGTTTGTTAGGTTATAACTTATAATATACAAGAGTTTTTTTTTTTTTGTTTACAATATTAGTATTAGTACAAGATCTTTATACTTATAAATAAATATTACTTTTTTTGTACAATATTAGTATCAGTACAAGGTTTTTTTGTTAATAATTATCAAAAAATTCTTTAATGGCTTTTTTTTTTACCAAATATTTTATAATTATTTCACAATCCTGGTTATTGCCATGATCTATTTTATTGATTTCTACAATATTATTTAGTTTTTTTTTTTTGTTGACGGATACAATATTATTTAGTTAGTAAGTATTTGTTTATTAATAGTTTAATTAATTTATAATGTTTTAATTAAATAATTAACAACAAATTTAAACAATACTATTAAATAAAATTGAGCATTTAAAAATTTATTTTCAATTACATTAATTTGACATTTAAAATAAACTTAAAAGGTCCAAATTTTATAGAGATTAAAAATATATATAAGTATAACCTTTAAAATAAAAACAAAATTATACTAATTGAGAAGTTGTCTTTCCAAATTGAAATTTCTTAAAAGTAAAATTAAATTAGTCAAAAAAATAATAAAAATAAAATTATACTAAATTTTACGATGTAATTAATTAATGGAATGAATATTAGTTATGAGTATTAGTTATGAAAGTGGAATGAATATTAGTTATGAGTATCACTTGCAAATTTACTATATATGTAGCTTTTTTTTTTTTGAGTGTTGGATGAATTATTCATAATTTAATGTTAACCTAGAAAAAAACTTAGGGTATGTTTGGTTCAACATAGGGGAGGGGAGGTATTTTAATGAAGGGGAAGGGAGGTGAAATTTGTAGTTACACATATGTTTGGCTCGAAAGAAGGAAGGGGAGGGGAGGTGAGATATTTTAATTATATATATGTTTGGTTCAAGAGGGGATGCGAGGAATTTTAAAACTAATTTACTTTTTTATCTTTATATATTCATGTTTTAAAAACATATACCTTTTATGAAAAAATAGGCGTAAGAGTAAAATTAATTTACACTGACAGAGCAAATATATATGTTAAACTTTGTTTTTATTATCATTTTAATCTATCATCTCGTGAAGTTCTCGAATTTTACTTTGTAACAATTTTTACCGTAATTTTAATTTATCCATCTAATTCCCAATTAACTTCAACATACAAGAAATAGAATAAGCATGTTGCTAGTAACCACAAAAAAAAAAATAAGCATGCTGCATTACTGCCTAGGAAAAATTAATTTAAATAACCAAAACAAAACATAGCCTATAATGTTAGGAAGAAACGAGACAAGAGAAGAAAATTTTCGTAAGAAAGAAGAAAAATGTTTAGGAACACGTACACGTAAAAAATACTAACAAAAAGAGATACTGTAATTTAATCAATAAGGACAGTTTTGGAATTTTAATATAAAATTGAGGATAATTTTGTAAATATAATAAAAATATAAACAAGTTACCTCCCCCTTCCCCTCCAAATCCCCCCAATTTAGAGGAGCAAAAATTGACTCATGGGGGGATTTTGCTCCCCTCCTCACCCCACCTAAAAATTGAACCAAACACAAATACTTAAAATTATTACCTCTCATCCATTTACCTCGAACCAAACAGATCCTTAGTGAAAAAAATGTTAATGTTGAGAGGGTGGCATATAAATTTTAATGTTTTTTTTGTTAGTTAATAGTTAGACTCATGCATCTTAAATATAGATAAATAAGAAATTCGAAGTACAAACACCGGCCCCTCCATAAAATGTCTATGTAGCTAGCAACTTAGTTGGAATAACAATTTAAAAATAAGTTTGGCAATGGATAACTTAGTCATGTGTGTTCTATCATGTAATGTTCTATCCAGTCCTTTCTTATTGCAGATGAAAATGCAGTCTAAACTAACATCATTATTGTTATTACTCTCCACTTTGGCTGTTGATAGAATGTAGAAAACAATATACTTAGAATGAACTGTTTTTTTTTTTTTTGACAAAAATATATAAATTGAACTTGAAGAAAACAACATATATTGTATTTATGTTCATATAGGAGATACATAATTACACAGCACCAGATTTTAGTGCACAATGACCTTCTACATAAGATTTCTCCAGAGGAGAATAAACAACCACACTTTGGAATTGAAAAAAAGAGAGAAGAAAAGGCTAAAAATAGTTCTTTCCTATATTCTGTTTTCTAAATAAAGATTAAAGAGAGATTACTATGTTTTAAACACATGCAGACGTTGTTTAGTATCGTCGTCGTCATCATGGTTCCAGCTTCAAGGAAACAACTCTTGATTGTCTGTTGGATTTTGCAACCTTTAAGAACACAGTAGATAGGCATGCTGGTGCCCACCAAGGCCGTCGCACCTTTTGCTCCCCTTTCAAACAAGCCACTACAGACGTCAACAACGGCACACATAAGTTAGAGGCAGGTAGATAAAATAAAACAGAATAGTGTCTAACTATCTTTGTGCACAAAAAGTCTAAATACAACAATACAAAAGCATATGTATGTTTCATGTTTGTCTCCTTATCCATTAAACATGTCACATGTTCAAGGAGACGACGTTTTGACAATTGAGTATTTGAATCAACAAACTTTACGAGAAAATGTAATTTGCATTTAGAATATGATACATTGCCTAACAATGTTAAGAATTTATGTGGTAATAAGAAGATAACCTCTTTATGAAAGATGCATGATATCATCAATCTTTTAACTAATCCATAAACTTTTGAAATAATGGATTGGAATCTTTAATATGTTCTATAGCATAAACATATACTTCAATCTCTCATCTAGTATATTCATGTTATATTAGATTACTCATATTCTATGAGTACAAAACAGATATGGGGATACAGGATCATTCTTAAAAACTAAATACGATACACCATACACGGCCTAGGTACATCAACACAAATTTCTAATGTACATACTTCTTCGCATAAATGCATAATATTTGTAAGAAGAGATTGATGTTTTTTTAATTAATATATATAACTACATATGCAGATGATGATCACAACTTACAGAAAGATACATGTGCTCATAACATAAAAGCAAAGACATCGTATCTCTCTTTTATTCGTATCAAAAACATGTTTTTTTTCCATTGTAAATGTCACAAATGTATTTATTTCCCAACTAATATCAAAGTGTCACAAAACAAGTATTAGTTGCATTTAAAACAAGTCTTGACTCTTTTCAATTGTTTACTATTCAATTGTATCATTTTCGCCCACCATTCTCATCATCCAAAAAAGGCTTTGCTTCCAAGTCAAATTCACTAGGAGACAATACTTCCAATTAAAGATGTGGTCACCACCACCGTCAAATTAATAAAGGAGCGCTTTTAAAAACAAAATGAATAAAGGAGGATACACACTCAAATTCCACTCACAAGTCACAACATGATGAAGAACAAAGTTGTATAAAAAAAGCTTTGAGACAACTTTTTGGAGTTGTAAACCAATGTATCAAAGTGGTATCCCAAACATATCAATCAATATTTTCTTTTAAAAAGATTAAATGCATTAGAGGATATGTATATAGGAGTATCATATGCATATTGATATTGGTTATGGCATGAAACCGAAACGCTAACAATTTTGGAGTATATTGGCTTCATACATGGTATGAAATGAAACAGATTATCATAACAATGATGTCTAAACCTTACCTAATTCGGTGAAGAGCACAAAACAGATTGGTAAAAAAATCGAATGAGTTTATGTTTTTGTCTTTTTACTGTTCAAGGGAAAGAGGTAAACCTTTAATCCGTCTCAATTCCTTGCACAATGTGATGAAGTCTCCCCACTTCATGTGACAACGTCTAATGAAACGAAGGATTTGTTCAGTAGTGAACATAGACATCCCTTCCAAGTATTCTCCATTAACACCGTTTTCCTTAAAAATTTGCCGATAGCTACCAAGATTTATTGTCTCCAACCACATGCCAACATCCTGATAAAACAGTCAAAAGGTGAACAAAATGAGGTTTTGTAAGTTAATACGCTCGGTAGTCTCAAAAGACAATATCATCCACAAAAGATTAGGTCTTCATCAACACATCTCATATAAATATGCGCCATTTTTTTTTATGAATGTTATTTTATGCACAATTCATAGCACCGACAGTAACACAAATGAATTAAAAAGAAAGACATAGTAGAGCATTCCCAAGAATACAACGTTATATCAGTCATTAAGAACATAGCATCAATTACATTGTAGTAGAATCTAGACATATGAAACACTCCCGGGTAGGAAAGTGCTTAAACATTTAAAGTTACATATGCAGAACCCTACTGCTATCTTGAGATCTTGACACACAATGCAGAACCAAAAAAGAATAACAAGACGATAAATATTTATCTATAATAATACATAGCATCTCTCTTGTTTATATTCCAGATTGATATACCAACATGGTGTTGGGACTTGGGAGATTTGACAACATGACTCTCATCTAGGAAAAGAACCCGAGTTTGATTCTTAGAGTTGTCCATTTAGGAGGTAGTCAAGCCCAGGTAAAAAAAAAACTACATGTCTCGCTACTGACTCAAGGATTACTCTCATAGCAAGCCTTAGGGCCTAAGCTATAGAGATACCTTAGGGCGCCTATTGAGGGTCAAAGATCCTAATTACAGCGAGTTAGAAAGAACCAAAAAAAACATTCCAGATCGATATGGCTCTAGTAACCTACTCAACTGAGCAGTGACAAAGATAAATCATAAATAAACATATCAATATTGTCATATCCCCGATAAAGAAGATGGCTAAGGGCATAACCAAGACCGATAATAAACAGACCTCTAGTTTCACATTCTATATTACAAGACATGAGTGCAAATATCTCAGAAATATCTGCAGCACATGCTATATGCTGCAGAGAAAGATATGACTGTACATTGCGGGACTAAAAAGCTATTTAATCATTATTTTGTTAGAGAAAATAATGTTAACCTCATTATTTAAATGAGAGTTTAAACTTTGAGTGTCAAATTGAAGAAGGTTGTCTGCCATTAATTAGAAATTTAATTTAAAACTAGATAACTTGTGCTCACAAACATAACCAATAGTTTAATAAAGATGATGAGATTCACAAGCAAGTTCAATAGTGCATGAATAATAAGAATGATTAGCAATTATTTCCCTTAACGGAGAAGGACTTGAACATCATCCACCAAGATTTTTTATCTCAGGTTTAACCAGTTAATATAAGCTTTGCATCTTGTGAAATATAAGAACCAAAACTTTCTACTTCAAAGTTGTTATAATTTAAAGAAGTATGCAAACGGAAACATAAATACACAAACATTATGGCCCTGTTCGGAATTTGGATAAACAACTTAATTTACAGATTATAGCATAAGCGCTTAACATGATAAGTGTGAATGTTATGTATAAGCTATTTCTATAACAACATATACAATCAAGTTAAATTGTTTTCTTATAAGCAATAAGTTGTTTTCATAAGCTATGTCGGATAGCTTATGAAAATAAGCTGAAAACAACTTATGAACATGTCACAAGTTGTTTTCATAATTTGTTTCAAACTGTCTCAGAAGTGCTTATGTCAGTAGATAAACTCAAATAACTCAATCCAAACACGGTAGATATCAAATTCAAATCAATTAACTAATAATTAATGAAAGAAAGAAACAATCATACTCATACTCATACACAACCAGAAACATAATAACTCAGATTACTAATTTACCATACAGCAAGATCTGATTAACTAAAAGGGTATCATAAATCATGGTTTTTTTTCCTTCACAAAATAACAATAATTAAAAAGTATAAATCAATTGAGTAAATGAATAATTAATCAACCTCAACAGTCCAGATGAAGAAATCAAGTGGCTCTGGTGACTGTCCTTTGTTCATTTCACAAATCAAACTTCCCCAAATTCACCTGAACATAGACAAAAAACATCATTAACTAAACCACTGTAAAAAAAAAATCATTAAAAAAACCAAAATGAAAAAAAAAAGATTTTTTTTCTCGAGAAAATTCATAACAGACTTTTCCCAGTTAAGAAAATGATAAAGGGTCAAATTTACAAGAAGAAAATTAGACATCTAACTAAGACTGCAAGATCTCAATTTTTGGAAAAAATATAAAAAAAAATTAAAGAAAAATCAAATAAAAATAAATTAATAAAAAAATAAGCTTACCAATTTTGTGTAGGTAAAAATAGAGGTAAAAATTATAAAAATAAGAAGTAGAAGGAAAAATTCCACATTTGAGATGAAAGAGAAGAAGAGAAGAGAGACAGAAGAGAGGAAAGTGATGAGAGTTGTTTGTTTAGAGAGATAGAAACTTTTTCAGAATTGCATGTTTCATGTTTAACATGCCACGCGACTTAATTGCGTTATAAAGACACGCGCCACTCATTACTCATCACATCCACATGACACATTAGCTCATTCATTCATCCCCCTTTCTCTTTGTAAGCATGTCGTAGTTTCTTAGTCACTCTTGTTGTTAGTTTGAACATCAAAATTATGATTATATTTATTACCAAGATAAACTTCATTCAAATTGGATTTTCAAGTCTATTGTGCAACTTTGTACATGGAATATTTTGGACAGTCCTCTTAACTATTTGAATTTTGATATTTGATAGTTGTGTAGTTTAATTGATTTGAGTTAAAAGTGTTAAGGAGTGAAATGATCGGAATTCAAGTTTTGATGAAGAAGAAAAATATTAACACTTTACCAAAAAAAATAAAAATATTAACATTCATAATTAATGAACATCATATTGTTCTTGACGGTCTTATCATTTTATCTCAAACATATCACTATATAAGAAGTTTTTTTCCTTCAAAAGCAACGTAAGCGTTATTCTCATTTATCCCTGAGTCATCTTAATGTTAGTGTTTGTAGACACTATTCCTTCAAATACTTCAAATCGTCATTCTCATACCGTACAAATAATGAAAACGTACCTTGCATTTGTCTTTTTAATTTATTTTTTTGAACTTGGAACTATAATCGGGTTAGACAAATTACTAAGTTACCTTTATAGAATATTATTTATTTAGAATGAAAACCTAATAATTAATTTTTTTTCTTCAAATCACCCTTATATAGACCAAATTCTATGAACGAGTCACTTGAAAAGAGAACTACAAGAAGTCTACTCAGTCCCAGTACTCCTTATCGATAAGTAAGGTAGGAGCAGCTTGCTCCTATTTACTAAAATTGTTTTCTTTTCTTTTTCCCAACACTCATTTTATGTATAATTGTTGATAGAGTTTTACAATAATGTCCCTCTATAGTATAGTTTCTTCTCTATGATATTATTCCTCTTCTCATATTTACTATTCCTTATATCCTTTACTTGCCGAGCTGGCCCCCTTACCGATCTCATACTAAACGAAATTACTTTAACTTTCCATAACAAAAAAAAAACTCAACCTATTCTTCCTGACTGGGTGGGTTTGGTTGGTTTGAACATAGGATAGGCGAGGCTCAAACATGATTTTAAGATCCTAGCTCCGCCATACGTTCAATACATAATCTGGAAAGCAGCAGGGATGACAAAAAGAGGGCGCTTTCATGTGTTGATACAATCGTACGATTCAACCAATGAATCAACAGTCCAACTAGTGACCCAATAATCAAATTCCCTAATCGAGTTATGAAAAAGTTATTTTTAAAAATACAAGTGACAATCTCGTAAATAAAACTTAGTTGATAGCTGCCAAAGACATTGATTTGCATAGGCCTTAGTTTGAACTTTGAATTTCTCATTTTTTTACACTCAAATTATGTGAGTCTATCAACTAAACTTCGTGCAAATAAAAAAAAACCATCGACAATACACAATAACGATCATATCGTGTGGCAAATAGCAATTCCCATCCAAATCAAATAACGACAATGATACTTAGGCCCACATTTCTTTTAGGCCCTAAAAAACACGAGAAATTCGGTTTCTAGAACCCGATTTTTTTTAGTGTAAAACTTACGCTAAAAAACCTTCGGTAAATAGAAATCGAATTTTTTCGCGTGTTTTAACGACCTAAAGGAAACGTTGGGCCATCCTAGCCCAGCCCATTTAGCAGTCCACTCTAAATGCATTTTCCTTTACCACCCACACAGTCTCTATTCTATCAGCGAACAACAAGAGTGAAGTGAAGAAGGTAAATGTCACTCATCTATCATATTTCGAATTTCGAATCCTTATTCTTATTATTATTATTATGAAATGAATTTTTTTTGATTTATTCATAATTGATTCATACCATTGATATACATATTAATTAATTTTCTGTTGTAACGTTAATGTTTGCAGATCAGAATACTATAGAATAGAAAAAAAAAATAGAGTTGTAAGAAATTAGGGTTTGAGTAGAGAAATGTTTGGAACAGCGATTAGAAATGTAGCTAAGAAACTGAAACCTAAAATGGGAGCTGTTACGCTGAAAACACCGCCGGAACAAAGACAAACAATAACAAGGACTCTCTTTGATATTGTTAAGGAACATGGTCCAATTACTGTTTCTAATACCTGGGAACGTGTTAAGGTAACAATCAATTAATTTAATTGTTGGTGTGTTATGTTTTGATGAATGGAAAATATTATGCACACATGCTGTTTGTTAATTTTCCTGTGTCTATTTTTCAACTCTACTTTGATGCAACTATTTTAGTTAATTTTGTTTGTAGTAATAGATGTAGTAAATTTGTTTTATTTTTGAATCATACGCGGTGTTGTCAAATAGATTCGATAGTACTAGGATGGGTGACCTCTAGGAAGTCTTTGTTGCACCTACTCTGGATTACCAGGGCCTCGCCTCATTCACCTGAGAACTAGAGGGTTAGTACCAAAAAAACAAGGGTAGTGGGTGGGAGGGGAGTCATTAAAGAAGAGGCGAAGGTAGCAGAGGTGAGGAGAGCGGGAGGAGGTAGGTGGGGATGGGAGTTAAGATGGAGACGAGACCTTTTTGAGTGAGAGGGGGAAATGCTATATATGGTTAACTTCAATGGTGGGAATAGAGTTTGCTTAGCGTGGGGCGAGGAGGAGGATTCCAAATGTTAGTATATTGTTAAGTCAGCTTACAACGTGTTTTTTAGTCATAGTGATGCATTCGGGAAGAGGAGATTCTATGGAAGAAATTATGGAATAAGAGGATGCTGTTGAAATTATTGGTGTTTGCTTGGCAAGTATTTCATAAGAGGATGCCATCAAAAGACAATCTTGGCAGGAGAGGAATTATCAGTGGTAATTTACTGGAGTGCATAGGAGGTTGTGGAGGGATCGAGACAATTAATTACCACTACACACTCAAATTGGGTTACGTTTGCTACACAAAGTTGGTTCTGTGGTAGTTCTCTTTTGGGGAGGAGCTGTTTTGGTTGGTTAAGGTCTGAGGTTGGGAGGAAGTCTTATTTGGGCACAAACACAAATAGAAAATATTTAGGCACACTCACATAAATAAGTAAAATTAATAGAAAAATAATTTAGTCACATCATTTTATTTATTTCTCTTTATTTTTTTTCATTATTGTGTGTGTGCCTAACACCTCTAATTTATGGTTGTGCCTAAGTAAGTATTTCCCCTGAGGTTGGTCATAGCAATTGAAAGGTGCTTTATATTTTGCACTGGCAAGTGCTATTCTCTCCATCTGGGACTGGAATGGTGTATTATATTAACTGCTGTGCTCGTTGATTCCTTGTTTGGGCTTGGCAATGTTGGCATCAATCGTGTTGGGTTAGGTGAATGTTTTTGGCTGTCGTGCTAATGTAACGTAGTGTAGAGAAGATGCTGTTATTAGTTTGTAGCATTGGGGGTGCTTGGGTGGTTGAGAAATTTGTATGAATTCTGTATATGCACTGTTGCAGCTCTGAAGTACATATTATCCTTGGGGTGTTGGTTTTAATATAATTTATTTTTATTTTTTTATAAAAAAGATGCAATAGTGGCACTATAGCATGGTAAAATTATAATCACTATAGTTCCCAGATACACTAGTACAAAGTGTTGTGAAATAGGAGTTGTAGCGGCGATATAGTACTATAGAGTAGCGGAATTTTAAAATTTGAAATTTCCTGCGATTGGTAGCACTGCACATGAAATATCTATTGTGTTAGCGGGGAAAACTAAATCTTTCCACATTTTATGCTATGAAGAGGATTAGTGTGTTGGATTTTTGAATAAAATGCATGCACAAACTACATTGGAAGCAATAGGACACAATAATTTGCATGAATCGGGATCTCTTGCCCTATGTTGAATACGATATTCCAACAATTTATTAACTATGTTAGACAAGATTACAATTTTTGTAGCAACTTGAAAACTTGTTTATCACCTTGTAAACTTGAGTAATCTACCTCAAGGGTTTCAAGGAATAATTTGAATTGCTTCTCGAAAAAATGAATAATCAGACTGATTAGTATTTTCTCTCTATCAATATGCACACAATTTTGTTTACTTGTGATGGAAACCTTATGAATGTTACAGATTTGTGCATCTGTTGGATTTCTATCGACTGATTGAGTTATCATCACCTTCAATGTTTTTCCAGGAAGTTGGATTGAAAGATTTGACAAGCAAGAATCACATGAAAGTAGTTTTGAGATGGATGAGGGAGAGACAGAAGCTTCGTCTTGTTTGCAACCATGTAGGAGCTCATAAACAATTCCTCTATACCACTTGGTTTACCAAACCAGGTACTACTGCTCAAGCTACAACTACAACGACAACAACAATGGGAAACATTCCTCCAAAGAAAAAGCCAGTACGATCTTGAAAATTTTATCATCAATAGCCAAGACTCGAGAGGATGGGAAGAATAATGGAAGACTATAGTATAATTTTAGTGTCACTAATGAGGAATTTGAATATTGGTTCATATGGTTGGTTCAGTTAAATTTGATCTTCCTGATTGTGTTGCATCTGTTCCTATGTTCTTCATTAATGCAAAACTAGTTGATTACTACTATAGCACTATGTATTGGTGCTTTGGCCAATTGTTTTTTCTTATTGTTAGCATTAGGTATTGGCTTATTCTCTCTGCCTAGTTATTTGAAAAGTAGGAATGGCATGTTTGGAAGCTTCAGTTTTAAATTGGTTCAAATATTTTCACCAGGACTCAACACATGTTTCAAATATTAGGCAGGTTTAGGTAATTATGACCTTCCAAAACAAAATTTGTAAACAAATAGGTATTGACTTGTTATTGATCTTCAAATGATAATTAGTAGTCAATTTTTTTTTTTTTAACTACAATGCGTATCAGCTGAATTGTTTCCATATGTAAATATTAATATTCAACAAGAATTATAAATCAAATATATATTGCAAACTTTTTTGCATGTTTAAAATATAATATATAACTAAATATATCAGATACAAATAAGATAGCATCCATAAGTGTCATGTGGTTATGAGCTTCATCGTTAATATATTTTGCAAACTTTTTTATTGTGTCAAGAAATTTCATCGTTAATGTTCATCAATTCGAGTTTCAAATAGATAAATCTTGTTGTCTCATATTTCGTCGCAATTGTTGAGGGATTTTGTTCTGTCACTGATTTTTTGTAACTAAATATTGTGTATTTAGTACTAGTAGTGACTCGTATGAATCTTTTCAAATCCAACCCGTGAAATTACTAATCACATCACATAAACTACAATACTACCAAACAGTTTTATTATTCTTTTATTTTATACTCTTATTTGTTGGCACGAAACAATTATACAAAATGACATGTTCAAAACTAGAGTTATTTAACTTAAAAGGAAAATGCAACTTAACGGTAGATTAAAACACACTAAAGAAAAATGCAAGTAAATGACATGGTTTTATTTTTTCTGGCAAGACTGAGACATATTCATTCAATTGATGCTTGATAGAATGCAAATCCTTACAAACAGTAGCAGCTGCTGGTTCTGGGACATATCCCACCTAAGAACTTGAACCAAATTTCTTTGCTAACCCCACTAAGCTATGGTCAGATACATTTTAGCATCTTCTAATAAAAGCTACACTACAATTAGAAAGCATAGATAAAATATCAGAACAGTTTATGTTATCAATGTCAGCTATGCTAATATTGCCTTTAGAGTCGGATTCAATGGCTAACAGATGAGGCAACCTCTGAGATTGGCATTTGGCAGAATTAAATTCTGTAGTGAATCACAATTTCTGCTTCTTCCATTTGTAAGCAGCTTCCAATATCTTGAGATTGGTGGTTTGAGTTTCTTCAGGGAATAGATAGTCGATAAATTCTTCAATTCTAGAAGAACCGTCTTCTTCAGTGCTAACTTGCCGTCTCTTCTTGAGCTTCTTGGGCAGCTTAGACTGGACCAAGCTAACATCACCTAGTTCCCCAGATGAAACCTCCAAATCGATCCATTTATCCAGTAGCATTGCCCTTTCTTCTTTTAAATCTGGAGCTGATGATCTGAAGTAGTTTAGAGCTTCCTCAAACACCCTTCTAGCGCGCTGAATGCATTGCTTCTTTTGTTCTTGTTCTGATAAATCTAAACACCTCTTATCAGTGGCTGTTGCTTCAAAATCTGCATAACTTATCCATACCTTCAGGTGCTTTGTTCGATCAAGAAGCCTTTCATAAAGCCCCCGCGCTCTCTCGAATTCAAACTCGGAAATTTCAAAATCAATGTACGTCTTCCACAACAACTCAGGCATGTCCAATGCCGGTTGACCAATTGCAAGATCAAATATTGCTCGAGCCCGATCCGTCTCCGATAGAGATCTCTCCAGTTCTGCATATTTGCTCCAGGCATAGCAATTTTCAGGTGACCACTGCAGATACTTTTCGTACAGTTTTCTGCATCGATCTATATTGCTAAGCTGCAGTTCCATCTCTATATACTTCTTAAATATCTGTTGTCAAAGAGGAAAGGTATATGTTAAGTTAACCGTTCAGCAATGAAAAGAAGCTATATAATATTTTCATCTAGACAGATACCAATATATTACCTTGCTTTTAGGAGCCTTTCCAATCGCATTTCCTAATATTTGACGAGCACCCTTGAGATTCAACTGACGTATTTCAAATTGGGCTGCCAGAAGCCATACTTTTGCAAACGAGAACTTGTGGTGAGGTATCTGGTTGAGACATTCCCTAAATAAATGAAAGTCAAAGTGTCAATACAATACTGCAATGATAAATTTGTTAATTTTTTTGAGATAATTTAGTAAAGGATTGCGATAGAGCTGAACCAAAAAAGATAAAAACAATAAGTCAAAGGACAAAGATAACAAATCAGAATCAAATGAATTATCCAAATCAAATGTGACAGAAGAACCAAAAGGAAATAAATAGTACATAAACATATCTCAATCTATATAATATACACCAGAAACTCACAAATAGCAACACTTTACAAATATCAAACAAACACAAGTCCTAAAAGAGGTATTAAAGGAACAAAGGAAAAACAGAGGTTGTGACTTTGATTTCTCCAACACACCTCACCACAACTAAGGAAAAGAAGCCTAAATTTTGCCATTTTGATAATCCAAAATTATTTAAGCTAGTGTCACATGAATAGGTTCAATATTAAGGTTTCAGCTTTCATGAATAGCAAAGTACAAAAATAACAAAAGTAGTAAGATACAAACAAAAACCAGTAAGCAAAAGGAGTCAGGTGGAAGCCTTTGAAAATCAATATGACAAAAATTGAGAAAAATATTAAGAATTCCCTTCATTGGTATAAGAAGCTTGCGGTTACTTTTAACTTAAAAAATATGATTATTATACTAGCAAGGTTTTCTTTTTTGATGACTTATCCAACTAAAGGTTAACCGCAAATATCTCACATAACAAATCTACACATGATTCAGGAAAAGCATGAACCCAAAGTACTATCATAATGATGAATGAAACAGATTTAAACACAATACATGGAATTTCATAAACGGACGCTTACCTGTAAACGACTCTTGTTCGCTCCATATCTCCGGCATCAAGCTCTTCATAGAGTGCATAATTAATCCTAAGTTACACACAAACCAATAATAAACACGGTAAGAAAATGCAAAATCATTAAATAAATAATCGACAAAATAAGAAAACAGAACTCAAACAAATCAACATACCATAAATAAATATATCGCTGCCAGTATCGCTTCTCCTCAGCTGGAGGCACATTAGCTATCGCCCTCTCGTAAACATCCCTAGTTCTTTCTTTGTTCCCCGCGCTTTCTTCTAATCCAATATAATCAAACCAAGCATCATAATTCAAAGGATTTTTTCGCACTTCCTCTTCGTACTGGAACCTTCTTTTCCCGATGAGGGCATCCTCAATCCCTTCCTTATCACCATACTGTTTCTCAAATGCCACAAACTTGCTAAATAGTTCTTCCGCCTTTCCCTTTGGTATACGATCAAGCGCAAATTTGTATATACATCTAGCACGCTCTACCTCCTTGCATCTTTCCTCAAAAGCAGCAAAAGCCACAAAAAGCTTCTCAGCTTCCTCCTCATCCTCTGCAACCTTCTCAACCCCTCTTTCATACACATTCCTTGCCTTAACAACCTCGCCATTCTTCACCTCAAAATTAGCATAACGAATCCAAGCATCAACGCTTGGATGGCACATAACAAACCTCTCGAATATCATTCTGGCCCGTTCGATTTCATTGTACCTAAGTTCAAATTTAATGTAACACAACCATCCATACTGAATTGGCATCCATTTCATCCACCTCTCAAAAACCTCTCTAGCACCAGCAACATTACCTAACATCTCCTCCATATGAACATACTTAAACCACAACTGATCAACTCGCGGCAAGAGAGTAACAGCACGGTCCCAAACATTCCTAGCATGATCTATAAACTTATTCTTCATCTCAAACTCAGCATATCTTAACCATAATGTATGATTTCTATAATTAATTTCTTTTAAGGCATTTTCTCAAACAGATCGTGCGCGTTCAAAATCTTGTTGCGAATCTTCCCACTCAGCATATTTAACCCAAACACTTACATTCCATCGATTTCGCCGGATTAAATCCTCAAAATGTTTCCGTTTTCGGAGACGATACTCATTGAGTTCAATTTGATCATTGATTTTCTGATTTGGAGGACGGATAACAGAGTCTTGATGAACCCTAGCTTCGCGAAGAAGCTGTTCTGCGGTGATTTGGATCGGAGCTGGTGTTTTGTTCTTAACATGAATTTGTCGAGGTAGCTTCACATCAGTGTCTTTTGGAGTGAGATAACGCAACGCAGGAGATGAAGTCATTGGTGATGTAGATCGCGGCGGAATAATCTCCGGTGCGGCGGCAAATCGGAGTGGAATTGTATTTGGAAGAAAACTGCGCGAATTGGGAGACTGAAAGTAGAAAGTAGAAGTTAGAAGAAAGGGTGTTGTGAGTTGTGACCACAACACAACACAACTTGTGAGTATTTATATCATTATATGACGGTTTAAAAAAAGATTATTTTTTGATCAAATCTTTCTTAAAAAAAAGATTGACACAATCTTGTTGAACATTACTCCCTCCGTCTCAAAATATAAGTAAATATGGGTCAAAAAAACTTGATGTATTTGGTTAAAGATTTGGACCAAATACATTTATTTTTGTTGACCTACTTTTGCTTATATTTTGGGACGGAGTAGTATTTTTTTATCAAATCTTTCTTAAATTAATTAAACTGGTTTTTATATCTTAGCCCAATATCCTAACTCCCTAAAAATAGCCGATACGTATTGGCTATTTTTTTTAGTCATCAAATCTTTTGCGAAAAAAAATGTTTTATTTGAGTAGAAACAAAATCTTTTTCATCAAATCTTAAACCGGTTTTTAAATTTTTTTTTCATCAAATCTTTTGCGAAAAAAATGTTTTTTTTTATTTTTTTATTTTTTTTATTTGAGTAGAAACAAATAAATAGTTTGGATTTTCACATAATTAAGTATTTTAGGTTTTTCTTTTTTGTCAAAAAAATAAAGTATTTTAGTTTTTTTATTTTTTTTATTTCATCGTCTTAGTGCGGCGTTTTTTTTCCGTTGTTCCAGCAGCCCCCTTCCGATCGTAGTTGCGGGGATCGAACTGTGGTCCTCCCTATCAAGTTCATATTGAAAGATCAAACTAATGATTTGGACGTCAATGTTTGCATATCCGAAAATATGAATATTTCGGTCATTTTGATTTTATCATATTATTCGTAGGTATTTTGTCGTTGTATGCTATTAATGTTGGATGAGTTGAATTTGTATTTGCATATTCTATCAATTATTGGAAGTGAATGAGTATCTTTAATCAATCTCACATAACTCCACCCTCTGGAAAGAAATTTCGAGAGCCCCAATCCGAAATAGAGTTAGAAATTTCATGTGCAGATTAGCTAAGAATATCCTTCCAACTAGAGATAATCCGTCAAAAAAAGGAATTCTTTTGGAAAATATTTGCCCTCTATGTCAAAGTGGAATGAGTCTTTATGCATTGTCAATTAGCAAGTTCTTCTCAGCTAGGCCATCACATTCCTCAAAATATGAATATAAATGCATGGTTGTTACAGGGACTGCAATGTAATGAGCACATGGCTATGAGAATTTTTGCACTACTCTTTGGAAATTTTGGAATGGTAGAAATCAATGTGTTTTTAAAAACAAGCCTCTCAACCCAATTGATATCGCTCAACAAGCCATGGATTTTGTTAATGAACTGGGTACATGCAGCAAAAAGATCAATATCCCTACACATCCTAACAATTTGGACTGCAACCTTGAACCTAGTGTAGCAGAAAATTGTCTATTTGTTGATGCTGGCTGTTTTGCAGGTGGTACCACTGGTTAGGGACTGGTCTGTCTCGACGGATCTGCTGCTGTCCGAGCTTCGGCATGCCTTTTCAACAACATTGAAGTTGAGCTGTTAGTGGCGGAAGCTTTGGGTGTCCGTTGGTGCCTACAATTTGCTATTAATCATAATATGAAGCGCATTTCCCTAGCCTCTGATGCAGCTTGTAGTTGTCAACAGTCTCAACATCAAGTGCTGCATAGCTGCTATTGATTCTATTATTTTAGATTGTAAAATGTTGATGAAACAATTTGAATTTGTATCTGTTTATTATGTTAGAAGGAGCTCTAATGTGTTGTAGTTCATAAGCTAGTAGGTTTATCTAGGAGTATTGGCTCCAAAACTTGGATGGAATCTCTCCCACATCAGCTTCAAGCTGATCTACCTCCTGTACCTTCCTTTGCTGCTAATTAATGAAATGTGTTTACCTTAAAAAAAAAAAAGAAGTTATGAGCTTAATCAGAGAGACAATTTTTTGTTACAAATTCCATCCTTAATGTTCATCAATTTGAGTTTCATGAGAGATAAATCTTTGTCTCTTATTTCGTTTGCGAGGAATTATGTTATGTCACCAATTTTTGTAACTAATCTTGTGTAGTAGTTAGTAGTGACTCATCCATTATATTAGATGAATATAAATTAATGTTATTTGCTTTCAAATTTCAATAAACATTGCCTTGTTTTTTTGTGTTCATATTTAGAATGTATGGTTCCTGATTCTTGGATGCAAAGTTGCACTCATAGCGTTGGTTCTTCTGTCGTCTTCTATGTACATCAATATTTCTACATTGAACTTCTAAGTCTTGGTTAAGATTTCCAATATGAGAGGCACAATAATCATTACTATCTTGACTTTTCTATCTTTATTATTTACATTTACTTATAGAAATTGTGGTCAAATGCAAGGATTCAATACAAGGAGAACTCATATCTAACACATGGTGACTAGCCTAAGACATGGCTGCCTTCGCAAGTGAGTAACTATATTCGCTTGTCGCCGAACGAACTTTACCTCAAAGTTGTTAATACGAGATAAACTAGCTCTTATTCTATCAGTGATATAACTAAACTCAGACACTCCCACTTGATTAGCATGAATACAATCAACCAAGATTTGTGAATCACTTTCAAATATGATCTTATCCCATCCATTTTGCACAACAAATGAAATTGCTTCAAGGAAAACCATTTGTTAGGAACCAAATTTTAGAGAAAATAGAAAAGAATTATTAATGATCAAAAAGAAAATATTACAGAGATTGAACAGGTAAGAAACACATGAACTGCATCCTCAACATGCTCATCACACAGAGGACAACACGGTGAACACTCAACATGTCGCTGTATTAACCTTTCTTGCGTCGGGATACAGTTTCTGCACACTCTCCATGCTAGATGGCAAGCCTTCGACGGGGCTTGAACATGCCACAGTGCTGACCAATTACCATGTACACAGCTGCTATCTCTCCTTAACAGTTCTTTCATAACCAGCTTGTAACCTGCACGCACAGTGTACATACCATTCTTGTCTCCATCGCAAATTAACTTATCATGATTAATCATGGGAAATAAGGGTACATCCATGATAGATTCAGCCATATCAGGAGAAAACAATGATTGTATCTTTGCAACATCCCATTTCTTCTCTCCTTCCACCAATAAGTTACTCACATATATGTTATAGGTTGATTGTTGTTGTGGTGAATGTATCCATTTCTTGAGCAACAAGTCAACTTCTCCAACTGTGCTTAGTCTTCTCCTTCACTCTTCGTTGTTTTGAGAATTACTGTGAAAGAAATCAAATGTATCTGAAGGAAGTCACAATAGAGCACGCAACAACAAACTTCGCCTGAATTGCATTTAATTGTATTGTGTTGTAATCCACTGTTTTTTCTTCATGATTGCAGTTTATCCTATAGCATACAGACTTTGCCTAAATCTCATATCCACAGGCTTTTTTCTGTAATCAAATGGTCTTAACTTTTAAGTTTAACCTTACATCAAAAGAACATATTTTTCCTTCCATATATCATATTAGTAGTTTGAAATGATGAGCACATTCAGCTGGAGTAGAAATATAACCCAACTTTGTATCTAACTCTAGCTCAATTACAACTAATTTATTACCTATGTTACAAATTTGTATCTAACTTTAAGGATTAGGAAGAAAAATATCTATCTTAAAGTCAATCCACAATGTTTTCTATGATTGTTGCCAGAGCAAAGAATGTTGGCAGATTGCAGGTTTGTTGAACGTGGTTCAGCATCATGTTTGTAATCATCAATCTGCTGCAGCAGTGTTGTTCGAAAATATGAAACTGTGAGGACTGTCTAGTAGCAGGTCGGGTGGCAGTAATGGTGTGGATACTGTTGCAGATCGGAATAATTGGGTGTGGAATAATGATATATTAATCACGGAACATATGGGGAAACAAGCGTATAATATGTGGCAGGATTGTTACCAATTTTATGTGCACCAGAACCTGAAAAATGACAGCAATAGCATGCCTAAATGTGATGCTTAAGTAGTACTAAAGGCCATCATAGAATCCATTCCCTTTCTATACCTTATTTCCCATGACACTAATATTGCTTCCATCGCCAACCACCCATCTACAGCCATGCAACATGACATGTCTAGCATTCCATAAACTCTTCAACGCATAACTCGGGTTGTGACCAAGGTTAGCTTCAAGAAAGGTTGATTTTGGGAAATACCTTGCCTTTTAGCACCTTAGCCACCAGCGACTCCGGGTTTTGAATCTTTTAGAAACCAACCTTTGTGTAATTACTAATCACAAAAACTACAGTACTACCTGTTGATGATTCTCCATTTATTAGCATTGATATAGTTTCCTTATTTTCTAGTTTTCCTTATAGAGAGATAATCCCTTGTATATAAGTTTGCATAACCTCATTGTGAATAATAAGGAAATCATTCTAAACTATTCAAGTCTACCAAACAAATTTATTATTCTTTTATATTCTTATTTGTTGGCACAATTTGAAACAATTATACAAAATGATATATTCAAATGACTTTTTGAACTTAAAATTCTAAAAGGAAAATGCAAGATAATGGTAGATTGAAACAATCTAAAAAAAATGCAAGTAAAAGACCGAGACATTTTCATTCAATTGATAGAATGCAAATCCTTACAAACAGCAGTAGTTGCAGGTTTTGGGACATATCCACCCAAGAACTAGAACCAAATTTCTTTCCTAACCCCACCAAGCTATGTGTCAGCTACATTTTAGCATCTTCTAATAAAAGCTACACTACAATTAGAAAGCATAGATAAAATATCAGAACAATCTAAGATTATGTTATAAATGTCAGCTATGCTAATATTGCCTTTAGAGTCAGATTCAATGGGATTCTAACAAATGAGGCAACCTCTATGAGATTGGCATTTGGCGGAATTAAATTCTGTAGTGAATCAATACTATCACCCCTTTAAGTAAAGCCATTTTAGACAAAAATCTGGCCTAACCCAACATATTTCAACCTCTAGTTGTGATAATTGAAGGAATAGAGGAATCAATGCATTAATAGAAAATGAGAAACCTGTTAAATTTGATTGGAAATGATAAAGTAATACTAATAAGCATATAAGCATGTTTAATTTCCACTGCATTTAGAGTTCAAATGTCAAACTACTACTAATAGTAATACTTCAGAAAATGTCAAAGTCTTGATACTGCAGTGCTACATAAAGCTAGCTTCCCCCACAGTCCCGAACGAACATGTTAACATTTTCCCTAGGCTGAATGAGTTTAAATGTCCGGATACTCCTCTGAGCTTCTGGATCATCATGGTATCGCATGCACGAAGCACATTCCGAAGGACATTCCATCTTACAGCTCTTTCTCCCTCCCTTGTTTTTCTTGGGATTATTGTTTTTCTTCTTCCCTTTTCCATGGAAATTCTTGGCCACATTTTGAACCTGAACACCTTTTTGCACCTGAACATCATTTATGCTATCTTCTTCTGATTCATCTGAGTCGACATTCGAGTCAACATCTGAGTCAGCATCTGAGTCGACATTTTGCACCTCATCATCATTCCCTGCTGCAGTCCTTTTTCCTGTAAGCTTCTTCAAATTTTTCTCAACTTTTGGTCGTTTTGCAAGAATTTTCTTCGCGAGTTCTTCAACTAAAATGCTGTTTGCAATCCTCTTAGTCTTTGTCATACTGAAGAAGAAACAAGCAAACAAACAAACAAAAAAGCAATTCCGTGACTACAAAATTCAAAAATTGCTTGCTGCTAGGACAGAAAGTAACTATAAGTTAGTTATTAACTAAGTAACTACTGACATTAATTACAAATTGTTACATAACAGAAATGCAAAAACTAATCTAACTATTACCTCACATTTCTCGCATTCAATGCGGAAAAAAGTTGCTTAATTTCATCAAAGAAGGCCAACTCCTCGGCTGCTTCAATTTGTTTTTCAAGGGTAGCACCAGGGATTTGTTGCACAAGAAAATTAAATTTATATTCTTGAGCCAGAAATTTTAAGCAGGTATCCAACAGATCCAGAAGATGGGATGACTTCAACTTCAACCAACCCTGAGAGAAAATGAAAAAAGTGAGGACACAAAATAAACAACAATTTTGATAAACCCTTGATAGAAGAAGCCTATTATAACTTTGTATTTAATCTGCAAAAAGTATTTGGCTTACCTTTATAATTAAGGCTTTCATCGTATTGGAATCAGGAGACTCCCTATTAAAATCGGCTTTCTCAATTGTTGAAAGTAAGTCTTCCAAGCTATCCCATACCAAGTCAAAATTTGTATACATGTCCGTTGAAACAGAAACATGGCTTGAGTCAGAAGATTCAACCATAACTTCTGCATTTTCCCGATCAACACTGTCGACTTTATCCGGAAACAACATCTGCAATATGAGCTCTTTTTGCCGGCAGACCATCAAATCTACAAACACAGCATCAGGACAAATAATTTTTGAAGAACTGTTGCCTAACTTGACAATAACCAAGGGATTGTCAATCACTTTAAGTGCCTCAGCAATGACTTTCAAATCCATGACTTCCCTTCCTCTCTTAAGAACATTGCAAAATTCCAACGGCAGTTGCGAGGTGATATGGCTCTTTCCCAACAAAGTGGAAAGTGGCTCTAAATACTTCCTTGTGCTGAGGTGAAGCAAACATAATGAGACAACCAATCTCAGGACAAACAGTGGTAAACAACTCTTCACATCTAAGTTTGACTTCCTCAGCCAATTTATGCTACCATTTTGATTATTAATCAACTCTTGGATGATACGCGCAATGAACTTATGCGCCTTTGTCATATTCATACCTGGAGTTAAACTCAAATTTGCTAGTGAATTTTCATCCTGGTAATTAAGCCATTCAATGAAAGATGACTTAGTAGCAAACATGAGCCCCTTTCTGCATGATGCCAAGAGCAGAAGCCGTTCAACCAGATACATAAAACAACTCGGTGATAGATAATCAGTTTCCTTCATCCAGTTCACATTGTAAGTATACTCCAGAGCTTCATAAAGACTGAGCACGCAATTCAGCTCTGCAGATGAATCACTTCCTTGTGAAATTTCTTGAGATGAATTCCACTGCTGAATGAATTTTTTCCAGGGTATGTTATGTTCAAATCTGGTCATAATTTCCGCATACAGTTCATTAAGCAGACCAGCTGTACCAAGAATCATAACTGCAACCCTTCCAATTTGACCGTATGTTAGCCTATCTTTCAGCCTAATGTTCTCGCAGATGGTCTTTTTCACCAGATCTTTACAAGCCTCAGTTGTCCTTATAAAGACCATGCCTTTTGTTAGAGATTTCTTCCAGTCTAGGTGAACTATGTACCGAAGTAAACGGTCGATTGGAAGTCTGCGAAATTTGTCCAAAGTCTTCAAGTTACCATGGGTGTGGCTAAAACATTTGGATCCAAGAAGAAATTCCGAGACTTCGTAGATATGCAACAAAGACTGAAACTGCTGAAAATCAGAAAGGTCTGTATTAACTGAAAACTTGTATAGTGCATCAAGGTTGCGCAAAACAGCGATGCCAACAGAAAGAAGTTCTGAACTCCAATAGCTCTGGGCAGAAGAAACTAATGAATCAACATCAACAGAAACTAGCCTTCCATCCTTCTTTTGAAACCTATCACCCAATTTTATAACCCAGTTAGCATCAGGGACGAGCAAAGAGTAAACCTCATTCAGATTACAAGTTAGCTTCCGAACACCCAAATAATTCAATGCAAATTTTGCATAACTGCTAAGCTGTTGAGTATCCGGGGATTTAAAACTTGGAAGACATTCCAATATGAGAACAATGGTATCCTTCCAACATGTCCAACAACGAAACAATGTCTCCATAGAAAGATGGTTCTCCAAAATCATTCCCTCAACAGCAGCATCATTAATCACACTGTCATGCCAAACGTATTTAGAGTTATTCAGATGACAGTGGACATCCAAAAGTTGCCACAAACATAATATTTCACCTCTGATACTCTCATGGATGCGAGAAGATTTCAAACGAATCATTATTTCAGAAGTCTTTTTATGATCATTTGATAATATTTCAGCTTCCATACATGCATGCTCGTAGAAGCTGTCTGACTCTTGTTTTGCGAATGACAAGGCTCTTCCTAAAAGCTCAGCCTTCTGTGCAAACTGCTTTACAGGCCACCCTTTGCTTCCTGAAGACCAAATAGAATTCGCAAGTATATAGAAAAGCAGAAGTTCAAAAGCTTCCTTGAATTTACCAGCTTTTCCAAGAAGATCAACCTCACGTTGAATATCACCCAACATCATAGCAACGTTTACTGCCTCCAGAAAGTTCCCTGATTCCTCTTCTAACACAAGAAGCTCATCCAGTAAATTCAATGATTGTAAGAAGACACGCTTCGAATCCATTGTGTGAAAAGTTTTAACAAGCTTCATCACGGAACTGGTATCTTTATGATCAAGATAATTTTGAGCACAACTTTCCAGGAATTTTTGTTCTATTGTGTTGAGATCAAGACTTTTAATCATACCACGGTCATCATTTTTGTTTTGTTTCCAATGTTGAATGTAAGAGAAGCCAATCTCAAACAATCTTCCGTTTGCACAAACCGTCAAACAATCTGAGAAGAAACTGCCTCTAGCATAAACTTGAGCGGCTGTTTCATAACATCCAGCTAAGTTGAAGCAATCCGCTGCTCTTTTCAAATCAGACTCTTCACATGTTTGCAAATAAAGCTTCCCTGAAAGCAGAAACGAGAATGATCTTAGCAACAATATTTATCATTAATATAAGAGAGCATAAAAAATGTGTAAGAGAAAAATAGTAGAGAATGAACAGAAGAACAAAACAAAAACATTCTTCCTTATTCACTGTTGCTGAGCAAGTTCCAGTCTACAGCCTAGGTAACCTCAGCCAATGAACACGGGATCTAACCATTCAAGATAAACTTGTTGTTTGTGTTGTAAAATGATTTCTTAGTAGACAAACATATAAAACTCTAATGCTACTACATAATTATTGTAAAATAACACAAAATTTAACACTAAAGTACCAAAGCTCAAAAGCTCATACCAGCTCTTTCAAAGTCTCCTAAATCAGAAAAACATTGGGCAGCAGAATTCGCCATTCCTATGTCTTCAAAAATTTCAGCAGCCTCTCTAAGGGTTGCATTTGCACCCTCAGGATTAAAATCATGCAAACGGTTTGCAGTTGCCCTAAGACCAGCAGCTTTAGACTTTTTCTCCCAATAAGAGTCTCCTGCTCTTTCAAAACACATTGTTGCCATTTCAAAGTTGTTTTGATAATATAGCTGCAAAGAAGTGGTCAAATGATACATTATCATTTGGAGGGAAAAAGTAGATAGATAATCTGAGGTACACATATATTGTAAGTTGCAAATCAAACTATAATAAGAACCCAATAAATCATGATGACTGAAGTAGGATTCGAGCTAAAGCAAAAAGTGTAGGATAAACTAATTTAATTCAGTACTATGAAATCATAACGAAAATATTAGTTCATTATGGAAGCAAAGCAAACCTTTTTGCCACGCGACTTCCATTCGTCTGGACTACTTGCAACTTTCATTGCCTGGGCAAGAGAATCATCCAATTCTTTGAATTGCACAAGACCCTTCTTTTTCCAGTAGTCAAACATAGGTATTGAGAACTCCTCTGTATTCTCACATATCCATAACCTTTGCCTTGTACGAGTTATAGAAACATAAAGCTGCTTGAGTTCAGAACACAAAATATTGTGTTTGGAATCACTGAAACTTGGATAAGACTTTGATTCTGCAGGTTCCAGCATATCTTGTTCATTCATGTACTCATAAATCACCCTCCAGCGATTTTTCAAAGGTGAAGCGCCGAAAAAGTTGTAGAGCAACACATCCTGGGAAAGAACAAAGAATACCATCACAAAAAAGACATAAAAAATAACATAATTTGAATTAGATATCATGATCTTTTAACAACCTGAAACTCGAGGCCTTTGCACTCTAAAATGGTTAAAACAAGAGCTTGTTTCCCTACATAGCTTAAAATTTCCTTCCGCGCCGAATCATCACGTACCAAAATTACTTGTTCAGCTCCAAAGCCAACAACTTTCCCATCGACAAGTCCACTATTGCCAAAAATCGTTACAATTGCATTTTCCCTATTTCCACATTCAAGAACAACGGGAGCTTCCCCATAAATGAGGCTGGTCTCAGGCTTGAGAGAATCAATAGAATGAGGAAAAAATCGAGAAAGAAGCTCAATGATGCTTTGGGATAATTTCAGCACTCCAGCATGAGTCCGAAAGTTTTGATTCAATAAAAAAGTATCTGAAACCAGTCCTTTTTCATTTCCCTGATTATATGAACTTTTCCTGGATTCCAGAACAAACTTGTTGTAAAAGAGAGATTTTATATCTTGGAACCTAAAATCAATTCCTCTTGCTATTGTTTGTGCAGTATCCCCGCAGAAAACAAAACCCTCTTCTACATTTGAGCATACATATTTAAACAAAGCTATTTGGCTCATGGTTAGATCTTGCACCTCATCAATATACACAAAATGAAGCTCATCACCCGCGTATCTTTTAGTTCTGAGTCTAAGATGAAGATCAGATACAATATCAGCTAAATCAAAATCCCCTCTGAGCATCTTCATTTTTTCATAGCTTTGATAAAGATTATATATCACCTCTCTTTTCTGTTTGCTCAAACTTGATGCTCGGTTTTCAGACAAGGAAACATAACTCTCGCGACTTAGCTTACCATCACCATGCTCTAGTGCTTGCATACCCCCTTTTATATGAGACATGATCTCAGAGAAAACTCTAGATGGATCTAGAGTCTTAGTATACTGGGAATTGAAATGCGGCCAATATATTGTATCAAACCTGTCATAAGTCACCTCCTTCTTCCTCATCAAGGTCTCTAAAGCAACAGATTCTACACCAAATCTTTCAAAATATGAATCCCCTAAACTCCCATCAAGCATCATTAGAAACTTCTGAAATGTTATCACAAGTGGGTATGAGTTGGCTGGAAGATTAATCAAAGTATCTGGTATATTCTTAAACTGGATTGATGTATCAACATCAACATCTTCCTCAATAGGACTACTTTCAGCAGAGACATTGCTACCACATATGGATCTGCATCCAAAACATGATCTATTAATACCACATGAGAATCACATTATTTCAAGTATTTAACAGACTTGCACACATTATACTATAATGATTACTAGAGTTAAAGACTCAAAATAGAGTAACTTCAACACCATTGCATAATTTCTAAAACTTAAACAACATGAAAATTATTATCTCATTGAAGAATTACCATGCTGTTCACTTTGGATACACCAATTCATGTGTCAAAAATTAAGCAGTATCATATCATGCAGTTCACTTTGGAACCATATTTGATTTCTTGTTCACTTTGGAACCATATTTGTTATATTAAAAATATTACAATAGTTTAAAAAAAAATCTCTAAAAAAAAACCATTTCTCATTGTTTCCACCTTCTGTCCATAGGGAAATCAAAACAATCTGTGAAATTATTCATACCAACAAAAAGCTTATTGATGCCTACTAATAAATATTGATTAGTAGAAAAGTCTTTCGCTAAACGCTATCCTAAAACATATTGTTTTTACAGATGGAATAGCCTTTCCCTAAACATCACATCAATATAGTCATACGCTTAAAATTTACATAACTCCAAGTTTCACAAAAGTTCGCTATCCTGATGAAAACAAATTCAACGATCAACATGTAAAAAAGGACAGAAATATAATAAAAAACTTTCAACAAGTTCTTTTTTACTTTGAAGATATGTATAAAATACAATGATAATTAAATAATTCAGTTTTAATAAATCCGAAGAACATCAAAAGTCAAACATATAGACACATGCAAATAAGGATCAGATAGACTATAAAGGAGATTATTCCAAACTTAGCCAGCTCGTGCCTAATTCAAACAATATTTTTCACATTATTTATATTGAAAAGGAAAGAAACAAAGAAATAATTAAATAAAGAAACTAAGAAATAAAGATAGTTTGATGTAGAGGACGAACACCTTTTCAATCGAACAACATGATCTTTTACCGCCTGACATAGTTTAGGACTCACTGTCACAAATAATTGGCGTAAGATAGGTCTGTCATTCCCATTAGAGCTTTCTTCATGCTCTTTATCATCATTCAAACAAGGAAATTCACTACTTTTAATTCCATATGTTGCTTCAAGAGCCATATGGTGCAAGTTCTCTTTTTGAAATAACTTCATGGTCAAAATAGTGGTTTTGCCGGTACCAGAGCGCCCCAATATAAATGTACTTCTAGAAAAGTGAATTATCTCACGCTCTTCATCAGATACTTCAAACGGCAGATCTAAGTCATCGATGTTATGATGAGAAAGCAAGTGACTAACCACAACTGGTGATAATGAGTAGAATTTCATCAATAACAAGCTCTCCTCAACTTTTGAATTCTCAACATAAAGTCTTTCATCACAATTACTCACTTCAGCTTCATTTCCAAGATTATCAATGTTCTTAAACTTGATAATATCTGTTGTTCTTTCCCAAGTCAGCGGGGCCTCAATTTTCCTAGAAAAGAAGCAAAACACATTCTATGAGTTGGCTAAAAACAGCTCTGTTGATATAGAATATAGCTCAAAAAACTTACCCCTCTAAACATTGCTCACTGCAGCGTTTAATAAAATCATCAGTGTAGCTTGCAAATATATTATCAAGATTCTTCACTACTTTTGGGATATCCTCTAGAGGCAAGATATCCCATATCTTCAAAACTTGAGTGTACCTTGATTCTTTTACGATATCCTTCGAACAAACAATAAAGAGACCTTCAACTTTGAATTGTTTTAACATTTGTGATGAACTTCCACAATGTAAGTCCACTTCAATCCTTTTTGGTCTCCATCCACTAGAAAGTTTATACAAGAGTCCAATGATAGACTTCTTTTTCTGCTCGGATCGCAGTCTTTTAAATGATTTAAAGAAGTTGTCACTGAAAAGAACCTAAAAAATTGTGGAAGGTGAGAATGAAAACTAAAGTTCAAGTAGATGATTAGGATATCAAGAACACGAACAATAAGTAAAATTACAAGATTTATAATCCAAGTACCTTCCACATGGAATTTTTGAAAATGACACTATCTGCATTAAGCAAGTCATCAAGCTGATTTAGCTCTTTCTTGGTATCCAAAATGCTTTTTGCCAAATCTTTGTCTTCATCAGCATCAAAGAAACATTGACGCTTTTTTGCATCAAGGACCAAATCTTTCCAGACATTATCCAGACTTACTAGGGTCTTTTCATTTCCCAAAATCCACAAGTTGTGCCTGTTGAATATCAGAACACCGACATTAATGCATACGTCTTTTGCCTTTGTAAGAAAAATACCAGTCCTCAGGTGACTGGGAATGAACAAAAACAAATACAAACTTAAGTTCTACCTTGCCCTTGTAAGAGAAACATTGGTCCTCTGGTGATTGGAGATGAACTTAAGTGACGCACTGGCATTAGCTCTCACAGTTGATAAAATAATAATGTCCTGTTCTCCGCCCTGGAAGCCATCAATTGTTTTCACTTTTATATCAAATCCATCATACCTATCATACTTTTGTCCAAGTGCATCCTGAATAGCAACAACTTGGGCGGCATATGGAGAAACTACACCTATACTGAGCTTCTCTTTTGAGTCAAGCCACACTACAGACCAGGCAAAAAAGGCAGAATATTAACAACTACAGAATTATATAAAAGCATTCATAGTAATCACCCTAAACCCGAAGGCACAACTCCAGAAATTAAGCCACTCACAGCCATGTAGTTTTACAATCAATTATTCTCCATATTTCATTGCAAGGAAAAAGAAAATCCAAAAACAAACACAAACCTTTGAAACACTTCCGAATTATTTTTATAGCAACAGCAACCTCAACCATATTTTTCCGGCTTCGCCCAGCATCATCAAATCCTTCTCTGCCACCAACTATATTAATAAAGGCATATGGACCAAACATTGGCGCTGGGAGATAATTCTTTCTATAGTTCTTACTCATAACATTTGGACCATCAAGAATTTGGTTTAAATAGAACTGTGAATTTGGAAAGGAACTTATTGCCGGATGCATTCGGTATTGCATATTGAGAAAGTGATTTGGATAATTCAATAAATCCAACCTTTCAAATAGGCTTCTTCCATAACCAACTCCAAGAGAAACCTAAAACAAATAATGGATAAGCAAGCATTAGTGTTAACTGGAAACTGATAACTTATCTATGTTCGAATAAATGGAGATGTAGAGACCATGGATATTAGATTTAGTAAAATGAAATAAATTCAGAATACATACATTACTTTCAACCATAGCTGGTAGCTGGCGTTCATCTCCAACAAGAATTCCATGGTTTATGTCTTTTAGTAGTAGAGGTATGATTGATTCGCATTCCTTCAATTGTGCAGCTTCATCAACCACTAAAACGTTTAGTGGTTTCATGGCAACAGAGTGCAACTTGAAAGAACTAGAAGCAGTGGAAAATATTAATGAGGATGTTTGTAAACAGAATACTCTGATTGTTTCTTCATGTGTAACATCCGGCCAGTCGAGTTTACCAAGTGAATCTTCCAGGGTTATTAAAGAATACAGGCATTCAATTCTTCTATTGTTCAATAAGTATTCAGCACCCTCAGAAGACTCAAAAGAAAAAGGTTGTTGCCTTTCAGGAGGACAAAATAGTTGTTCCAATACTTCAGAAACAATATTAGTTTGCAGCAACAAAGATTGAAAGGAATCAATGGAGTGAACAAGGCAGACTAAACCTTCAATGATATCTTCCCCGATATAACTTTTGGATACATGGGTACGTAGGACAGATATACATTTTCTGAGTGGTAATGCTATTTCAAGAAACCTTTCCCTCACAAACTCAAGAAAAGATTTGCACATGCTCTCACTACAATCAGAAGCCTTATCATCTTTAGTCCAATTAGTCTTCTTATCATCAATTCCCTCTTGTTTCTTTCTCAACTCATTTTCAATGAATGTATGATAGTGCGGAACACAATTTTCAAGAAGATCAGTCATTGAACCAAAACAATATCTCCAATCAATAGGAGGTCTAAAGCACATAGAAAGCTGTTCGACGCGATAGTCCAAATAAATGTCTTTGATTTCCTCCTCGACTTTAAGTTCATCGTGGTTCCCAAATAATAGAATGTCTCCTAATGGACAGAACAAATCATCAGAATTTCCATCAAAGGATGACCTCACCATGCTTAAGACACGAGATGCAACTTCCTTAATGGCAACATTTGTGGGGGTACAAACAAGAGTCCTACAGTTCGTCTTCAGTAGGGCAAAAAGCAAAGTGCCCAAAGTTTTGGTTTTTCCAGTTCCTGGGGGACCCCAGATAAGATCCACGGTCGACTGATGATTGCATTGAGAGGAAGAAAGGCAAGCAGAAATTGCATTTTTCTGGGACTCATTCAAATCAGATATTAACCTTTGATATGCCGTGTCATCCTTTAGACTTAGAACATCAGTCTGCAGATGGCAGTAATCACAATTTTCCTCAACCTGTGCCAAGCATATATCCATCAGTCATAAAAAAAATTAAATTTGAAAAATTGTTGTACTTAGACATTGCAGTCCACATAACAACAATAATAAACTTCATAGTAAAAAGAGTGATGCAACATAAGAAATCAACACTGAATATCAAAACAATATCAATTAAAAACCTGACATTATTACATTGTTATGCTTTGATATAGGTTAACACTATCAATGTTTGATCTCAAATAATTTATAATGTTACTTGTTTTTTTCAATTTCATTTATGATGTCAATCAGAAGATATTGGGTAGTATGTAGTTTCATTCATTATTGTTTCTTACAGCAACTTGATAGTGATAAACTCAACTGTTTCTTTAATATAAGTGTAACTCAATTTCACGTATTCATTATTATAATCCTTTATCTTTACGAGATTATGTATACACAATGCATAATTCATATACCTGTAAGCGTGCAAGGTTGTGGCACTTGTGAAATAACAACTATGCAGTACTTTTTCTTCCAACATGACAATATTAGCAATTGTTAAGTTATATACTTGTTAATGCAAAATCTGTTAGTGATATATATCATATAGAGTAAAGACTAATACATTCCAGTGAAATCTTCTCATTCACCAAATCTCAAGGACACAAAAGGAAACAGTAAAAAACACGTGAAACATAGAAAAAACAAGTAACATAAAATTAACTCTTACCTCTTCACCAGCACATAAAATTTTCTCGATTAGCTTTGAATTTCGCGACATATGCAAGGCTTCCCATATTCTTCTATTGGGGGTTATATTTGTCAAAAATATCATAAACATAGACTTCTGCCCTACTTCAACGAGATCAATATCTTTCGATGGAAGAATTTTGAAAGAAGACATAAGTTCCACATTATGATCATTGGTCTCCTCCTCCACAACCCCAGCTGACACTACCAAAGTCCACATTTTTCCCGTCCTTTGTAAATCGTCGACAATTTCAGGCTTAAAATCAGCTAAAATAAAAACATCGCCAGTCAATGTTTTGTACATTTGATTTCCATGACCTGATGACCTGTTTCTCCATCTGTTAGTTCTAACATTGTAGAACATCCTATTCTTAGTATCAGGTGCCTCTTTAAGTGAAACTACTTCCGCAAAAGGTGAACTTTGTAAGATTTCCATACTCGAGCACAGTTGTGTTCGAGTTTCTTCCAGTAATGGATACACATAGGACCCAAAATAATGACTAGCAGACTTGAATCTTAGCTCAATACATTTCACCTGTAAAACACAAACAATATTTTAAAACTAATAGCATGTTCAAAATCATAGCTTTTTTGTGTTTTACAAACTAATAGCATGTTCAAAATCATAGATTTTTGGTTTAGCAGTGTCACACAATACAAAAGTTTTTTATAATGGAGATGAAGCAAACCAATGGCATGTTGCTATTACTAGAGAAACACATACAAAGTTTGAAACGTTTCCCTTCCAACTGAACCAAATGCAATTTTACAAACCCACACACAACACAAAGTTTGTAACTTTTCCCTTCCCACTGAACCAGCCACTATTTCACAAACTCACTCACAAAAATAACTACTCACTCACATAAAATAATCATGTACTTTTATGTCGTTTTATATTTATAAAAGCTAAATTTATCAAACACTTTAATTTCACTCTACTAGTTTTTCAGCCATCAGCTAACTTATCAACTTATAGCTTAATTTTACCAAACAGAGCCTAAGAAAAACTGATGCCATGTTGGTCTAGAAACATCATGCAAAGTTTGTAACTTTTCCCTTTCCCACTGAACCAAATGCAATTTTACAAAAGCTTTTTTAAAATGGAGGTGAAGCAAACTAATGGCATGTTGGTCTATGGCATGTTGGTCTTAGTAGAAACACCCTAAAAAGTTTGTAACTTTTCCTTCCCAATGAACCAAACGCAAACAAACTAATGGTATGTTGCTATTACTAGAAACTAGAAACACCATACAAAGTTTGAAACTTTTCACTTCCTACTCAACCAAATGCAATCTTACAAACCACACACAACACCAAGTTTGTAACTTTTCCCTTTCACACTGAACCAAATGCAATTTTACAAAAGCTTTTTAAAAATGGAGGTGAAACAAACTAATGGCATGTTGGTCTTAGTAGAAACACCATAAAAAGTTTTTAACTTTTCATTTCACAATAAATGCTACTACTGTTGTGGTTGTGGGTGACATTACTAAACCAAACATAGTATTTGATTAAGAAAAGGTGACACCTTTAACAAGAACAAAAGTGTTTAGTAAACATCAAACCTGATCTTTGTACAAATCTTGGTTGAAAATGTCTTGAAGAGACCAAGAAAACATGATATCTGTAAAGTTTGGATCATCATTTGTTGTTGTCATCTTCTTGGTTGAAGATGGAACAAGATTTGTGCTTCCTTTGTAACCAAATATCTCAAAATGGTTTCAATAGTGTGATGATTCTTAAAAGTGGTTCATTTGTCCAATGGATTTTTGTAAATATTGTTTCAGTGTGCATCAACTTTCAGTGTGCAGAGAGACTTGGGGACTAAGTCTATAAGGCTGGCCTTCAAAATTCATTCTTTTGTTGTTTTGTGTTTTTTACTTTTCCACCTTATCTGTAAAAAATTATTACTAGTAAGCTGCAGCATTTATTAGGGTGCGATTTATCCCTTAAAAAATGCAGTAAGCTTTTGTTGTAACCACTGGACAAAATAAGATCATAAGAGATAGATAAAAACAATAGTTTTTTTTATTGAACTACACTGTACTTGACAATTTTTTATCCACATGATAAATATAAAAAATACAAAAATACTTATTTTATTTTGAAATATAATTTTTTTTTCGGTGTAGTTTTGTCATGTCTGATACTATCTTGTTCTGTTAATATACCGGTATGTCTGGTATTTACAATTTTGCAAATCAAACGCATCCAAAATCACGTCGGAAAAGAGTATATGAACTTTTTTTTAACATTCATATGCTGGTTTTAGAAATACAGTAGTGTGATTTATTTTTTTTTCTGGTAGCATTAATATATGATTGTCTTTGATAACTCATCATTTTTTTTATATATTTGTCACTTTAAAATGGGTATGAAGTAATATTAATTTTTTTTAATAATAATTACTTCTAACATTTTAATATGTGATTTATTTCTCTTATTAATTTTGACTCTTTAATTTTCCTTTCATTGTTGAGATTTTATTAATACTCAGGCAAATTACATTCACTTTCACTAAGATTTATCATTATTACGCTAAAATCTATATAGTTTATTTGTAACTTAAAGTTTGGGTGAGTTCGGCTAAAGTCACCACCACGGACCAAGATAGGCTTTCGAGACCTTCGATCGCTTACAAAGGTACTTACAAATCGCTCAGAAACACTGCTCTCACATCGGTAACGGGATTCAAAACACAACTTCTGAGGGAAGTAGTCTATCCTTATCAATTGAGCCAACCGTAGTGACTAATCACTTCTTCTTGCACTGAGTGATAAACAACTGGTCATAACTCATAAAATGTGCTTCATTTCCACACAAAAATTCAATTTTTTAAAATTTAAAACTAGTTTTGAAACTATAACGAAACAGGCCATAAAAACCTTTTCATGGTTCATATATAGTCATGTGTTTCACTGTTTTGAGCATGGGTGCAGGCAGGTACTAGAAGCCAAAGATTGCACCAAATAGGCCATACATAAAAAAAGGAGATGGTTTCTCTCCCAACCCCCCTCAATTCTTTTCTACCCCCCAAAAATCCAAATTTGCCCCTTGCGGTTTGAAACATTTTTGCCAAAAAACTTCGGTTCGTATTCACCGAAGCCAAATATTAGACCATTTCGGTAACTGCAAACCGAACATTAGCGTTTTCGGTACACAAAAAACGAACGTCAGTTTGTTCGGTATCTGCGAACCGAAATGTCATAGATTTCGGTACGTTGGTCGTTGGAATTAGGCCATTTTCGGTAGAAGTTTACCGAAATAATTGTTTCGGTACCTGCGAACCGAAATGTCTCAGATTTCGGTAAGTGGTTACCGAAATTTATCAGAATGTCAGCTTATTTCGGTTTATATAAACCGCAGTACCCTCCAGGGGTAAAAACGGAAATTCAGGGGGTAGAAAAGAATTGAGGGGGGTTGGGAGAGAAACCATCAAAAAAGGAGCTAGCAAGGAAAGGGACTTATATGAGTTATGAATGAGCTATGTAACTCTACAAAGAAAAAGACACAAGAAACCCATTAACAATCTACAGGTTTAGCATGAAATTTTTTCATACTAACACTCAACATTAAAAGACTCATTTATAAATAAAAAATCACAATCATTCAATCACATTAATTCATTTCCCATTTTAAATATTTTTAATTTAAAATTTAATCATATTTGTCAAATTTGAACGATGTGATTGAATGACACCGTAAAACACTTTTTTTTTGGGTACATTGACACCGTAAAACACTACTAGTACATAATAATTAAACTCTTATTTTTAATATAATTTAACGTCTTTTTAATTAGATCTACCACTTATTGCACTTACTGTGAAGCGAAGAATTAGTCCCACGAGCCATCGGTTGTTAAATACTTTCATTCTTTCATGCAAAATTGAAATACTTCTCTTATTTTGGTTTAGTTGTTGGTTGATTGTTAAATACTTTCATTCTTTTACTTTGAATCAATGTTAAAGGTTTTGTTAATGTTCCTGCTCATCATTTATTAGCTAGGTTTGTGATAGATTCTATAAATTTGGTCTGGCTTAAAAAGATTATACTCCTTGTATTGGCTCGTTAGTTCAAGTTGATTTTTATTTTTTTTGACGTAAGTTCAAGTTGATTTAGTTGCTTAATGAAATGCATTTTTGAAAAATATAAATAAATTATAAAGTTAAATCTTTGTTAAAACATGATCCTTCATAGAAAGTCAAAATCTTAATGGTCTTCTTCACTAGTGAAAATGACATGGAAAAATCCTCAACCAAGATTAAGGAATGATAATGATCCCTTTTCTCAGCCATGTCCATTTGAGTCTAATTTCTAAGAGTTTGTTTCGAGGACTTTTTGAAGTGTAGAATTTTGGAAGTTCAAGTCTATATTTAAAATATATTTGATCTTTTGAAAAATCGAAAAAATAACATGATAAATGGTCATATAATATTTCAATCACATTTAATTGATTTAAAAAATAGTGTCTTTAATTAAAAAGAGAAAAAAATAAGTTTACCTATTCAAAGCCCTCCATTAAAACGTACAAGGTTTAAAATCAATTTTTCTCTCAAAAAGTTTAACAAATTCACATCATTCCACCCGAGTCTCCATAACCTTTTTAATTTTCTCTATCTCATGGAGTAGAACTAAAAAGTCTAAACAATCATAATCATAATATCTTAATTTCCTCTCAACTACATTCGCACGATCATAGTTGTTTGATTTTCATAATAAAAATAAGAGTTTAATTGATATGAAATGACGGTGTAAAATAGTTTTACACGATCGTCCAATAAATAATCACCATTTTGCTGTGTCATATCAACCAAGTTTTACACCGTCAGTGCATATCAATTAAATCTTAAAAATAATCCTAAACTATTTTATTAGTATTATTTTTATTACTTCATCCTTCTCCTTCGATTCATCGACGTTATAAGTTCACCTTTATATACATCCATCGTCTATTATTATTAGACCCTTGTTTTTTTTGGTGATATATTATAGAGAAATTAATTATAGAGAAGTTTTTTTTTGTTTTTGTTTATTTAACAATATAGTACTAGGAAAATTGGGCCTGAAAACTAAAAAACCCTAGCATTTGGGCTTTATACCCATCGATATATAAAAAAAAACAGAACCAGATTTCATCACAGTTATTCAAGTTCTGCAGAACCCTAGCCGCGAACCAGCGAAGGAGATAGCAAACTTGAAGCTTTTTCAATTCAACCATGGTTAGTGAGATAGATCTTCATTCTTCATCATTTTCTATATTATTATTATTATTCACTTTCAGATCTTAACATATTTTTTATCAATTTGTTTTTTCAGACATTCAAACGTAGGAATGGTGGTCGTAACAAACATGGTCGTGGCCATGTCAAATTCATTCGTTGTTCCAACTGTGGTAAATGCTGTCCCAAGGTATATATATATGTGTGTTAATTTTACTTCTCCATCTTTGCAGTTCTGTTTTTGTTTATCGTTGAATCGAAAATTGAACATGTTTTGGTGTTTGGTTGTTAAAAATCAGGACAAGGCTATCAAGAGATTTTTGGTTAGGAACATTGTTGAACAAGCTGCGGTTAGAGATGTTCAGGAAGCTTGTGTCTATGACCGTATGATTCTTATCTGTATCTTTGTTTTTGTTAATTTTAGCTTTTGATGAATACTATGTTGTTTGCTCAATTGGTTATGTTTTTGATTCATACGCATGTTGTTTCATTAATTAATTGATTATGTTTTTGATTCATGCATATGTTGTTTTATTAATTGATTATTATGTTATTTTAATGTGATTTGTAGAATACACTCTTCCCAAGCTGTATGTGAAGATGCAGTACTGTGTTTCATGTGCTATTCACTCTCATGTTGTGAGGGTTAGATCTCGCACCGATAGGAGGAAGCGTGACCCTCCACAGCGCTTCGTCAGGCGCAGGGTAATTAACTAACTCTCTTTTTACATTTTCTGTTTTGTTATCAATAAGTTAAGTCATTGAATCACCTTTTGAACATTAACTTTGATAATGGCAATGACTTAGATTAGGCTCTAATATAATCTAATTGAAAAAGGATGTGTATGTTCCATTGTTGGGTTTTTAGCTATACAAATATGAGATTAATCAGATATATGAAACTTTGGTTTCTCTTATGTTCTTTTTCAAATGCTTTATCCGTTGCACATTATAGTTTTTGTAGATTTTCAGTGTCTTTCATGCCGTAATCTAGAATGCGAAGACATAGATATTGTTGCTTTTGAGTGCATAAGAGTGATATGTTCACTTTCAATTTGCTTTACATAGTGAGTTGCCGGGAGCAAAATCCTTTACGATTCTAGCTCCCTTGAGTACTAGATCTTGTATGCATTAGACCAATAAGTTTTCTTTGATTAAATGTAAAAAAGCTAATTAAATCTTATAGGCGTTGGTCCAATAATTATTCTTTGTTAGCTTGTAATACAACTATTAGGACATAGAAAGTTAATTAAACCTTTTTCTGCAAAGAGAGGCTTATCTCTTATCCCATTTCTTACTGGTTACAACCAAACAATATATCTTATATTCCTCCACTCCATCCTTATTTCAATCATCATCTTTGATTCTGTGGATGTGAAGTTATTGGAAATTGTTGATCATTTTTTTTTGTAATTATATATTTGTATATTTGGCTTACTTTTTTGGTGTCTAATAATGTTACTTATTGTTTGTTTTTTAAAAGGATGACGCACCAAGACCAGGTCAGCCTGGACAAGCGCCTCGCCCTGCTGTAGCTGGAGGAGCTCCCGTCCGTACCTAGAAACAAAGAGTTTTGGTTGTGTTTGATCAGTGTTATGTCAAGAACCCAATTTCCTTTGCTTGTTTTTAAAATTTTTGGTTTCGTGTAGACGTGCAATTGTGAACTTTAGTTATTGCGAGGCCTTTATTTTGGATCATTTAATATATGTTTAGTTTTTGAACTATATTATGAATCTCACAGTATTCTATTTCCTTTATCAATTGAATGATATGGCCCTTTGAAATTGTTTCATCTGTAGAAATTTATAAAACCTTTGGGAAAAAAAATTAAAATTTATAAAACTTGAGTAATGGCTTCCTCATTTTGGCTGAGACTTAACTACTACAAGAACAGAGAAGTCACTTCTATTAAGTAAGCCACTTTTGAAGTTAAACTATGAATTTGACTAAAATATTAACTAATAAAAATTAGTAACACATTCTATTTTTTCTCATTTAACACTATTTTTGATCTGTACCACATCCTTCTCTTTCTCTCCATATGTATCGATCCATTAACAGAACCTTAAACATGATTCGAAGTATAAGATAATACACTAGTCTATTAATATTTTGATAATTAGCAATAACTAAATCAAAAAAAGATAAGTCTTTGATTTTGCTTGAATGCCATCAATAAGCTGTTTGGAACCATGTCCAAAAGCCACCAGACACATATTTAAAGCTACGAAAGGTTGCTTCGCTAATATCACGTTGAAATCACCTTGGGATGTGATAATTGAGCACAAAATGCAAATCCAAACATAGGCTAAAAGTATTTGTATCACGAATAACAATTCAAATTCCTTTGTTTATATGCTAACACTTAAGTTCATTAACCACTTGAGCTTGTAGTTTTTTTGACAAAGTGTACAACTAATTATTCATCACAATAGCATGTCATGAGCAGTAAAAAATGGGTCGGGTTGATGGGTCGGCCCATTAGCCAACGGGTCTTGTGTGGGCTGGGCCTAAAAAATCTAGCCCAAAATACAATCGGGCTTTTTCGGGTCAAATCCATTTAGCTCATATGAACATCGGGCTGGGCTGGGCTAGCCCACCAGGCTTTGGCTGGCCCATTAGCACATCATTTAATTGATAAAAACATATTAATGTGATTTTTGTAAAAACAATAATAGTGAAAAATTATAATTTAATTGATAAGTTATTATAAAAATCTGTTTAAATGTGTAAGTTTAATAAAATGGGGTATATTTACCTAAAATTAGAGTTTAATTGATATTTAGTGTTGATGTAAAAATTATTTACACTTGCATCAAATAATATTTCAATAAAATTGATAATTACGAAGAACTAATACATTGAAATGATATAAAAAATATTGAATAAAAAGAAAAAAAAAAAAAAAGGTAAAATGAAATGGGCTAGACTGACCCTTTAGCCCACAAGGCCCAGAAGGGTCGGTCCGGGCTTGATAATTGCTAGCCCAATAATAATCGGGTCAGGCAGCCTAACCCATTTATTTTGACTGGCCCACCGGACCGGGCTGGGCCGGGCCAACCCATTTGACTCTTGTTTTGATGTTTAAAAAAATAATAAATATAAACAAATTAGATTAACTCTTGTTTTGATACTGTCAAAAAAAAGTATCCATCTTTGAGTTTGAGTATCCATCTTTTCAAAACAGCTGGGTTGTTAGGATGGTTGGTGATACTTTCATCAACCAAACTACATCTTCTGTTCAATTAACAACACCTGACCTGATGATGTTTCAACTGCTGATGTTTCTTCCCTCATTAGTATTGGGACTATGATATATCCATCACCCATATATTCAGTAGTTGCTGGAAGTGAATTAATCTGTTTATAAGTTACAAAATTTTCATTTTCAATGGTTATATAAAGTCACAATCTTAAGTACAGAACCTAAAAATTATGACTAGGGTTAATATGGAGGATGTTGATACAGGGGATGAGTGTGTACATTGTACTCTCATAGTTGAAGTGGAAGAAAAGAATACCAATTATTTTAGTGTAGTCATCAAACTAAGACATTAAGTTTAGATAGAAGACTTAGCCTGAGTAGTACTATCCCCCTTAGTGTTATGCTTATGGCCATAGATAAAATATGTCAAATTTTGATTTTAGCTCTAAAAAAAATGACATGTTTTTGAGTTAAACCAACTCTTATCGAGTCGAGCTCACTGGTTCGACTCTTTTCCTTCCCACATTGAGTGGATAGAAGTGCTCAATGTGTAACGGTACTTAAGTCATGACACTCTCTCACCTATTAGATTAATCTTTTAGGTTGGATTCTTGTCATGTGCTAAGTCTTAACGATTCCCGCTACTAATCTATGGCTTAAATGTAATAGTCATTGACACATTGTTATTGCTTGTGCAAGAAGAACAATTTGTGCATCAACCATATCATCAAAATCCCTGTGTGTCCTCAACTCTGCAATGGTCATAGAACTGCTACTAGAAAGTATCTGCATAATCTGCTAAAAGTTGAAGGAGTTCTAGGATGAGATATATACATATAGGATAGATCATGGACGTGAGACCAGAAGAGAATGCTAACTTAGAGAAATCTCACTTCCTGACTCCATTTGATCCTTTTCGAAACTCTCCTTACAAAATCGTGTATGTTGAGTAAGTCACAATGGACAAAGAAATAAATTTCCCTGTCTGAAATAACAGTTTAAGAATTATGAACTTGATGAGAAGGCCAAATAATCAAGACATGCATTAATATATAGTATGTACCAATATGATTTAATCACTGCTTCCATTAGTAATGTACATTAGGAGAGACTGGTATATTGAGATTTCTTCTGTTATTAGTACATTCCTCAACCTCTATTTTTTCTTCTGTTATTAGTACAATCCTCAACCTCTAAGCTTTAATTGAATACAAAGAAACAGCGTTCTTTGCAAACGAAATGGATTCGGAATCGCTGGTTTGAGAAATAACGTGCTGTTTTAGTACCTTATTTTCGGTAAAAAATGCATTTGGCTCCAAATAGTTCAACAAACTTGGATACTTATCAGTTCAACCACATTATTTAATTCAAATTTACTATAGCAGTATGATTGACTTAAATTCAACACTGAAATAATTAAAACAACATAGTATCCAAATATTTAAAAGTACATAGTCTTAGTTTATCCTAATATACTGTGTTGACCGTTTATGTTTTTTTTATCCTTTGATACACCAGGAAATTCTGCTAGGATAACCTGGCTACTGTCAACCTAATAATTTTCTTAACTAATGTATAAAAATCAAGCCGAGTTTTGAACTGGAAAAAGTGTTTATGTTGAACTCAAGCGGAGTTTTGAGCTGAACCAACTCTTATCGAACACACTTGTTCCAATCCTTCCCACATTGAGTGGATAGAAGTGGTCGATGTGGTACTGGTTCTTAAGCCACGAGGCTCTCCCACCTATTGGATTAGTCTTTTGGGTTGAGTTCTCCTCGCGTGCTTAAGTCTTAATTAACAATTCCGGCTCCTAATCCATGGCTTAAATGTAATAGTCATTGATACATTCATACATTGTTATTGCTTGTGCAAGCAGAACAATTTGTGCATCACCCATATCATCAAAGTCCTTATATGTCCTCAACACTGCAATGGTCAAATAATTGCTACTAGAAGTATCTGCATAATCTGCTAAAAGTGGAAGGAGTTTTATGATGAGGTATATACATATAGGATGGATCATGGAAGAGAGACAAGAAGAGAATGCTAACTTAGAGAAATCTCGCTTCCTGACTCCGATTGATCCTTTTCAAAACTCTCTTTCTTTATGAAATCACGTATGTTGAGTAAGTCACAACAGTAAAAGAAATCAATTTCCCTGTCTGAAATAACAAAGTCTAAGAATCATGAACTTGATGAGAAGGCCAAACAATGCATTAATATATAGCGTGTACCGCAATTATAAGATTATAACTCTGCAGCATGTCCTCAACAGTAGTTTGTCATAGTTAACGAGAGTTTTGGACAATTATGCACAAATATATTGGTCAGAATCTGAATACCAATCCCTTGAGAGAGAAGTTATTCAGGTTATAGTCTTTGTTATTTTCAAGATTAGAAAGTGTGATGCATAGTTGACAAAAATCACATAGAAATATAAACTTGTGAATGAAATTCAGATTATAACAAAACTCAGAACCCTGGTATTGTTGAGTAAATTTTCCAATGATTGGAATGTCCTTATTATTAGTGGTTTTCGCTCAAGGTCTTTATTGACAAGAAACAAAACTTAAACCTTTTTATTACCTTTAAAATTTCGTCTGTTAGAACAGCAACTATTAACAAAAGAGAAATAGGACATGCAAATAGCAAACAACGAACACGATTACTTGGTTACGCAGTTCGGCAAAGTGTGTCTCGCCTCACTTGCTACGCTCGCTCGGCTCCCCCACGGCCCCTTGTCGACCTTCTCTGTCTATGAACCATACTCAACAATCACAAATTGTTAGACATCACTCATCATACAAAGATTTTGTGGATACATTTGAGTACAACACATTTCCAAACAAACCCTTTTCCAAAACCCAATCTTCAATCATAGCTTGCGAATTCAAAGGTTGGTCAGTAGGCAAAAGATGTCCACCTCCTAAAACCACAACATTAGTAAATGACTTCCATTTTTGTACATAACCAGCTACCTCTCCATTTACCTTCCAAATCTCCCTCTCAGCATTCACATACTCAACTATCCCTTCCCACTTCATAGTCTTCACCCAAGCCTCGACTTGAACCACACCGACCCTCAAATCGCGCTGACCTTGATACAACAAAACCCTCATCCCCTCATTCAATAATTTCTCCACCATATACTTTACACTCTTCATCAAATCAGCATGCAATGCAGCCCCAACTACGTGACTGCATTTCTCGTAAACAAACGATTCATCAACATTCACTCCTAAGGCCTTTCTCACCTCATCAATATTCAAGAACTTCGCAACCAAATAGTCTTCGTAAGGAATTTTCCGCGAATAATCATACAAAGTAGCCAACCCTGTCATATTTTGCAACAGATTCAAGACACGGTTTCGCGCATCAGTTGCTTCACTCCAATTCCTTCTCTCTACCAACTCAACAGCTTCAACTTGAGCTTTTACCAACTCATTTTTTTGCCTCTCATTGATTAATCCAACATAATAAGCATTATCAGCATGAGTAACCATTTGAGTCACAGGATCAGTTAAACCATTACCAATTGCAACACCAGCTAAATTCACTCTCTCAAAATCTTTCAACTTAGCATTTTTCTCTAAAATATAGTAACCAATTGCAGGAACATATTTTCCAGCATAACTTTCACCAGTAATATAAATAGGACGATGTTTAAAAACAGGATCAAGTTTAACAAACCTTGTTATAGCCGCGAAAAGATGTTCCGCGACCGTGGTTTGATCGGTTGGAATCTCTTGTAGGGTAGATGCTACACTGAATCCAGTTCCAATGGGATTATCTAGAAAAAGAAGGCCAAATATTCTATTCCAAGAAGCATGGTTAGGTTGAAGGGTGAGTGAATTGGTGATAAGATATGGTCCTAGTTCATAGAAGTTGCCAACCATGGAAGAGCAACCAGGGCCACCTTGAAGCCAAATGAGAAGTGGTGTTTGTGAGAGAGGTGAAGTTGAGTTTTTTGCTTCATAAAATGTGTAGAAAATTGAGGAAGTTGATGTAGGACTTATTGGTAGATAACCTGATTTTGTAGGAAGTGCTTCTTTGGGAAATGATGTTGAAGAATCTGAGAGTGAGAGTGAGGTTTGAAATTGTATTAAGGAGAAGAAAATGAGTGTATTGATGAAGAGGGTTTTTGAGTTTTTCTTCTTCATCTTCATCTAATCTAATCTACAAAGGACAAGAAATATGAAACACACATGAGGGTGTCTTGTCTCTCCCCGTTGACTTCCAGCAGTATATGAAACATTATTTTATTATAAATAAAAATTGTTAAATATGTTTGTCCCTATAAATATTTTAAATTTCATTTTTAGTCCTTTAAAAATTTTCAACAACTTTTGATCCCTAAAGTATTTTCTGCACTGAGGTTGGATTGCAGTGTCACCCTACTATTAGTTGTGCATGTTTGATGTTGAATCACAATATACTCCCTCCGTCCCAAATTATAAGGGAAAATAAAAAAATCACACTTATTAAGAAAAAGTAAAATATGAGAATTTGAAGTATGATTTTGTGGGTTTTCCTTGGAATAAGTTGTATGGGAAGATGTAAAAATAATTTTTATTGGTTGTTGTTTATTGAGAAAATGAGAGAGAGAAGAAATTAAATGCAATTTGCATTTAATTTTATGAAAATAAGGAAAAAACATTCTTGAAAATGATTTTTTCTCTTATAATTTGAGACAAAAAAATGGCATTTTTTCCCTTATAATTTGGGACGGAGGGAGTACTTTTTCCTGTAATTCTGTCAACCTCGATGTAAATTTCGATATGCACGTGTTTCACCACTTTTACTATTTGAGCTAAGGAGAGAGACATCTAATCACATTTAACAATTAGTATAAATAAATTTGGTGAAGTGCTTTGTACAACACTATACATATTAGTATGTTTAACAAGTGCGTCGGAGATACAGTTTAACACGACCCTTATTTTAAAAAACACTCTGAAATTAATTTTTTAATAAGGCTTAATTAATAAAATGGTCCCTTAAAGACATTTTTGGTTTCAGATTGGTCCCTTAAAGAAAAAAAATATCCAAATAGGTCCCTTAAAGAAAAAAAAGTCCGAATAGGTCCCTTAAAGACATTTCCGTTAATCAGTTTGGTCCTATTTAGACCTCTTTTTAGGGACCAAACTGATTAACGAAGATGTCTTTAAGAGTGTGTTTGGATGAGGGATTCTAGAAATTCAAGGGATTTTAAATACTAGGCAATTCAATTGATTCAATTGAATTCCCTTGATTTTCAAATTCCAGTGTTTGGATAAAGTGTTGAAATTCCATCAATTGTAAAATTCTTTGTTTGGATAATGTAATTGAATTTCCTTCATTTAATTTTATTTATTTCAATAAAATCGACCATAAACCCAAAAATTGGCAGAAAACCTGAAAAATCGGCGGAAAAACCTAAATTCGGTCAAAAACCAAAAATCGGCTGAAAAACCTAAAATCGACCAAATGCCCTAAAATCGACTATAAACTCTAAAATCGGCTGAAAACCCAAAAAATTAATCGAAAACCCAAAAATCGACCCTAAACCCAAAAAATCGGCCGAAAAACCTAAAATCGGCAAAAAACTCAAAAATCGACTATAAACCCTAAAATCGACCGAAAAACCCAAAAATCGACTATAAACCCTAATATCGGCCGAAAAATGAGTTTATAGTCGATTTTAGGTTTATCGGTCGATTTTGGGGTTTATAGCCGATTTCAGGATTTTGGGTCGATTTTAGGTTTTCGGCCGAGTTTTCTTGGGTTTAGGGACGATTTTAGATTCTTCGGCCGATTTTTTGGATGTTGGCCGATTTTGGGTTTTCGGTCGATTTTTGGTTTTTCGGGTTTTCGGCCGATTTTAGGGTTTATAGTTGATTTTTGGAATTTTGGCCGATTTTAGGTTTTTCTGCCGATTTTTCGGGTTGCCGGCCGATTTTAGGGTTTATAGTCGATTTTTTGGATTTTGGCCGATTTTAGGTTTTCGGCCGATTTTTTGGGTTTTCGGTCGATTTTTGGTTTTTCGGCCGATTTTTTGGATTTTCAGCCGATTTTAGGGTTTATAGTCGATTTTTGGAATTTTGGCCGATTTTAGGTTTTTCTGCCGATTTTTTGAGTTTTCGGCCGATTTTAGGATTTATAGTCGATTTTTGGGCTTTTGGCCGATTTTAGGTTTTTCTGCCGATTTTTTGGATTTTCGGCCGATTTAGCGTTTATCGTCGATTTTAGGTTTTTCGGCTAATTTTAGGTTTTACGATCAATTAGTAATTTTTAAAAGTTTATAGAGAAGAAGGAATTTCAAATTCTTTGGTTTTAGGTGTCATTTTGAAATTCTCTAAATTTAACTTGAACAAAATACTTCATAAATTGATTATCAAAAAAAAAAAAATACTTCATAAATTTCAATCATTTTGAAAATTCTTCAAATTTTCATCCAAACAATGGAATTCACCTCAAATCATTTGAATTCCCTCAAAACATTACTTTACCTCAAAAAATTCCCTCATCCAAACACACTCTAAGGGACCTATTCAGACTTTTTTTTTCTTTAAGGGACTTATTTGGACCTTTTTTCTTTAAGGGACCAATCTAAAACCAAAAATATCTTTAAGGACCATTTTACTAATCAAGCCTTCTTAATAATGTTGAAAGGAGGTGGCTAGTGTAATTAAGAGAAGTTGAAAATATCATAGTTTACAAATGTAACTTAAAAATAAAGAGAAAATGATGTGGTAACTCTATAACCATGCTTCAGCTTTTACACATACTCATACATCAATTAATCAGATACAGCTAAAAAAACTTGTACACAACTCTTTCTAACAACTACAAGGAAACTTACTCTATACTAATGAGTTGCATGCAACTTAATTTCTTGAAGGCCTATAAGAACAATTGGGAATATTGATGGTTTTGGGGCTGAATTAGCAGGACAAGAGTGAGAGAGGAAGCAAGTGAAAAAATAAAATTCCATCACATAATGTGCTAACTGCTAAATACCTACCTTGCCAATAGAGGTGGGAACAGGCCAGGCCTGCCTACATGGCCTTAAGGCCTAGCCTACATAGGCTCAGGCCAGGCCAGCCTATTTCTTTAAATAGAGCAGGCCAATGCTTTTTTATAAGCCTATTTAGCTAAAAAGGCTAGGCCGCAGGCCATTAAAAAAGCCTTTGAGGCCTACTAGGCCGACCTATTTAAGTTAACATGAATAATATTTTTATTACGATTATTATTTATATATTAAAATTTATACTTTGATTAAATTATAAATCTATTAACTTTTTAAGTAATTTAAGTTTATTAATCTACATTAGTTTTTAACATATATAAATGTATTATTATAAACTAGAATTGAAATATGATGACATATATAGTCAAATTCTCTAAAATATCAAATGGAACATTATTTTATTAGTTCATAAGTATATTTCAAAATAAATATAATTATTTATTTAAATATGTTCATATGAAATAGGCTTTTAAACAGGCTAACAGGCCACATCAGACTTTCAAAAGGTCAGGCTCAAGCCTAGAATTTAAGCCTATGATAAGCCACAGGCCAGGCTCAGACCTTCGATTTTTTGACAGGCCAGGCTCAGGCTTGGCAAAGCCTAGCTCGGCCTAGCCTATTCCCACCTCTACTTGCCAAGTAATCCGAAATTCATATGATTCAGGTAAGTTTATGTGGAGAATAATGTGCTGTAAATACCTTAACCAATTAATCGGTCATTTTCTATTTAGAGCATTTCCACGTAAATGCTATTGTTTAAATAACAAAATTTGATGAATTTTTAAAATGAAGATTCTTTTAGAAAATCATGCATGTATGTTCTTTTTCAATTGTTAGAGTAAGGAGTTCAATATTAATGTTCTCTCTATCTCAAAATATAAACAAAAATAAGTCTGCAAAATTTAATAAATTTAGTTTAAATTTTACACAGAATACATCAACTTTTGTTAACCGGTTTTAGCTTATATTTTAGAGTTATAAAAGTTAAAAAAGAGTATATCAGTTAAAAAAGGTTGCTGCTTGTTATGTTGGAGATTGTCATTAAGAGAAGTTGAAAATATCATAATTTACGAATGTAACTTAAAAATAAAGAGAAACTGATGTGGTAACTCTATAATCATACTCATACCACTAATGAGATACAGCTAAAAAAAACTTGCAATAAAGAAGAATCAGTCACATCAAGATTGTAGGATTTAAATTTGGTTTCAGCCTTTGATTGAATCAATTCCTAACCAGCAAATACTGGTCAGCTGGTCAGAAACACTGTTACAATGCCAATGTGTCCTTAAGTCTTACATCAAGAGTTACCTTACACCTCATATGGCAACAAGCAATCACTAGATCTTAAAGTCTAAGACAAATCTTACAAATCAAAGTATCACCCTCCTAAAATGTCTTATGTTAATCTCAAATCACATTGATATGTTACCAAATGTGACATAGTGTGCAGTTAAATCTAAAATAACATGAATGCTAAAAGTGCAAACTTAAATAATTGTTTCACCATTTTATAATATAACCTACAAAGCATTTCCTTCTGTAGCATTATGAAGAAGCCCGTCTGGAGTTGCAGCTGGATCAAGGTCAAAACACCGATCCGGCAAATTGCTTTCCTCCCCTTTGAGTAACCAATACGGAACTTGGTGAGAAAAGCGTACCATTTCTCTTCTCGGTATCCATCTTTCGGCACCGTTGTCAGGATTCCTTTTGTATACTGTTTTAAATCCGGATAATTTAATAAGGGGACAAACACAAACACCAAGATCCTCGGAGTAATCATAAAGCACCTCCACCATGTCATATTCATGCCTTACTTTGTCTGGTGTAGATCGGTTCCAATCTGGTGACCAATTTCGATAAACAGCCCAAATATCTCCACTTCTCGGATATATGCGAACACAACCACCTCGACCAGCCTTCTCTCGGCTTAGAATATGAGAAAATATGTTAACTTGGTCGACAATATCTGAAGTCCAAGCCCTGAAATTTCCACAAGATTTGGTAAAACCTGATTCAAGCCAGTTTACTGAGCCGAATTCGCTATCAGTTTTGGAATTCAAGTAACTGATATGAATCTTAAATGGATTAACAGATATAACCTCGCGGATCAGACAATACAATCGCGGCATTCCATCTTCCTCATCATATAAGGCCCATATTTGCTTTGGCTTGAAACATTCCTCTGTCCTATCTTTATCGAAGTCATGAAAGTCAGAATCAGGGACAGTTATTGAGATCGGATTGACTTTTCCTTGCTCCAACGGAAGGCCAGAAACATTCAGAGGTGCTCTCCTACATGTCTCTTTTTTGACTGGACAAACATCAACTTGTGCTTTTTCTTTCTCATTCAGAGTTGCAACTTCAGATGACAGCTTCATCTCTTCGAGTTTCTTCCTAATAACTGTCCTGGCTTTCTCAATCAATAATTTTCTCGCATCAAATGGAGGTGGCATGAAACAATGTTTGGTTTGAATTTCATTTACACAGGAAACCTTCTGGCCATTTGAAACCACTGCTTCCGAAGCACATTTTGAACCCTTCTCGACATAGCCATTTCTGAAATCGGATCCCACCGTAACTTTGCGTTTCTTTTCAGGTCTACCTGGCTTAACTTCCTGTGGTTCATTGCTGGAAAAAGATACATGCGAGTTTATATTGACCACAGTCTCCACCATAGGATGCCTTCCATTGACTCCTGATTTGACCTTTGGTCTTCCCCTCTTTGTATGTCCATTAACCCGATATACGGAACCAGCAGGTAAGGTAGTGGCCGATCCATTTTGATGGATAAGTCCAGCAGAGCCCAACTGAAACGAAACATTTGAAACATACTCGTAACCGTGTCCAGAACGGTATCCTGGGACACCATTCCCATTAAAATAGGTGGCATTAGTAGGAACATATGTAACCCCGTCAAATGAATGATTTCCATAACCATTTCCTGGCACATACGGCAAAGGTGTATATGGAAACGAACCATTTGCTGGGGCTGCTCCAGTTTCAACAGCGATGAAAATGCCACGGCAGTTCTTACATGAGAGTTTTTTATTCACATACTTACGTAGATACTCATACTGAACCTTACAAGAAGTACAAATTGTCCAAAACGTGTCTAGTCTATTACGAGAGGCTGACAAATTGGAACATTTGTTATAACCTGTAGCATGAAAAGAAGCATAATTTCTCTTACGATCGTAAGAACTACGCATGGCATTGTCAAGCCAAGTCCACGCCTCGGAAACAAGCTTAAATGCACCATCAGCTCCCACACATTTGTTCTTATCAGGATGAAGTAACACTGCCAACTTCTTGTACTGTCTTTTAACCGCTTCTTTATCTGCAGTAGGTTTTAATCCGAGAACTGAATAATAATCGAGTTCACCATTATGTCTGAACTCAGAAGCAATGTAAACATCAAATGTGGACACCATTTGAGATATACCCTCCAACTCAGGACAAAGTGTTTTCGCCTTTAAAGCATAGTTTTTTGCGCCTGCAAAGTCTCTCTGAGCATATTTCTTCTCAGCAATCTCTACTGCCTTAAGTGCCTCCTCTTTATTTGCTTCCATGTAGGAACCAAATCACTTCACAACTCAACTCAACTTGAAAAATAAGCTACGATCGGCCCAACAACGTTTCGAATGTCATATACAACCTCATTTCCATGTTTTCCAACAGTTTTAGAATGAACTAAGCAAAAAGTGAGAAATGTTAATTATGAATCTAACACAACATTCATCAAAAAACACCAAATCACAAACATTTTCACTAAACTAACCAACATAAACAAACCTAAATTATGGATTAAAATGAACAGATCAAGACATTAAGTTGAAACACAATTTTCTATCTTACATATAAATTAAGTAAATCATAAAAGTAGCTAAACACGACTTTCTTTTTCCATCTATTTCCTAAATCTTACAAGTAGCCAAATACTTTCCATATTCAAAATCAAGTAGCATCTCATAATTCATCATTTTTACAAATTAATAAAAAAACAATTTTTTTTGTTAACAACTAATTCACCTAGATTTAACAAACAAACAAAAAAATTTAAATCTTTTGCACATAGATCGAAACCCCATTACAAAAAACTCCAATTTTTTTATCATATTTAATTTTATTTATTTATTTTTTTAAAAAAAAAAACTACCACCCAGATGCAGTTAAAATAAGCGCTAACAAAACATTCAAAAATTCAAAAAATAAATAAATAAAAAGAAAAATACTCACTGAGATTGAAAATGATAAAATGAAGTGTTGAAGAAGAAGACCCAGATCGCCACGTGTAATTGAAATCTGAAGCAAAAAAAAGCTGAATCTAAACTTCACTGAAAAGAGTGAGATTTGTGGTAAAGGTTGAAGATTGAATGATAGTGGAAAATGGGTCGAATTGAAATGGATCCGGGTTGTGAAGAAAGTGAAGTGGGTCGGATTTGGAACAAAGTGGTGGTTATGAATTTCCGACAAGACAATCGCCGAGATTAGAAAGACAAGGTAAAGAAAAATAATTAAAATTAAAAAAAGAAATTATAATAATTTTCAAACGAAGTAAACGCTGTTTATTACTGAGGTTGTTGGAACATGCTAATGTGAACCGTTGGTGCGTAATAATGGAAATTATAAATTTACCTTTTTTTTTAATAATAAATAAATATATATTAAAAACATTTGTTTTGTGTTTAGTTTTTTATTTTATTTTATTGGAGAATAAATTTATTTATGGTTTTGGTGGGTGTTAGAAGTTAGAGATCGTGTTGTGTAGTTAGTGCTAAGTTGGATAATGGTTTGGAGCAATATTAGTGATAGCTAGTGAATTTTAGTTAGATTTTTTTTTTTTATTTGAGTTAGAATTAAAATAAAATAATTATATTGCATCCTCTTATGCTTAAATATGGTTGATAAGCGACTCTATTTGGTCTGATGATAAGAGATTTGAATAGTATATTAAAGAAGTAAAGATCATAGTTCGATCAACTATGTTATAAACAGAAAAAAGAAAAAAAAAACACGGTTGATATCTTCTACATTTTACTATTACATTAAAAAATGGTTATATTACAAATTATTGTACACATTATTTGATTTTAGTTTTAGGTTTATCCCAATTTTATCTATTACTTTTATATACTAGTATAAAGTTTTTATTGTCGTTATAGAGTCGAATAATCTTTTTCGAATAATTTATTGATCATCTCTATAAGAGACATATATCACTTACCTAATTGTTGGTCAATTTTGTCTATTATTTAAACTCAAAATTATATTTAGAGGAAAATTTCAAAAATTATATTTTTTTGTTGATGATTTCAAAAAATATAACAATAATTTTTTCAAAAATTATTAATGAATTTATATTTCTGATAAATTTCAAAAATATAACATTAATTGCACATCAATGGTTTTAATGAACTAAATTTTTCTTCTTTATTATATGAAACACAAGAAGATAGTAATAATCTCACCTTGAGAGAAATTACTACCGTAGTAATTAACAATCAACTCATTCAAGTAGTAAAAGTCTTATCTTTTGTGTCCGCCCTAATTTTTATCAGGAGAATTAAGTTCCGCATTCTCTCTAAGTTTTTCGTATTTTTTCGTAGGAAATAGATGATTTCGGGTTTTTTCTTATCTGAAATCACCCATGTGCATATTTTTATCTCCTTTAATTTAAATAAGTGGTTTCGACATATATATTAGATGATTTTTAGGTTTACTTTTTTTTTTTAATGATTTTGTTGTCTCAATTCAACGTTGTTTGATTTCATCTCATTTAATCTAAAGACATATGTGTATTCTACTATTTACTTGAATGATGTGAGTTTGTTTGTAAATTCAACATTTTCAGGATTTTAGCAGTGTTAAATTTGAGTGAATATCCTTTTATTATATGTCCTGGACACCCATTAAAATTAACTACAGCGGTAAAAACCTTATACCAAATTACTAGTAGCATCTATATTACTTCCCAGAAATAAATAAAAAAAGAAAGGTATCTTATGCTTCTTCTATGAGGCAAGTATCGTCCATTTCTTTAGTTTTTTTTTTCTAATATTTTTAAAAAGAACATTCGTAAATCTTTAGATGCAGATCATATGTACTTTTTTTTTATTAACTCTCCTCTGATTTTCAAGAAAAATGAATCTTGTAATCTAAAGTTCCACCACGAAATAATATTTTTCATCATTTATTTGCACTACTTTGTTTCTATTTTAAAAAGGAAACATACAAATACTAATATGTAATATAACTGTTTTAGATGGGCATTTGAATTGGTTAGTACTATTAAATAGTGCGTATTTTTATTGTCATAAATTGATATCTCTAGATATGAAGATTGATTTTGGAACCTTTCACCATTTCTGTCGAGGAGTACGATTTAACCAATTCTGAGTGGTATAACGACCAGTTTTTCAGGACATGAGATTTCTGATGTGAAGTTGCTAATGTCAATTAATATATATAGACTTGCAAAATTGTTGGAGAGAAATTTTACAATAGGATAGTGTTATTCACACTTTTTATATGAGTCTCTAAAGTCTAAATCAGGTGGTTTTTATATAAAATATAAAATTCTTAGACCTATATGAAATACTATAAAATATAAAATTCTTAGACCTACATGAAATATGAAATTCTTAGACCTATATTTTTTGACACAAATTAAGTTTTTAATTGGTTGCACTCAATAATGTTGTACTATAGTATCTATTTACATAAGCCATGTGAGAGGAGATGGACGAATAAGAAAACGACCTATTTGGGATCAAGTAGGGGTGTTCGCGGTGCAGTTTGGTTCGATTTTGAATATAAAAGTCATTCTAACCGCGAGATAAAAATGCATGCGGTTCAGTTTGGTTCGGTTGGTTTTTAAAAATTCATCCAAATCAAACCAAACCAATGCGGTTAGGTTGGTTTAGTTTGTGCGGTTTATCACGATATAAAAAAAATGACAATATTTCCAATTTGTTACAAAATAAATATAAAAAATTTTAATTTATTTTATTGTTTACATTATACAATATGCATATATAATAATTGCATATATATAATAACTTATTTTTAATACCAAAAATATAGTTCTAGATCGCATGAAATGATATATTTTGACAGCCTACTGTTTTATGGACTTAATTTGGGTTGATTATCAATAATTGAAAAGTTAAGTTAAATATTGCGGTTTGATTTGGTTTGGTTCAGTTTTCTGAAATAAAAACCGCAAACCAAATTAAACTGCGTGGTGTAGAAGAAAAATGATCCGTGCGGTTAAAACTAAATGCGATTTTCTGTGATTTCGGTTTGGATTAGTTCGATTTGCGGGATACGATCATCCATAGGACTAAGGATTTCCAAGGGAACATAATACACAACTAAATGACCTTTTATAACTACACATTTTTATATTTTAGCAAATATACCATATGAATTTTTTGCACAAATCATTCATGACTAATTCAGGAGGAGGTTGTATTTCAGTATTTGTATCCTATTAGTTCGTTCTTTTTAGTGAGTTCATGTTAATTATAGTAAGTGGATGAAAACTAACAACTTGACTCGGAAACTATTAATTGAGTTTTTTTTTCCCTTCTAATGGAGCAAATGGGGTGTCATTTCAAAACCAAAAAAAAAAAAGGGAAGAAAAAAAGAAACAGAAAGATGGTATAACATGAAGAGAAAAAGCAATATTCCATTTAGAAAACACCAAACAAAGAAAAAATTTCATAGGACCACGAGATTAAGCTATTTTTAAATAATCCATGTCCTCAAAAGTCTAAAAGATCCATAGGACTTCAAAGAAAATTATAAATAAAAAATAACAATAATTCATACTTGCATTGTCTTTCTCATGAATAATCCATTATTATAATCTTTCATTAATATATTTAAAAAATGACAACAACATTGGGAGGAAAAACAAATAGAAAACAAGTTAATAAGAATCCAAAGTCCAAACAAACAAAATATAATCAAGTTAATTAAAATAAACAAACAAAATGCTAATATTTGAATTTGGTACGTGTATAATGAATAATTGATTATGAGATAGACAAAATTAAGAAATACTACTCCTCAACTTAAATTTATTTCAACTCAATTCTTTCTAACTATTCGTTCCCACAATAAACTCGTTAATTAAAACTCAACCAACGACTATGTGTATGTTTGGTTTCAATTTTGGAGCATCCAGAATTGATTCTGGACGTGTAGAATTGATTCTGACTTGTTTGGTTTCTCAAAAGTAGAATTGATTCTGCCTCCAGAATTGATTCTACTTGAAGCTAGAAATCGTAGCTTCTGATTCTAGAATTGATTTTTACACTCAAATTTTTTGTTCAACTCACTTTTTCATGAATATATCCAAACATAAACCACTTCAGCTTAAAATCAATTTTGGCCAGAATCAATTTTACAGAATCAATTCTGCCAAAATCAATTCTCTCCGCCGCAGAACCAAACACACGCTATATGTTATACGCGGTGAGAAATTTAAATAGTATACATAAGATTTTGTGTTTGATTTTTATTGACTCCATCGTAAAAAAAAAAAAATTATTTCCTTTGGTTTTTTTTTTTTTGAACGTCCTTTGGTTCTTATTATAAGATGAAGTTTACTTTTTATATACCAGATACATTAAACATTATATAAATCTAAATTTTTTTTATAATAAAGACCGGATAGTGTAAATATTATATAAAATAATAAAATATAATAATAAATAAACTAAAAATAATAATAGAATGACGAGAAAGAGGGGGCAAAAGATTATGTATTAATTAATAATTAATAAAATGCAAAAGGTGAATAATACTAATAATAATATTAAATAATAAAAAATAAAAAAGAATAAATTAATCAGACGTTGATGGGGTTACAGAGGAACATGAGGGACGATGGAGACGCATCACTGGCAATCATTCCACCACCACCAGCAAGTCTCTCGTAACTATCAATACAAAACAAAGACAACGAAAGCTGAACCTCATGCCGAGTCCAAACTCGTTTCATAACTCGTTCCGACTCACTGAGTCTACTCAACACTGGTCTAACACATACCATATAAAGTCTCTTGTAACCACCGAGCGCCACCACGACCGGTCTCACCGTCGCCGGAGGAGGAGTTAACACGTGGCGGAAGCAGAGATGTTCCCAAATAGAATCGTCGTTGTTTGTGAGGTTGCACCATAAACGACATACACAGGATGCTACACCCAGTGAAGGACCGTCGAGTCGTTTAAGGATTTCTCGTAGAATGTCAATGTTGTCGTTTATGAAAAATTTGTGTCGTTTATTTTGTTGTTGTTGATTTGAAGTGTTTCTTCTAATTTTTTCTTGCATATATTCATGGTAATGGTGGTGGTGCACCATAGTGGAATAAGAGAGAAACCAAGAGAGTGTGTATAGTAATAGTGGTGAGTTGAAGAAGAAAAATATGGAATGTGAAAGTGGGGTGTGGTTTTAACTTACAAAGTTTCTAGGTTGTGACAAATATTTTTCATTTTATGAAAAAGAAAACAAAGGTGTGACAAATTTATTTGTCTTGTTTTGATGTATATACTTTTAAATTTTAACTTGTTTGAAAGCATAAGTTAATAATATTTTCATTTTTATGATTTAGATAATTACTTAATTGATATTGGTTCGATTAAAGCAACCAAAATATAAACATGTAACTTGTATTAAACTGAAGTTAATCATTAAGTTAATCATTAACTTGTTTTAGTGGTAAAGATGGTTAAGAAGTCTCACATTGATTACGAGATAGTATGAATAAAATAGCGATTAGAATTTCTTATGAATAAGAAGTCTCCCAATTATAAGAAAGACGAAAGAATAAATGATTTTTTCTCGGAAGACAAAAAAAAATACTTATAAAAAACATTATTGATAGCGGTTAGAATTTCTGATAATTTAACATTGATTCACAACCACATAAGAAGATGATCCATTGTAATTTTAGTTCTTGTTCTTTATCTCAGTTTTCGGTCATTTTTTAATGATATGACAACACTTATGAGAAATATGTTATTAATATAAATAACTATATTATGTCATAAATGAATAGAATAGTACATCAAAAACATATATAAAAAATAAATCAAGGACCGAAATTCAATTTTTACCATGGAAAACCAAAACCTTTTTTGAAAATAAAAATAAAATAGGGGACTCACTGAAGGTGGACTTAAAGTATATTTAAGTCTCTTTTTTTTTTTTTTTTTTTTTTATCTTTTCACTTAATGGTAAGTTGAGTCCTATAACTTATCGGAATTATGACAAATCTCAAGATTCAGATTGTCATTAATAAATTAGGTTTTGCATTTCATGCATTTATAAAATCACATAGTTTTCTATAGTAGTTGATGTTAACCATTGATTGAAGATCAAACCATTTCGATTTGATATCATCAAATTAATTACAAATCATCATGTCCATCAATTCTAGATCGAAGATGAGTAGCCACGTCTGCGACTACATCAAACCCATTTCCAATAAATTATATATCCTCCAATTGGCACCAGGAATAGGATACAGTATACACACTTGCAAAATCTGTGTGAAATCATTAACAAATATTTTGACTTTGGACAAATGATATAATGAAATTAATATGTGAACATGTTTTGAGAGTTATATAGTATGATTTTTCATTTGTTATTATATAGTACTAGTATATTGTTGTCAGATTATTAATTTGTTGGTATGGTTGGATTTGTGCATGTAGAGAGGGAGAGATTGTGAGCATCGAGAGGAGAGGGGTAGGGGACAAGAGAATGGTCCAAATTGCAAAAGAACTATAACCAATGCTAATAAGCTTTTGTTTTCCTCTTGTTGCTTTTGTATATACTAGTAGGTTTTTGGGGTAACCATTATTTGTTGTTTCTTGTTTTTGTTCTTGTTTGCATTCTTCAATACTACCTTGTTGGATGGATGAAGACCGTTGTGACACATTCACATCAACATTCATAGACAGAAAAAAGAAAAAGAGTACTTATTCACTAACTTTGAAGATCTAAATCAAAATTAATAGTAAAAAAAATAAAATCCAAAATGATTTTCTCGTTTGTTAGAGTGGGTTTGGAATTGTCTCCCCTACTAAAATACATAGTTTGACACTACTTTGTATCTCAGTCAATATTAAAATACAGATCGAATAGTTCAAGTTCATTTATGATCAGACAACTGAACTGTTACAACGTCTACTACAATAGCAGGAAATCCAAATCTATTGAAGTATAAAGTGCGCATAAGGGTGTTATAATTATAATAAAATAAGAAATTAAATGATGAGAAATAATAAATATTAGGCTTATGTGGGGGTAAAGTTGGGGGTCAAGATCACACAATTGAAACTCTGGGAGCCGAGATAGTATAATTGTCAAATTTAGGGGATTAAAATCGCACAATTGAAATATGGAGGTCAAAATCACACAATTGTGAAACTTGGGAGCCAAAACTGCAATTAAGCCTAAATATTACAAGTGATGTGATATAAAAAGTAAAAGCATACAATGAAAAGAAAATGAATCAATAGTGGTGATTGAGTCTAGCAAAACGAGTTTAAATTCTCGCAACATAGTGAATTAAAATTTGAATTATGAGAAATGAAATATTTGCATTTAGTGTCAACTATGATGCAAATAAAATTATTTTTATTTGAGGAAACATATACACAGGGACGACCATCCACCAAGGCAAACAAACCCTATGCTCTGGGCTTTCAAAAACTCAAATTTTCTATCAATAGTGTAGTATAATAAGCTTAGTGAAACGACACCGGCTTTGAGGAGAGAAAATGGGCTAGATCCATAATTAAGAAATTGAAGTTATTCAAGAGCTAGATCCATAATTAATTTTTTATGAACGAGAAAAGAGAAATTGGATTTGAGATTGGGGATTAGAGATTTGGAAACTGGAATTGGATTAAGAGTGAGAAGGATCAAGGTGTTACTTTCTCATGATGTTGGAGATTTCTTGGTTTGTGAGATGAAGATGATGTTGGGATTTTTATTTTTATTTTTCCAGAAAAGAAGATGAAGATGATGAACATTGTTCATCAAATTATGAGATGGTTTAATTTTAATTAGAAATTTTTTTTAAAAAAATTAAAATTATGCATTTTTTAACTAAAAAATCATTGTACATTAAAAAAGATATTATAGTAAATTTTGTATACAAAAAGTTATCATGTAACTCAGTCACCTGTCCAGTACTGTTCTGTCCAGTAACAATTCTTTTGCAAATCAAACGCACCCATATAGTGCGGATGTTTAGGAGTCAAATGTAACAAGTATTTTTTTAGAATTTATACATTTAATTTTTAAACATTAATTGTTTTATATTACTCCCTCCGTTTTCTTAAAAATGTCCCGTTAGAATGATAACATCAAATTAAGAAAGTGAATTTTTGCCAATCATCTTAATTCAGCAATAAAATTCTATTTTTTTGCACCTAGTACTCATCTAATTTAAATCTTCAATGAACCATTATTATAGGTAACAAATTCTGTTTAAATCTTTTTTTTTGCGGTGTTACAAAGTAACAAAGCAATTTTGTTTAAATCTGAATATAACAAGGAAACAACAAACTTTCCTATCGTAAAACAAAAGAACAAACATTCTTCTTTTAAAAAAAATAAAAAAAATAATAGTTTTTTCAAATATATATATATATATATATATATATATATATATATATATATATATATATATATATATATATATATATATATATATATATATGAAAAAGATAACAATAATTGACAAATCGTATCCTTAAAACACAAACTGGACAGTTCATTAGAAACACTAAATATAATAGAACTTGACACTTTTAAAAAAATAGATGGAGTATTAAATAAAAAAAATTATATTTATATACTTTAATATGTGTCCTTAAAATACTTGTTATCGTATTTCATACCGTAATTATTTAAACATGACTACTATTAATAGTTACTGGTACTACTAATTACTATCTAGTCTAGTATGTAGTGTGGAGTGTACTCCCTTCGTCCCGGAATGAGTTAGGCGTCAGTTGACTATTGTGCACTATTCATATATATAGCTTTGATTGTATTTTTTTACTAGTAAATAAAAATAAATATTAACATATAAGATATTGTTAGATTAGTCTCGATGAGTATTTTTAAAATATCAACTATTTATAATTTTTACTATTATACAATTAAAAATATTAGTGGTTAAAATTATACATTGGTATACGTGAATCAGTTAACTGGTTCACTCGTTGTGACACGGAGGGGTAGTTTGGAACATTTTCTTCAAATCACACGAGAGGTTAAAGTCTTTTCAAAATCATCTTTTGATTAAATAATAAAAAGTCAAGACTCAAGAGCACAATGTGAAAACAAGCCTCCAATGACTATGCATGTTTACAAATGGGACAAGTAAATGGAGTTGGAGTTCATTACTCCCTCCGGTCTTTTTTATAAGGAACACTTAGGGCAAAAAATTTGGTCCTTTTTATAAGAAACTTTGACCAATTTTCAAATATTTTAAATGTTCAATTTCACTTATGCCCTTATTTATTATGAGAGAAAATTTAAAAAATAAGTAAGTTAGTTGAATAAAGAGTAATTAAATAAGGGTATACATGGAATAAATTAAAATTTATAAGAGTATTAAATGAAAATAACTATGTTAAATGTGCTTCATTGGTCTGTGTAATTTTTTCAAAGTGTTCCTTATAATAAGGACCGGAGGGAGTATTACCAAAGCCCGCCCGTTTTTAAACAAGTCGATTTTTTTTGGTTATATTATTGATATATAAAATTTTCACTATAATTATTTATCGGTGATTAATTTTTGTTACGTTAGCCAGGGATATATTATGTGCAGCATATAATATAAGGTGTGGTTTAGGGGGAATTTTTTGCTTCATTATGTTGCTGCTGCTAAAACCAGTATATAGGGGGTAGTGTTTTTTTGCCTTGTATATGTTTTGGTGGTGGTGTCTTGGGTGTATTATAGAACCTAACATTTTTTGTCTGTGTTGTTTGTATACCGATTGAGTACCACCTGTACTTCTACCTAATAGTGGGTCTAGTACTATTTGTACTTCTACTTGTTCTCGTTTTGAGAATTATTTATACAATTATACTTTTGTAGTTCAAAAAAAAAGTTTCTTCCCTCTCCCATACTATTATTATTATTGCAAAAATAAATTAACAAAAATATTATCACAACCTTAAAACTTATTTATTTATTTATAAACTTTCACTTATGGTTAAGACATACATCTTTTGTTTGAGAATTAAAGGGTGTTTTGGAAAAATGTTTTCCTTGTTTTCTTAATTAATTGAAATAAAAAATATATAGAAAAATTTTTAGTGTAAATAATGTGAAGATTCATAGACAACTATTTGTATACTAAATTTGTTTTTTGTGCATAAATATATTTAATGTTGAATTTTTATCTTCTATACAAGGCATTGTTATTTCTTATGAAAATTATAACGAAGAAAAGGAAGAAATGCACTTGAAAAAAATAAACAATAATAAAAAAGCAGGACGGGGTAGAAAACATGGATGGTTGAGATAAATTAAATTAAAGGGTGAGATTGGTTCTTGTCTTTCGTCTCGTAACAACGAGCAATTTCCTTTATAATATCAATTAGAAATATATTTGAAAATAATAATAACAATAATTTAAATATACAAATTATTTTGATAATAGCTTATATTTGGAATAAATATGGATGGAAATAATTTTTTGTCTTCTTTCTAACTTAACGAGTTACCGTAGTTATGATTTTTGACCACTTAGTAAGATGCAAGTGTATCCGAAAGTATTGGGCGTAAAATATTTGTAGGTGATATTTTAAGTTCGACGTTGAATCTTAGGACTTAATTAACATGTACATGTGGTGGAATCTACCAAGCTAGAGCATGATAGGGGCGGAGGAAAATTCCGATAGAGCCATAAAATGCGTAGAGATCGGAAGGAGCACCAACGACAAAAACTTCTATTGGGCCAACACTTAGAGACAAAAGTTAGGGGAGCCAACAATATTAAAGACCCCAATAGTCCTAGCTATAAACCATGGATACAACTTTAAGAAAACGGATTTAAAACAGTTATTGTGTTAACGCACTAACTACTAGTAACCATCTAATCAAACGGTTGAGATTGAAATTATAAAATATTAATTAAATTATACTAAATTAATCCAAACTGTACAATTATGTTTTAACGGCCGAGATGATTAACTGCGTGAAAACAGTACAATAGCTAATCCGGCCATCCGGGTCCCAATTTCAAGGTATCTTCATAACTTATCCCTTTCGAGATTTCTATGAGACTAAATATGAAGTCCATAAGATATCTAATTTTTAAACGAAAAGAATACTGTATTTATTTGCATTAATACTATTACACAAAAAAAATATACTATTACATTTGTTAAAAACAAAAAAAATACTACACAAAAATGGACAATTCAAATGAATTTGGCAAGTGCTGTTAGAAGTCCAGTCCAATCCAACAGCAACGGTTGACCCCCCCCCCCCCCCCCCTTGTTATCATGGTATACTATATGACCTCTGTATAAACTTAGGATTCCAACAGTTTTTTCAAGAATATTTGTTTAAACTACATATTGTATATTTAATTTATTGACTTATACCTTGGAATGATTCTACCAAACCATGCACGTTGAATAATGAATTTATGTACGTGGACACAAACGCAAAGATACTCTCCCAAAGAAGATAATGTTTATTTATGAGTGACTTAATGCAATTTAAAATTTTAAAAATATACACACACTACAAAAAAAGTGTTATTTAGCTACGGTCAAAACCGTAGTTAAAAGTATCATTGACCGTGGCTAAAAAAACTTGCCACGGTAATTTTGAGGTGACTTATAACAGCGTTGCTAAATTTAGCCAAGCTAAATATGGTTTTTGCCACGGCTATATAAAGCGTGGTAACAACTTCTTAACCTTGGTCATTTAACAATGTACATTGAGCTCTTCTAATTTCTCAATACCATTATTTTGATGTCATGTTAAGAACAAATAGTTTTAGAACAACTAGTGATATCATGATATGAGACACACTTGAAGAATCTCACATTAGGTATGGAAATTGAACTATAATGTTTAATTCGGACTTTTATTTATTAAAATTTTAACTTATTGAGGGAAAAAAAAAGGAAATTGAACAACTTTGTATTATTGAATTGGTTATCGGTGATTTATACTAGTTCTATAAGACTCACTAATTAGGAGGATAGCACCAAGCGAGGCGCAAATCTTCTATCTATCACTAACACAATTAGACAAAGTGACAACCACCACTGAAACTCATACACGTAATTGTGAAATTTTGAATTCGAACCTGCTTGAAGATGCATGTCCAGCCTTAGAAATCAAAGACACAGTAGTACAATCCTATAGAACAGGTCATGTTCAAGTAACGTCGTTAAAGATGTCCAACCTATGAATACTGACATTGTAGAGTTGAACTACGATTTATGGAGAACAAAAATTCCCTTTTAATACTTTTTCTGGTCCTGTATATAAGAGAAAATTTACTTTTTATATTCATTAAGAATTTAATGTATTTGGACCATAATATGCTCCACATATATTAGATTTTTAATGAATCTAAAAAGTAAACTCTCTCTTATATAGAGGACCGGAGGGAGTATATGCTAGTAATTAAGAATGAAGCATTTTCATTTTAATAATAATAATAATATATCCCATGCCCTTATTTTCAATGGTTACAAATTATATTTCAAATCTTAAAAAAAAATATGCATAGATCTTATACATGCAGAAAATCTATATATTTGGCTCATAGTCATCATTGCATATACTTATTTTCTTTCTTTATGGATAGAATACTTGATTCACACGTAGAATAATGCAAAGAATATTTTGTGGTAATAGCGTGATATTGCTAGCTAATATTTTTTGCTTATTTGAAGAGAGAAAGATGCTTGTTGGTGACATAAAGACAACAACAAGAATTTTAATTTCTCCATATGTTTAGGTTGGCAATTGAAAATCAACAGTGAATTTTAGAAACAAAAAGAGAATGCACTGATACAACCAAAAAACAACATTGAATTTTTGCCTTTGAATCGTTTCAATAAATGGAAACAAAGTGGTACCAACATTGCTCCACCAAACTATAGTCTTTAAACTTTTTTCCTTCCCTAGCTAGGCATACCAATTAAAATTAAAAGTGACATTACAACTACATTTTATACTTTTCCACTTGAACAATTTGATGAATGTTTCAATACCAACAAATTAAGAAAAAGTGAATATTGAAATGTCTCAAGAATTTCGACTAGTGGACTATGCTATATTTATTACGCATTTGAGATATAAATAGTTGTTCAATTAAGATTAGACAGTTTAAAAAATTTAATATATTTTTATTTTATAATTTAAAACACAAAATTTAAATCCAAATTCTTTGTTCATGATCGATTAAATTGTCGCCAATATTTTAAATGCGTGAATGCAAAAAATTCCTAGGGTAGAGCTGGATCCAATGCCTCACGCGGTTAGATTTTCTCCCGCATGAAGAAAAAGTGAAAATTATCCCAAGTCCTTTGAGACAAAAAGCATAAATAAATATTAATATAATATAGTTTAAATACATCAATTCTACAATAAAATTTAAAAATAAACTTTTTCTCGTATATAGAATCGGAGGGAGAGTATACTCTCAAGTACCGGCAAAGGTGTTTGAAATTTTGACATTTTTATTTATTAATTAAAGTTTTATGTATATGTATGAAGAGACTATAGACCCCACACTGCAAATTCATGAGTGTGTCTTAAGGTATTGTTTTTATTAGGTTGGCCTTGTTTGTTGGACATACTCTAGAGAAAACACTGTTCCCTATTCTTGCTCTAAGGAACAAGATAAATGCAAAAATACAAGTAGATAGTACCCCCTATGAAGTTTACAACAATAAATTCACCAAAAAATTTCATCTAGCTTCTTTCTCACCCAACAAACAATTTATCCTTTGTACTTTGTTCTTGTAAAGTTGTGCCCACATCTTAAATGGTCAACTAGGTAGAATATTTCAGAGAATCTACAATTGTCACTCATCATGAGTCATGACCATACATCAACAAATTTTATATCCAGTGAGTGGTGAAGTAGAGTTCAATAATAGAATCAATCAACTCTTAGCATGTGGTCCATTGTTCATATCTTTGGGATAAAATTCTCATGTATTAATTCTTCTTATATCCATTGAAGTTAGGAGTGGTAAAACTTAAAAGGATGAATTGGATAGAAGATATGATTTTAATAATTTAAGCATTTGTTGCATCAACATTATACTAGAGTATAATCAAAGTATAGACAAAAGATACACCATTATGATTAGGGATCTTCTTAGAAATGAGGATTGGACCTAACTCAACCTTACAAAACCGGCTTGTAAGGTGAGGATTGCCTCTAGTATATAAACACTTAGTCAGGTCATCTCTCAACCGATGTGGGACTCTTAACACACCCCCTCACGTCCAGCACTATTGGGCTTGGTGCATGGATATAAACGGTAGGTGGCCTGATAGCGGAAACCTGATAACAGGTGGTCCAATGGATCGTGGAGAGGCTCTGATACCATCTTAGAAATGAGTATTGGACCTAACTCAACCTTACAAAACCGGCTTGTAAGGTGAGGATTGCCTCTAGTATATAAACACTTAGTCAGACCATCTCTCAACCGATGTGAGACTCTTAACAGATCTCTCGATTAGCACAAGTACCTTATGATAAAAACTTTAAACAACATCCATAGAACAAACAAACAAAAAGGTAAAAGGTAAACAGAAAGAAGAACATGAAAACAAACAACATTGCAATGACAGCCATGGTTCTAAATAATCAACCTTATGTATCATGACATCTTTCTTCTATGTCCTAACCACTATCTTAGCTAGAAGTGAGCAACTATAGAATCTGCTCCTAATTATTTTTTTAAAATTTTATAGCTAATGGAATATTTTAATTATTTGTTTATTTTGCTGTACATTTGCTTTTGAATTGGATTGAGGACTTTTGTTGCACATTATTCCTTGTTTCATGGGGAAGAAAAGAACCTTCCTTAATCTGGACACTAAAGTTAGAAATTTATTTAATCATGGTGATAAGCTCTGACAAAAGCATCTTTGAACAGTGATTTAGTTAAGCATAAATTCAAATTAGTACTATTGCCAGCAAGTAATTTCAAAGCACAAGGAAGGAGCAAGTTACTATAGCATCCAAAATTAGACTTTGTTAACCATAAAGTTATATTATTAGTCATGCATTTTTTTATTAACCTATAATTTTTATTGGAAGGAACTCTGATAATTCAGTGATAAGCTGTGGAGTAAATAAATTCTAACCAAAAATTATTTTTATTAGGAATTGAATTTAAATTCTTCTGAACAAGTAGTACTAGGAAAAACTTTAACCATTTGAGTTTAATATCTTGATTAGTCCTACATTTAATCTGAGGGTCGTACACTGTTACATCATAAACACAGGTGCACAACATCTCACTTATGAACGCATATTTAAGTCATCTCTCAATCGATATGAGACTTCTTTAACACACATTCTCGCTTCTAGCGCTATTGGGCTTGCGGCACAGATATAAATGATAGATGACCAGATTATAAACTTAATAGCAGGTGACCCAACGAATTGTAGAGGAGACGCCAACTAACTTGTTTGTTGGCAATGTTTAGGAAAGAAAATTGTTTCATATAAATTTATGGTGGATCAATGTTTGAAAATGATTTAAAACAATGTTAACAAATGATAATGCATTTTGTAACTAAAACTCCATAGTATTACTCGTTCTCACACACACTAAAGCTATGATTCAATTGGTGGTGGGTTGGAAAAAAGCACGAAAAAATAAATATTAGTCCCTAAAAATCCAACATATATATTTGTTTTCTTTTGTTTTTGTCAAATCAACGTTAAATCAAATCATTAATTTAGTCGTAAAGACGTGGAAGGTCTTAAACTTTTATTCACATAAGGCAATATTGATCATCGTTGCAATTTTAAATGATTTTTAAGCAAGTGAATAAAAAATCACATGGGACACTTCTCCATTATACAATTGTCTTAAAAAAGTTATCAACTTTGTTTCTATCAATTGTCTTGTTTGTATTATAGGGTGTTGACATATTTTACTAGTTAATTTACTTGAGTAAAGAACTTTAGGCCCAAATAATGATATATGGAGAATGAGCAAATTAACACCATATCATATGAGAATACAAAAAATTGCACGAACGCAAGGGGATAAACTAGATTGTAGGACACTACTTGCTGCCATGTGAATAAAATTTATAGAGGCATAGGATGATGTCATTGGTAGCACATTATTATTCAAGTACTCATATAAAATGGACCAAGTAACTTTGTGACAAAATAAAAGAAAATAATATAAGGTTGAAAAGAAGAATTCTCAAGCATGTGAATTAAAAGACTTGTCAACATCAACCCCAATCTAACATATTGAGTGTTTCTTAAATTTATTTATTTTTGACAAAAGTGTTTCTTACATTTTTTATCTTCTTATAATAGTACTTATTTAAGTTCAATTTATGCGTATTGGATTCTATTTTCTCTTACACGTGACTGGATTAATTTTAGACCCACTCTATATATCAAGAGATTCCTCTTACACGAGGAAGTGACAAATTCCTTAGCCAACTAGTAACAAAATATCTATCTATAAGGTAAAGTCTACATTTCATTCTTTTCCTTTATTTTTTTTTTCCCGGATGAATCATTCTTTTCTTTTATCTAATACTCAATATTTAGGTGTAAGCAAAACTCAATATTTAGGTTAGCTTGTTTTTGAATTTGTATAAGCTTCCATAAAATTTAATTCTTTTTTTTCTTAATATTTTGATCTTCTACACACATTGATGTTAATTTTATAGTAAATGCATGTTTAGACTGACACCTTATGTGCATAATAATTGTATGTTATTGTGATTTCAACCATAGCTATCAATCATAGTTTTAAAAATTAGACCGAATATTTTGCCATCCTAAATTTTTTTATAAAGAAAAAAGAAATATATATTAACTAAAGCCTTATAATTATCCTGAGTGTGCACGAAAACAAGAGTCAAAATACACAATCAAGGAAAAAAAGAAAGGGAGCAAAAGTACCCAAGACAGCTCAGATATATATATATATATATATATATATATATATATATATATATATATATATATATATATATATATATATATATATATATATATATATATATATATATATATATATATATATATATATATATAAAGGGTCATTTTTTTTTTTTTGACATAGTATAAAGGGTCATGCTAAACAGTGTTTCCGGGACATTGGTTAAGCATACAAAAAAAGGAATCAAGTGATAAAGTTAATAATGAGAGAGAATAAGTTTTTACATCATGAAAATTTTGAATACACAATTTACGAGATAAAATTTTTATATTTATATCCTTAACCAGTGTCTCGGGGGCACCAGTGCCCCGGGGGCACTGTTTTAGCATTTTCCATATATAAATCGTAGTCAAAACCCAACACATTAAGCCTAAACGAGCATCAAAGAGACGATTATTTTGAACTTTCCAAATTAAGGGGGAGGGGGGTGTTAACCGAATAGTAGATAATTAAATTATCTAAAAGATAAGGCCCAACAGAATAGAAGCTAAAGAGATCTAATCTATATCTGGCCGAGAAACAATCCAAAGTAAATTAATTGACCTCGAGCTATCCTAAACAGTGTTTCAGGACAATAGTTAAAGAAATAAAAATGGAGAAGGGCATGAATGAAATAAGCTGAAAATGAATCCATCGTCTATATGAATAATAACTAGTTGCATATTTCAATTGGCAGAGAGTTAGGGGTCAGGATTTAAACTCAGACTTTTCACTTATTTACTGGTCAAATTCTAGCCACTAATCTGTTTAATAAAGAAAAAAATATTATTGGCAACAATTCGCTATAGGAGATTGATATCCATCGTGTTCGATTTGACATATCTCCCATTATGTGTAACCAATTGAGTCACTTTTTGGCTTATGCCATTTTTCATTTGATAATTGAAATAAAACAAGTAAAAGGAATGTTGAGTTGCTCACAATCAAGTATTTTGATGATGTGGCACTCTATAAGAAAAATTTACAATCTTTATTAAAAAACCTTTTCATTATCTCCTTTAATTAAATCATTACCAACTAACTACAATGAAAAATTATTAAATTAAAATGGACAAACTAATATATAAGATTTATATAACCACAAAATATTCATGACTATTGGAATTCTTTCAATACTAATAAAAAAAGGAATCGTTATATTTCAAGCGAGTGAGTCACTTTGATATTCCAAACCTCTTTGATCAATGCCTTAAAGAACTAAATTTAATAATAAAAAAAACGTGTGTCTCTCTTGCTTGAAATATATTCTTTCAATACTAAATGAATTAAAAGGGATCATTCTTCATTACTTATATTGTTTAGAAGGGATTGCTTGAAACCAAAGGGATCATACTTCTACTTAGCCTAATGAATTAAAAGGGATCATACTTCTAATTTTATGACTCTACTTAGACATATAAGTTATTGTGATGATGTGGCACTCTATAAGAAAAGTCTACAATCTTTATTAAAACTTTTTCATATTTCTTATAATAGAGTTACTCTAATAATAAATAATAAACAATAATAATGTATTAAAAAAAAAAACTAACACAATTTATTGTTGTTGAATTGAGACAAAAATGAATTGCAAGTAATGAAAGGTGGAATGATGCATCATGTTATTGTTTTAATTGCATTGCAATATATTATTAAAATATATATTGTATGTTACAATTTCCTATTAATGCAATTGAAAACAAAGAATTCTTGGAGACACTAATATTGAATATGTAAATTTAGCTAATTATCAAACACAAGCTATATATAAAGTTAACCCAAAAGCTAATTATCACCACCACCATATCAGGAAGTCTACCTTCTATGTTTTAACAAAATTTTAATTTATCTATCTCATGGCAAAAACTCTATGGTTTCTTTGTCTAACATCTCCATGAGAAAAAGTTATGCATCTTCACCTTCCATATCTTAAAGTTACACATTATAGTGTCTTGAATTGATTTAAAAGCTATTGTGTGCATATATATAGTTACATCATAAGTATATTGGTTTTTGTCCTTGGTATGTGATGGTGTCTAACCTCTTAGAATATCAGGTATGTCTACATGTGATGATTAAGAAATTGATATACATATATGTGATAGTTGCCTATTAATATGTTTGTAAATTGGAATTTTTCTATTACTCTGAGTTTAGAACATCTCTAATCATTTTTTTATTTCTATTTTAGGTTGGATATTTTTTTAAATATCAACCGGTGTTTTGTTCGATGATTAATTAAACTTTGAGTTGAATCGATTAATATAAATATGACTATTTTTTCATGTGAAGGATGAGAACAGGATAAAACATACTTATATTTTTGCTCACGTTGCATCCTTGCTCCTTATAAAGCCTATGAAATGACACCTCATGTAAGGATGTGTATTTAACTCTAATGGCAGTTTGTAAACCATCATTTTTTTTATTGATCTAATGTTTATAATTAGACAACTTTTCTTTTTCATTTATTATTTTATTAGTCTAATGTTTTAGCTTATTTGTTTCTTATTTTCTTTTTCATTTATTATTTTATATAAGGTAAAAGATTTGTATAAAAAATTGTTGATTAATGGGAATATAATTAATTATTTTCATGTGAATAAGTTGAAGAGGATAAAAGAGACTTCTATTTATTGATTTTGAAGTGCCTTAAAATTTATATAGATCGAGGGTATATTGATGTTGGAGGCATTCAATTAAAAGAGGACAATCCAAATAATTTAGAAATATAAATATGTGTCTCATTTTTAAATACTATATTGTCTACAATGTGTAGGTGATTTGATCTCGATCAAGAGAAATATAGAAACAAAAACAAAGTAGAAATTAAAATAAGTTTTTTTTTTTTGTAGTTGACACTCAAGTCATGCGGTTCTTATAATTGTAATACATGCAAGAAGTTATATTGATTCAACTTGACTTAGAGGTTGTCCAAATATATAATCGTCATGCATTTATCGTATAACACTTGCCTAAATCTGGATGGTTCAATATGAGTATATATAAATTTTAATGGACGGTCCTATTTTAATCTACGCATGCCATCTTATTCTTACAACCATAAAATGAATCGATGAAAAGAATTGTGCTAAAAACATGTTAGTTTAGAAATTGTGCTAAATACTTTTTCCTCCCACTTAGAATTGTACTAAAAACTTTCTAAATTAAATTAAAAAAAGACAAAAATTATTAAATAAAAATTGTTGATGCTCATTTGTCAAAATAAATTTTAGAAATTATTAAAACTGTAGATGTTAAAATATATTTACATATATTTAGAAAATATAATCACACATATATTTAAACATATTTACACACAACTAAAATTCACCAATAATTCAAAAATTATTAATTTAATTTACATAATAATATAACTTTTTGGATAAATTAAGTACATATTCTAAAAGAATGTTTACGTTACGGCTGAAAATAAAATAGTGGAATATTTATAAGAATAAGATGACATTTTTTTTAAGCAAATAAGAAGATGACACATGTTAAATCTTAAATTCATCTATAAGACTTTCTTTACCTTAACCAAATAACTAAACATAAATTCAAATATATAAAATCTTCGTCCAAACTTATATATTGACAACAACAAATATTCAAGTTTATATAATATAATAAGAAAATAAATGTTCAAGAAAATATTAAATAAGAGGGACAAAAACTAACAATAATTTTGAAGAGACACAAACCTCACCAAGAAAAAGAAAAACAAACCAAAAACAAAAGGACCAAGCAAAAAAAAAAAGTGAACCAAACAATAGACTAAAAAATTGGGACTAATGAAGTTGGAATAAAATTTCACCAAGTGAATAAGTGAGAATAAACTTCAAGAAAACGAGAGATGAGTAAGTAGATAAGCTATTTGGAACCTTAAATTGCTTAGAACGTAGTAAGCAAAATATGCTATTTGATACATAATTTTCAAAAAATGATAACACGTGGAACAAATAGTCAAAGCCACCATATATGAATCATATTCTATAATCAAAACTTTTTTTAACATTTCTCATGAGCAATATTGTCTATAAGTATAATTAGTTATGCCTCCAACTCTTGTTGAAAATAATAAAATAAGGGATACATCAAAAATAAAAAACAAAGTGACATTTGACTATAAAATCGCAACTCATATAAAGAAAACTAAAATCTTATATTATTACACTAATAAAATAAAAAATTATGCATCCTTTCAAACTTATGAAATATTATAAAGGATCTATTACATTAAAATGTAAACAAACTACGATATAAATTAATAAAAAATCTAATATTTCTAAACAACTTTTTTTTTTACTCATATACTAATATTAAATATAATCATATTTTAAAATAATATCTATTACTTAACTATATGTGATTATAGTTATCGCAATTATTATTTTTTATTTATAAAAATATTTTAATTATATATTTTAATCAAACCCGTGCAACGCACGGGTTTACCCCTAGTTGAAATAAAAATAAAGTGGTTGAATTTGTGTATACAAAATCATTATTGTAGGAAAGGAAAACATTAAGCTCAAGTGGTTAATAAATTCTCCATAAAATAAATTATGAGAAGAATGCGAGTTCAATTTCTGGTGAGAACAAGAGGATTAACATCAACCTTAAAAAAAAAAAAAGAGGATTAACATCAAGAAGAATTATTATTATAAGAGAGAAATTTAATGTAAATAAATTTGGGCCATATAATTAATGGACCAAAGTCCTTGGACCATTACTTCACAACTGCTATCTGCCCACATATTTGGATAAAATAAAGACGCGCGCCCTACACGTTTTCCATTTTAACCTCCCGTTACTTAAGTAGTGGATGTTGGAAAAATAAGTTGAAAAAGAGAAATTTTGAGTAAAAAACACCCTACCAAGGTTTTTACTAGTTCTCTACTTAAGTATTTTACTAGTTCTCTATTTCAGTAGCGGATTAATTCTCTACTTAAATAGTTGACGTTATAAAAATATGAAATTTGAGAAGAAAAAAAACACCCCCTAACATGAAAAATTTCTCATTTTTATACAACTCAAGTAGCGGATTTTTGAAGAAAAAAAAACACCCTCATACCATGAAATTTTCAAAATTTTAAATGTAAAATCCACTACTTAAATAGCGGACGGAGGTATTTTGATAATTTTGTACGGCGCGCCAAAGAATCTGTAGGGTAGCAAAAGTAAATCTCTAAAATAAAGAAATTATCTGATACTAAATATAAATATAAGAAATATAAGAAAATTTTGGATATAAAAGTTGATATTTATTTTTTTACATAAAAGTTGATATATCTAATCTAATATAAATAAATTCTTCTTGTCGATGAAACTTATTGGAGGTAGTACCAATAAGATGTAACAATTCAGTTTGGATCAATTTACAATAATTTTATTTTTAAACAGATAAAATTTATATTTTTATGATTTAGTTTGGTTTTCAGTATTTTTTAAAAGTGAAATCGAATTAAACTATATTTATTTGGTTTAGTTGTTCGGTTTGTCTAAAAATACAATTAAAACAATAAATCAATATCATAATTTTCTGCATACTCAAATCAAGTCATAGATTTTTTATGTTTCAAATTCAATAAACTTCATATGCAACGATTATAAAAAAGAAATAATAAATAATCCTATGCAATTTTTAATGTTGCATACTCAAACAAATTATTTTTACCATTGGTACATTGATACAGTGATGATTTACGATGAACTTGGTAGAGTGGATTAAAGTTCAATTCTCCCTAACTGCAATCGAGAGAAGATGGAACCACTTGAAATCATAACTACCCTCCAAACCAGATTAGATGGTCTAATGAGTCGGATGTGAAAATCAAAATAATAATAATAAAAAATATTTTCTACTTTATTTCAAACAACCTATACATTACTATCCCAATTTCCTTACCCAAAAAAAAAAGCTATCACAAACCAAACAAATTTGGTTAATTTTGGATTTAGTTAAAGAGTTTTACTTTTGTCATTCTATTTATTATGGGGTACGCTCTATGAAATTACCATATTACCTCTGTCTGTCACGGAATACTGTCCGGCATTTAAGTGACGGATCAGTTAAAATTCTTTAGTTTTTAAATCAATTGAGATCTCACATCCTACTAAGATTTTTATAACGTCCGCTACTTAAGTAGGAGATGTTATAAAAATTTTGGTAGGATGCTTTTAACTCAAAAATTATTCTTTTTTTTACATATCTACTACTTATGTAGCGGAAAGATAAAATAGGAAACTATTAGGGTGCGAGTAACCGATGAGGTGGAAAAGTAAATCTTTTAGTTAAATTTGGTTTATCAGTTTCGTATGCACAGTTTACACCCTACCAAACACCAAAAAGACAAAGAAGAGAAGAGGTGAGGTGCAGAGTTTAGCACGTGTGCTTGTCTTTGTCTGTCTAGTATGCTAAATCTCTTCATAGAAATGGAAGAAACAATGCTCAATAACTGAAAAAGAAGAAGAAGAAGAAGCAGCTTAATTCAATGGGTTTTGGTGGTTCCTTTTCATTCTCCTTAAAATCATCTTCTTCATCAAGCTTTTCTTTTCAGCAACACACAGTTCAATCTTTAAAGAGAAGAGGTTTCTCCATACAAAGCTGCTTTTCAGTATCTTATCACAAGTTTGTTGATTTTGCTTTGGATCAAACTTCTCTCCATACCAAGTTACTCCCTTCTCCCTTACAGGTTTTCATTTCTTCTAATATGTGTTTGTGTTGCAAATTCAAATGGTTAATTAGGGTTAGTTAGTTAGTTAATAGTTACTTTCATTCTGTTTTGTGATTTTAGAAACTCTTTATTATTCTAATGAGTAATGCCTTGTTTTTAGATATTCAATTCTAAGCAAATGTGAGCTTTTCTAATTACTAGTATTTTTAAGGTTCTGTTTGGGTTAATGTTTAGATTGTAGGAGCTTCTCAGTTAAAATAAGTTAATGGTTTTTCAGTTATGAAAATATTAGAATTTTAACAAATTTAGGTACTAAAAATGTTATAAATCGCAGGATAAAAAAGATGAAGATTCATCTCATAGGAAAAATAAGTTTTAGAGCTTGATAAAAAGGAAAATTCATTAGAATTCATATTGAATGATTGATAAAAGATTGTAAATTTATACAAAAGTTCACTTTTTAGGTTGATTCATTAACTAATGTATCTGGTCCATTAGTTATTGAATGAACCTAAAAAGTGAATCTTTTGCTTATATATATGAGACCGGAGGAGCTAGATAGTAGACAGTTAACAAACCAACTACTTGCTAACTATCTACTAACAAACTTTAACTAACTTTTAGGGTAGTTGTAACCTATGAAGCATTGACACAAACACGAAAACCAGACACAACACTGACACATGGACACTGGATATGCCTTCGATTAGAGGTGTTGGTGCTACGGAGGTTGTTTGTAACTAAGAAAGCGGTATGTCCGTAACTTGTTTGCTAATCTATCTATCAATATATTAAAAAACATTTTTTTATATATTTTGAAAAAACAAATAAAGAAAACTTTGTTATAATTATGTGTCATTTGGTGTCCTGGTGATTAAATGTTGTTGTGTTTCCATGCTGAGGATGTGGTTTACTGTTTCACTTTTCAAGCTTTTGCTTCTGAGAATACAATCATATTTTGTGACCATTAGCTAGTTCTTTAATCTACAAGCCGTTACATGATTACATCTTGTAGTTTGTGTTTTTCCCCTAGATACTTCCTTATCCTATGCTTCCATCGGTGACTTTCCTCACCATATTTGTGGGTATAGATCTGCGATTTACATTTTCTTATGTTGTCTTGCTAGGAAAAGTATAATTCTATCAATTCAAACGATGGTAAAGGAGCACTTAGTATGCTATCATTTGAAACTGACAAGATTAGGCTTCTACGTAGTCTGATCATCGAGACAGAAACAATGCAGGTTTCATTTTCAAACTATCTAGTGTCTGTATATATTAGCTGGTTCCTTTGTAATAGCTGGTAACTTTTCATGGTCTTGCACACCTTATGCAGGTTTTGGACTTTACCGTCTTTCCAAAAGCTGAGTATGATGTTCCCATATTTTGTGCTAACTTTTTCACAACCGCTAAGACAAACATTGTTGTGTTGTAAGTTATCCTCTTCTTTCTTAGTTATTGCAATCCACTTGAATAAATGTACTTCAAAGATATATAAAACGGAGAATTTTTTGGGTACATCTGGGTTTGGTAGATGCAGATGCATATGCAGTGCCTACCAATATTAGAAAATATAATATCGTTATATTATGTTATAGTAACTTAGTATGTCTCGAAGGATAAGTTTTTAATCCTAGTATATCTTTGTTCAAACATTTAGAACATTGTACTATATGTAATGTTGAGCACTAAACTTGTGTTAATGTTGTCAGGGACCTTAACCCCTTGCATGATATCATCAATCAGAACGACTACAAAGAAAAGTACTTCAAAAGCTTAATTCCTCTTGGCCTGAAATACGCCGAGGTAACTGCAAATATTGTGGAAAATTATAAAAAAAAAATTAGTGGTATTTTCAGTTTTGGAACAGTTAATGATAACTGCATAACAGTGTTTAAAGTTTTGTTAATGAGTAGCGTCCTTATGCATACACCGTACACATGTGTTTTTATATTAATTAGAGTAGTTCTCTCTCAAAGGATTTGGTGTGTTGACTGAACACAGACTTCGTGCAGCATTTTCCATGGGGAGGGAAGCTCACAAGTGAGTCTATAAAGTTTTTTTCACCGATTGTTATTTGGACAAGGTTTACTTCAAGCTCACAAAAATATGAAGTTCTGTATTCGGCATTCAGAGATTATTACAAGGTAGGTATTAATGCCCATGAATATCGCAATTCATAATAATTTTCTAATATGTTTAGTAAAAAAATCATCAACCTTTTAAATTTGTAATTCTTTTATCTTGATGACCGTTAGCCTTGCAGGTGTGGTTGGAATTGATAGACACGGCAGTAAAAGAGACGGATGAATATCAAATTTTCCGCAATCTTGAAGCACAGCATAGATATTTGACCTGGAGAGCCGAAAAGGTAGTTTGGATTTACCTCAAACTTTTGTCTATTTTGCAGTCATGTGTTTATCCATTTCTAACTTTGAATTGTTTTTTAAAATTCTTGTTCGCGGAAATATTTTGAAAGTAGGATCCGGGACAAGGTGTTTTGAAGAAGTTGACCGGGGACAGACTTGCCAAGGTAGACTGACTTTGAGCTAAGTGTTGTTTCTCATCAATCTAGTGCTTGAGATCTCACTTTTTGTTTTATACTATAGGATTTATTAAGAAGCTTTCTCTTTAACGGAGTCGATGAGCTAGGAAGCAAAACGTTCGATGACTATTTTCCACATTACCACGGTGAGGAAGGAACTCTAAATAAGAAAGGTGGTAATGTTGGGAAGTCTTTCGAGAATCGCCCGTGGGATGCAAGTGGAAAATTCCGTGGTAAATCATTATTAAACCGTATATATAATTGATACTCTTGTAGCAAATATAATTCATGTTGGTTATAGATGCAAGCATGTTTGATTCTGAGTAATCTCAAATATCATTCTATTGATTGCGATGAAAATGAATCTAGTTTCTTGGCACAATGGCTTTGTCAGCCATAACTAACGAAAACAGAATTGCTACTAATGCCAATCAGCAAGTGACGCCTGTCACTGCTGTAACGAAACAGAAAACAGAGAAAACTAACAGTTAGAAGTTATCCTATACATTGAGTTAATGATCACTTATCCGCACATTAGAAGCGATCTTCGGAATTTCAATGCGGTTGACATTACCTAGAGCTAAAAGGCCAAGGTATACTTAATGTGGTGCTGACATTTGATCCTTGGAATATTTTAGGTCAATGAATGCCGGAGCTTGTGCACACGACTGCACCAACACTGGTTAAATTTCTTTGACTCGTGTTCTGCAAGCAAATATTGAGTTTCCACTGCAAATTTTGTCCACAATGAATGTTTGGTCGAATCAATTGACGAATTGGCCATACTAATTACCAACATGCTTGTAACTTTTCCTTCATGTACTATTGTGTCATGTGTATGTTATGTCTATGTTGTTGTATTCTATGTATACGAAAATAAATTCGGTGGCTAAAAGAAAACTTCAACACCGACCGATTATCTGTAAATTTTGATTCGTCTGCAGCTATGTCCGATTAGCAGCCGATAAATGAAGTCTTGGTAACATGATATGTGCAATATTATGATTAGCAAATATTTCAACATGTGTGTACTTTAGATTGATTTACATGACCTGAAAATTATCACCTGTTTCAATATTTGGAATGTTGATTTGTCAAGGTTCTGGTGATCATTTTGTAATTGAACATTTATTAAAATGTTTTGTACTATCCTTTTTTATTCAATTTTTGTTTTGTCTTGAACAAAGTGGAAAATACAGCCCAAACTCACAGACACAACTTCGATTCTGTGAGGTCCCGAGTTTAAATCTAGACGAAGTTGTTTGACCTGATAATATTGGCTTTTGACAGTTGAGTTTGGGTTTGTGGACTGTTCGATTCAAATTATATTGCTTGTGCCAAAAAAAATTTCATCTCAACCCTCCGTTGTAGTTGAAAGACACGTGATAAACCGATAAATTTATGATATATGATAAGCCTCTTGATATTTTTTAATGAAAAATCGTAATTACATATTTTTCATATAAACTTTACTACTGCTTAAGAAAAGTATAACTCTTTTTAATTTTTACCGATGTAATTTAATAAACAAAATTACCAAGGTGAAAAATATGTAAATAATTTGATAAAATAACAGAAATTTGACATCTAATATTGGCTTCCAGATTACACTGCAACCTTCTTTTTGGGCCATCCAATGGTGGAAAATTGCTTTTTTCCCCCATTGTTTCCTCCAAGGCCCCCCAAAGTGACCATTTTGACCCTATAAATGCGTTTGGACTCTAGAATCCGAAATTTGTTTGTTATGGTCCATACAATCCGAAATCAGTTTAAACAAGCAATTGGCTGGTTATGCCTGCATTGTACGTGATGTTTTGCCCTGGAAAACCTGGGGTTGAACTGTACAATCCGAACATCTTTATTTTTAACATTTTTGGAGTATGGAAGCCGAAACTTGTTTGATATGGACCATACAATCCGAAACCAGTTTAAACAAGCCATTGGCTGGTTATGCCTGACTTGTACATCGTTGATGATTTGCCCAGGAAAACTTGATTTTGGACTGTACAATCCGAAATGCTTTGATTTTTAAAATTTTGCATCATTTCGGATTCTCCCAACCGGAAACGCTCATATTCGGTGTGTAGGATCCGAATAGAGTCTATATAGCCTATATTTCAGAAGTTGCACTTTCATAACCACTTGGACACTCAATTGGGAGCTTTGGAGCTAGGGCGATTTTTTTGGCGTATCAGAGACTTGAAAGCAACGTTTGTTCACTCAAAGAGGGGCGCAATACTCAATCGGAGTCATACAAGAGGTAATAAGCACTTTAAACCGTTAATTTTTTCAATTTTCATGGTTTTATGATCGCAGTCGCGTTTGGCTCATACAATCCGAACCCATTTCGGATCCCACATGCCAAACTGGACAGCTTTTAAAAATTTTGAAATTTATTGTGATAGGTAGGGTTTGTGATGGTCGAACCTCCGTTTGAAATGAAACCGAACATCGATGAACCCGACATTGCACAACCTAATGTAGTTGAACCCGCAAATATTTTGGTTAACACTGCCAATTATATTTTTTAAGTGTGAAAAGTATAAGGTCCGAGATGAGATGATCGAATGGTGCAAAAAAGAGGCTATAAAAGCTGGATTTACTATGGTGATTGTGAAATCAGATATGGGGCATATCCTTGCAATGGCCTACAACCGCGTTGTAGTTTTATTAACTAAACACGAGATTGGTTATTGTGAAACCTATTTTCCACTGTGCAGTCGTCCACCGTTGGATCCATCTGCACGCATTATGTGTGTTGGTATGGTTCCAAACCATTTTGTATATGTTAAATTGAAGGTTGGGTGTCCACTGCCTCCAGCTTATAAGGAATGGAAAAATCATAGGGTGCCAGAGGCTGAGACTTGGGAGGATACATTTATGGACCGGATGGTTGAGTTTGACGAACTCATGAAGAATGAAAAAGGTGACATGAAGATGGAAACAAATGAAGATGATCCTGTAGTTGTGAGAGACAAATGAAGATGGAGCCAAATGAAGACGAACTCATTTTGCTTGAATTGTTTTTAAGTTTGAAGTTGTAATTTACGTTTTAGAGTTTGAAGTTGTGATTTATTTGATTATGTTTGAAGTTATCGTATGTAATGCCAATGGTTATTTTTAACTTTTAATTTAGTGCAAAAGAGCAAATTCCGAACATGCATAATGTTGGCCTGTAAAACTGTAAAAATTTTCTGCAGAAAACTTGATTTTGGACTGTACACTCCAAAGCTGTAATTTTAGTGACCATTTCGGTTCGCAGGATCCAAACCTGTGATTTTCGTGATTTCGGTTCGCAGGATCCAAACCTGTGATTTTCGTGACCATTTCGGTTCGCAGAATCCAAACATAATTGGTTTTGGATTGTAGACTCCAAACCAACGTATAAGCACAATTTTCGCCCCCCCCCCCCCCCCCAAACGTGTTCCCATCTATAATTGGCTTGTTTCGGATCCCACGAACCAAACATAATATATTTCGGATCCTAAGATCCATAGCTTCCTAAACCCCCCAAATTCAAGGTTATTTTGGGATTTTTGGGGGGTTTAAGAGGAACATGGGGGCGAAAAAAGCAATTTACCCAATGGTGGGTGGACTCAAGATATATGGGCTGTTTCACTTTGGCCCTTATGTTTTGATCCATTTTCTGGCAAGGAGTGAGATTCACCATGGAATTTTTCTCTTCCCACCTCATGTTTCTTTTCTACCCCTCATTTTTTCAATTTTTCCCTTGGTTAAAAACTTCGGTGCGCATTTTCCGAAGTTTTTTTTTTTGTTCAAAATTCGGATAACATGTTCAAGTTTTTTTAACCAAAGACAAAAATGAAAATATTGGGAATAGAAATGAAACACGGGGTGGGTTGAGAAAAATTCTTCACCATACATTAATTCAATTTATGTTTTCTACCATTCATTTTAGTTTATTTATGCGGTATGAGCATCTTCAATCAAGCACATCGTTGAGAATCTTAGTCTAAGCATAACAATTTGTTTTGCCTTTTATTATTATTAAAGGTCTACGTCTTAAACCCAAATATTTCAAAATTTATTTGAATTTCTTAAATTTTGTCACCACTGTGGACTATATAGTATATACAACACACATGGTTGGTGCGTAGAGTGTGAGTGTTATAAATTACAAGGTGTCGAATTCGAATTAATTATTATAATGATAAAAGAAGAGAGTTTTTTTTTTTTATAAGCGATAAAAGAAGAGAGTGAATTTGTTTTTCAAAAATATTATCAAAATACCATTTTTGTCCGCTAGTTAAGTAATAAACATTTCTTCACCAAAAAAATAAATAAATAAGTAACAAACATTTTAAAAATGAGAAAATTGAGAGAAAACACCATTCTTTACACATCCGCTACTTAAATAGTAAAAAAGTAAATTAAAAAACTAATAAAGCACGAGATATGGAATTTACTATAAAAAAGAAGAAGCGATATGACATTTTCTTTAAAAAAAACAAAGAGAGATGACATTTGTTAAATTAAATAGAGTATTTTTATTAAAAAAAAATTGACTCAAATGATTAATGATTTCATCAAACGATAAATCGTTTGAAAAAATTTAAATTCAACTCTTAAAATAGAATAATTTTTAATCAGACTTTATCTACTTTACAATCAAACTCTAGATTATTAGGATGCAGTATACTCTAAAAATGAAGGATTAACACAAAAAAAAATATTAATTCATGTGAAATTAGTAGTACTACTATTGAAGGGGATTTAGATCATCTACTGTTCATTCTTTGTCATCCTGTTTTAATCTCGGTCATTCTCTCATTTGTGTTACTTTTTTTACTTTATGGTTTAATCCACCATTGGATTGCTGATAAAAAAAAAAAATCACGATTAATTGGATAAAAAACAATGAGAGAAGGCGCACAAAAATAGTCGGAGACAATCTAAATCTTTTCGAAGAACAATTAAATTTTTAAAAAATGATTTTATTTATAATAAGGGTGGTAATTAAACTAAGAAAAATGTTAACATGTGTCCATATGACATATGTTAAGGAATTAAAAATAGAAATTATCCTTTAAAATTTGTATATTTTAACTTTTTCAAGTATTAAATTTTTTGTATTATTAAATGTTAAATTTCTATGTTAAGTAATGGTCAAGTCATTGAGCAAACAGAAGTTTGTTGACATGAAGACGCAATTTTATTTGATATTGAAATGATAAAGTTGGAAAGGTATAATAATAGTCAGAAATCAGAATTTATATTCCATTCTCAATCAATAATCCAAGCCATGCGCATTATGTATAGTAAAAGCTATAGTAGTTTGAACTTTGAACAAAACATACAGTAATTACTACTACTACATCGAAGATGCAGCCAAAGCCAGCAAGCAAAGAAAGCAAGTATTAAATAATCACAATGATAATATAATACTACTATATGATCAGAAATTAAACAGGGCTATATCTAGCTATAAATAGGTATATAGCTATGTTATGTATTTATTGAAGCAATATATATGCATCAGTAAGTAGGAGCAGATAGTAGCTTTATAGCTATATGGTATGGTATGGTGTAGCAGAGATAACATCATGAGAAGAAGCTAGCAAAGACAGAAAGACAGACAAGCAGAGAAGAAAAGTAATGTGAAGCATAGAAGCAGGAGAGACTAGGGACTAGAGAGCAGTACTAGTAGTACTACATTGTGTCTATGTAATGTAGTAATGTTTTACCTCTCTTTGTACTTCATTTATTCTCTCTATTTATTTTACATTTAAGAAACTACCCAATAAAGAACTTCTTGTCTTTACCCTTTCTTCTTCTCTTGATATCTTTCATCATAACTGGTATTCTATTGGCGCAATTGTAGATACTATTCTCTCTATTCTTTTAGAATTTCAATGAGTGACAATATTTTTTTTAAGAGTTTTAATATTGGTGTTTGTCCAAACCAAAAACTGAATCTAGGAACTTAATTAAGCCATACGAGACTTGCGTCATCTAGTATTTTTTTAATACTCACTTCGTTCCAAATTATAAGAGTTAGTTTAACTAATGCACGTATGCCAACACACGATTTTGATTACTAACATCTCTAATTTTGTATTAGTAAAAATTATAAAAACCTGATATTTTGAAAATACTCATCAAAACAAATCAAGATTTTATATGTTAATATTTATATCTATATATTATTAGAAAAATAAGGTTAAAGCAAGATAAATAAACAGTGTCATTTAGTCAAAATAATTCTTATAAAATTGGACGGAGGGAGTAACAATTGTGCATGAGTTTGATGTCTCTGATTTATCTATAGATAAATCAGATATCTATAGATAAATCAAATACATCAAATATTTTATAAAATTAAAAAGTAAATTTTTTTTTATAATAAGTATCGGAGTATATCTTAATGTTAAATAGTACCTCGAAACACTTGTTAAGCATATGAAAAAAGGAAATTAATGACAATATTAATTTTAAAAAGATAACTTTTAATATTTTTTAAATATTAGATGTAGGAATTTCAAAATAAAATTTTCTTAGTAATATGTTTAACTAATGTCTCGTCCACACTATTTAGCATTACCCCATCTTAAAACACATGTTAATATTTTACCTAATTATTTTTTGTGTTAACTTTGATTGGAAAAGAATGTCGTAATAATTCAAAATTCCACTGTGTGATAAATAAAGCATTAAAAAAATTGTTCCATCCAAAATATTTATTCTATAGTTTAGTTGGTCAAAGTAACAGCCTCCTAGGATAATTTATACCGTACTCCAAATTAGCTAGGCTAGATCAGACTTAACACATTTAAATATACCAAAATCAAATTTTAGACAACCATAAACAATTTTCACATAATTGGATTTTCTAGTACATTTTGTGTTCAGTTCTCTCTCATTTTATTAATCCAACGAGTTTTGATCCATAATAAAAACAAAAAATAGTGCAAAAAAGAGATAAACAAACGAATGAATGGTTGAAATAAGAACAGAATAAACAACATATGAACAACGTGAAAGAAATAACTGGAGACGATTCGGATACAATTTTCACTCCCCAAGAGTAAAATCAAACATACACATTGTATTGATCAAAGACAATACTGTAATTTTTCGTAAAAAAAAAAAAGAGAGACAATACTGTAATTAATTGATAGTAACAAAAAAAATACCAAAAAATGTACTAGTATCTACTTTAAAAATGCAGTGTCCTCTTACATACGTAGTGAACAGTATTTGTCATGAATTAATAAGAACAATGTTATGTCCAACATGTTTAAGAATGAAACCAGGACATGGGTGTACTTTTTCATACGTGATCATGATGACGATGCAATAAATATATAAATACTAACTTCTCCAATAAATGTACTCACATTATTGTACCCAAAAAATGAGTAGCTAGTACTAGTACTTACTACAATATTGAATGAATGAAAAATATAGTTAAAAATATATAAATAGGAGGAAATATTTATTATAATAGAAAAATATTTTTATCATATAGTAATAGAATTGGAAATGATCAATATAATATTAATTAAGGAATATTAGTTTTTTTTTTCTGACACAAATTAAAGAGTATTAGTTAAAAAATTGTATTCATGTATGTTAAGAAGTCTCAAATTTGTTGAGAGATCGCTATATGTTTATAAAGTAGACGTAATCTTGACCTTATAAGTATGTTTTGTAGAGTTTAGTTAAGTCAAATATTCAATTCTAAAATGGTATCAAAGTTTGTTCCATGATCCGTTATGCCACCTGCTATCAGATTTTTTATTGGGCAATCCATCATTTAAATCCACGCTCCAATCACAATAACACTCGGCACGAGAGTGTGTACTAAGAAGTCTCACACTCACCAAAATTGATTTATAAATAGGGTTGAATTAGACTCTATTCAATTCTAAAAATTAAAAATATAAGAATGCTACGAGTACAAAATACAGGCTAATGTTTTTAATATATGAATGGATAATTGATTTACAATGAATTAAAAAATAAATTTCTCCACATTTTAACTCAATAATCAATAGTCTTTCAATCTCGACATTTGATTCACACTTTACAAAAGCTCATCTCATCTTGAACATTCAATTCAATATCAGCAGATGTTGACTGAGAGATCATCATATCGGGTCTTGAACAACTTCACGCGTGAGCTCGACACTACATTTTAACTCAAAATCTTAAGGTGTTGGGTTTATGAGTCATTTCACTTATAAATCATTAAATATTCACTATTTCATCTGAAGTGAGACTCAACTCACACTTGAGAGGATATGTGCCTGATATTCTTTATGCAAGAAAAAAGTCTTGGAGTATATAACCTTGTAGTATTTTTTTAAGAAATCAAACGAAATATATAAATAAGCCACTAGGTTTGATCTAGTGGTGAGAGATTTGGGTAGTATGCATGAGGTCCTAGGTTCGATCCTCATTACCAACATTATAAACCAAACGAAATATATAAATAGAATTAAGTTTAAGATGTGTCTAACAAAATAAAATTTACAAAATATTTAGAATAGAATTTACAAAATTACATAAATTTGTTTAACTAAGTCGAACCTCCAAACAAGTCAACGGATAAGATCACCACATATATTCACATAAAAAACAAAACTTTTCTTCCTAAATTTTATTCATCACCATGATACACATTTCACCTTATCGATGAGTGCTTCTGCCGACGAAGTTTTATGGAAAAAAAACCTGCAACAACATTTCATTCTTTCCAAAATTGGCAATAATAATCCAACCAAATTATTTGAGTTAGAGTACTACACCATAATTTGAAATTTGTAAAGTCTCAATGACCCATCACTTCTTACATGCACGTGTGAGAATACAAAAACTGTGTAAAGGACTAAAGGGAGGTTTCAAAGCATGCTTAGATAACCATTTTTTTATTTCATTCCCAAGAAACACGTGAGAAAGAACGGTCATGGGCCTTGCTTATTTCTAAAAGTCTCAAGCACACTCAACAAAAAAAAAACTGATTAACGGAAAATTTTAATATGCGTTAGAAATAATATAAAACCATTGATATGGCTCTATCCTAAAATCTTAAAGTTAGGTTTTAGGATAATCGGTTATTTGACATAGTATCAGAACCTCTATGACTAAGTGGTCTAGAGTTCGATCCCCACTCCCCTCACTTTCTAATTAAAAAAGTGGAATTTAAGCCTATCGTAGATGAGCCTATGCATTATCCACACTTCAAGCCCAAGTGGGCTCTTGCGTGAGGGGGCGTGTTAGAAATAATATAAAACCATTGATATGGCTCTATCCTAAAACCTTAAGGTTTTGGGATAATAAGTTATTTGACAATATGAACATGGTTCAAATTAGGTCATATTGATAAAATATATTCTTTTTCGCTTTAACTATAAACAAATTTCCACTTTTAGATTGAATAAGTGGGATGATCAGAGAATTCGAGCTCCAGCCCAAACCAATTAATATGTGGAAACAATCACATTGCCCACTTGCGGGGTCCATATAAAGTTAGAGTTTTTTTTCTTCTTTTCTTTATATGCACTGACCCATCGAGATTGACACTGGAGAGAATCAAACATAAGATCTTTGAGGCTCATAAAAAAAATGAGACATTGAGAGAAACATACTCCAAGTACCCGAACCAAATTATTAACTATATTAAAACTTATGTATAATTTGAACTGTTTCTGATCCCTAATCAACTACCATAGTAAATCCAATTCCCTTGCGGTAAAATGACAACAATAGATGTGATTTTTGTGAAAAGGAATTTCAAATTTGAATGAATGTGAGGGTATTAATCCTCCCTCCTCTTCTAACAATCATAATAATATATAATATATAATGAGATAAATAAATATTTCTACTGTACACTAAAATCCAATAAATGTATGGAAGAATCATTAGATGAAATTGCAACATGAGTTTGATTAGCGACCATACTATTACCATGAACATGTCCTTGTTCTCCACCATCATCTCTAACCGCAATTGTAATACACAACCTTGCCGTAGGTTCATGTATGTCCCATACTCTCAACAAACCAGACCCACTTGAATATGTTATAACATACCCTAAATTCATGCACACTAATAAACCCCTTAACCATGAACCTCTTAACCGAAACCTACTCACGCGCTCAAAATTTCCCACGCGCCTAACCGTTCCAACACCATTTCTTTCAACCACAACAAAAACTTCATGGCTAATGTCTAATGAACTTACCATGAAACCTGTTGTGGATCCCATGTCACGTAATAGAATCTCTGGATTTCTTAAGTTGAAACAAACCAATCTTGATGTTGTACATGCTACTACAAATTCTCTTTCTGTTACTCTGACTCGACCGACTGGTTCAACTAATTCTGTTAACATATGCCATCCTTGAACTGATTCCGGGTCGGTTAATGAACCACCAACGAATATACGTTGTTCCGTTTGGGCGTCCCATATTTGAAATGCTCCGCCTGCATGGCCCGCGAATAAACCAATCCAAAATCGGTTACATCCCGCAAATTCTACTAATACTCCGTTATTAACTACATCACCAATAATTGCTCTTCGTGCTGGAATGGGCCCGGGTATAGGTCTGGGCCCATTGATCAATGACATGTAAATATCACCATCTAGTCTTGCAAAAACGAGACTAGAGTTTGTAATTACAATTCCGGAAATAGATTGTGAAAATGGGCCGAATAAGTGACCGTGATTGGACCAAAAAGTAGTGATGTGTGCACCGGTGTTGAGATTGAAGAGTCGAACAGTACCGTCGACGAAGCCACAGGCAAGGTGGGTGTCGGAGAGAGTGAGGCAGCGGCAAATGAGAGCTTGGTGGTGGTCTCCTGGATCATATTGTGGGACCACTAAAGCGTGTCTACCTGTTGTGAAGTTCCTGGCCGTTCGATGCCAGTAGATGTACTCAAGTTGCCACGTGTCCCTCAATCTATATGTTCTGCGCCAGATGCGTCTTGTGAGTCTCTGCCACAGTAGATCCGAGCGTGACACTTCTCTCCATGTAGAACAAACCTGCATGCATTTTTCCAACCATATAAAAACATCAAAACCCATAACTATGAAGCAAGTTTCCTAGAATTATTTATTTCTCTTTAGCTATGTATAGTATTTATTAAAAAAATGTTTATATATGCATTTTTTTAGATGAACGAAATAATAAGTTATTAGAAACACAACACTCAAAATGAAGAGATTGGAGTTCGAACCCCCAGTTATGACGTCTAACCAAACAATTTCAACATTTAGCTAAGATTTATAGATGCATAGGCATACGAAACAAAATGAAATACTTTAAAAAAAAAGGATAAAAAAATGAAATAGTAGTCAGTAGTATCTTGTTTGAAATTAGATAATTGACTGTTGAAGGTGATGATGAGATCCTAGATACTATTGTCATTGTGTGTTCCCATTCAGATGGAAAGTTTGATTGGGACAGATAAAATTGAAGTTGGAACAAGTGTATATACTATTCCAGTGTGTATATAAAGTATAATAACATTCTTCCATAGATTGATGGGTAGGTATATTGCATAAAAAAAGACTGATAGATGCCGGGTCGGAATCATAAGATATGGAGGGAGATATTCTAAGTATTTTTTATTTTTACCACTAGTATCCAGCCAACTAGACCATTTAATCTGGTTTAGAGGTCATTTCTGTCATTAAGTGATTTCGACCTCCTCCTAATCGCAGTTACGAGAGATCGAACCGTGATACTTCTATGGTACTCTAATGTGATCGAAAATACATCTATATATAGGTAAAAGTTTTTAGAGTTTCACATTAGATAAAAAGAATATCTAAAAGATATGTTAGTACATATAAATATAAATGTTTTTTTTTTTTAAACTATCCCTTCATAATTTATGAGTATTTACCATAAATTAATGAGAACAAACTATATTTATGTAAAATAAAAGTTAATTACAAGTTAGTTGTTAGTACCATATACAAATTTACTTATGGACTTATTCTCATAAGTTTGATGAATAAATAACTCCAAATTATAAAGAGGTACTCCCTCCGTCCCAAAAAGAATGACCCATTTTGAATATATGCACTATTCATATATATTGTTTTGACCATATTTTTCTACTAATAAATAAAAATAAATATTAACATATAAGATGTTGTTAGATTCGTCTCGATGAGTATTTTCAAAATATCAATTTTTTATAATTTTTACTATTATACAATTAAAGATATTAGTCGCCAAAGTTATGCATTGGCATGCGTGTTTCGGTCAACTGGGTCATTCTTTTTGGGACGGAGGGAGTAGAATAAAACTCATCAAATACTATAAATCATTCTCATCTTATACTATGTGTATTTTATAGCGTAGAATTAAATCCATTTAAATTTTCACATTTTAAGAAAGGTGAATGTAAAGAAGAGAGAAATTGATAGGTGTGGTCCATACTCCATACTCCATAGCTTATGAGTAAGATAACGAAACAAGTCAAAATCTTAGTTGCTGTTCATGTATGTATATAATAGATGTAGGCGTGTGTGTATGAAAATGAAATGAAAAATTAATTAATTAGTAAAAGCTGTATAAACTAGCTAGTACTATAGGGTAGTGTAAGTAAGTGTAGTGTGTGGTTCCCCACATATATTTCACTTTCATTTCCAATAAAGGGTTGGTCAAGGCTCTGTCTTCTTCCAACAAACGAATCTATCCAGTGCTACAAACAACACACACACACACCTCTCCAACAAAGCCAAAAGACAAATATCCAGTCATGTTATGTTCCACCCACAATTAATTAAACCATCTTTTTATCACTTGATCAAAAAGTGAAAAGTAAAAATGATGATATAACTTCAATTTGAAAAATGTTTCCTCCCACAATGACTCAATTGACTATTTCACACAAGTAATAAAATAATTTTGATCATTAATAATTTTAAATATAAAAATTATAAAAAGTTCTGCCAAAAAAATTCAATATAAAAAGTAAAAAATTCTACCAAAAAAATATTTTAAAAATTATAAAAAGTTCAATAGACGAGTAACAAAATTCAATAATTTTTTTAAAAATTATAAAAAGTTATTTTTTAACAAAAAAGTTCAATAATTTTTTTTAACAAAAAAATTATAAGAAGTTCTATAGACGAGTAACAAAGTTCAATAATTTTTTTAAAAAAGTTCAATATAGTTTCTATAAAAAGTAAAAATTTCTACCAAAAATAAAATTATAAAAACTTGATATATAATTTAAAGATATTTTAAAAATATTTATCGAATAAATAATAACTTATATGCTAAAATGTATTTTTATTTTGGAATTTGTTTAATGAAACTCTTAAAAGTATAAAAAATGTTAATTTCAATATAAAAAAAATTTTTTCTTCTATGTTCTTAACTATTGCACAAAGGACACTAGTTAATATGGCTCTTATTTATTAGTAAAAAAATATTATCAATTATCAAAACAAAATACATGTAATAGTGTGTATAGTCAACCTAAATCATCATTATTTTAGGATAGACGAGTAACAAAATAATCTTATATTTTCAATTAGGTGTGCTTAAAATATTTATCCTACAAAATATTATCATCCTTTTAAATTACTTTTAAAAAAGTAACATGCTACATCTCCCCTAATCTAAACGATGAGTTGAACAATTTAGCTAAAGTGGGTTGAAGAGAACATTATTTATGTTTGTATAATCAATATAAAAATGAGTCGAATAATTTTTCTTTTATGAAAGAATTTAACAAAAAATATAAATCCAAAAATTAACTTCATATAAAAACCCAAATTTACCTTCAAATTATAATAAATTTAAGGAAAATGTTAAACAACATCTCCCATGCCATATTCAAGGAAACAAAAATGATAATATAATTTTAAAAGTAATGCATTTAATATCTTGAAATATTTTTAAAAAATCTTTTCTATTTAAAACTTGTGTTTTCTTTTCATTTTTATTTTTGTTAACTATTACCCAAAAACACTGTTTCACATGATCCTAAATTTGTAACCAAAGTCTCGTGAACTTAGCTCAATTGACAAGACATCGCATTATATATGCAGGGGCTGAGATTCGAACTCCGGTCATCCCACTTATCCACATTAAGGGTGAAATTTCTAGCCATTAGGCTACTTGACCAAAAAAAAAAAATTTGTAATAAAAAAAACATGATCCTAAATTTAAAAACAAAATCAATTCCACAAATACTAATAAATACTCGATTTATTTATATGTAAATAACTAAATGCAACCCTAAACCCTAAATGTAAAGTTAACTCTTTTTTTTTTCATTTAGATTCTTTAACTAGTGTGAGACCCTTGTTAGCAAAATGCCAATACCCAATGAATTTTATGTAAGGTGACCAAATATGTCATCACTATACAAAATGTGTGTAGTATATGTCATAACATTTACAAGATTTAATAATATCACGCTAGCTACTAGTATTTAATTACTACTACTACTAATTTATTTAATTTATTGGGTAAGAGACCAATGAGAGGGAACATCTCAGATAGATACAAAAGGAATGGGGTATTCATCGCAAGAATTGAACTGCATGTGACTTTTGGCATTTATACATATGCTGCCTGCCTCTTGACCATTGTATATTTGTATGCCATTATTATTAGGTGAATGGTGAATGTTATGGTACACATTTTATTTGAATATATGTATAATGTGAATAAGTTTGATAGATTAAAAAATTAATAAAATATTATTTGCCAATTCATAAAAAATATCCACTTTAAAAGTATATCTATATATATTTGTCGCAAAATTCACACTTTCCATTTATTCTTTAAACAATTTCTCTCGTTTATTTCAAATTCCAATCTATTCATTTTTATAATTTAAGTGATCTAGATTTCATATTTATTCTCTCGATTGTTTTTTACAATTTGAGAGGATCCATTCTCCAAATATGTGTATGTTTGGTTCCATTTTTAGAAGAGTTAAAATTAAGACAGCGGGAGTTCTAATAAATATTTTCTCCGTATCAATTTGATTGACACAGTTGACTGTTGTGCACTATTCACACATGTTGCTTTGACCTTATTTTTCTACTAATAAACAAAAATAAATATTAGCAAATAAGATGTTGTTTGATTCGTCTCGATGAATATTTTCGAAATATCAAATTTTTATAATTTTTACTATTATACAATTAAAAATATTAATCGTCAAAGTTATGCATCGGCATGCGTGAAACAGTCAACTGTGTCAATCAAATTGGGACGAAGGAAGTAGTATAATAAGAGTTAATTTTTATACTTAATTGTCAGTCTTATATATATATATATATATATATATATATATATATGCAAAGATTATTTTTTTTAAGATTCATTGAATAACTAATTATTTTTTTATATTATTTTCATATTAGAGTATCAATTAATCCTAATTGTTTAATTTCAACAACTTATAATTTGACACATGAAATGACAGTGTAAAAGTTTTTAGAATAAAAAAAATTAAACTCATAAAATAATAAAAAATTTGTCCAGTATTTGAGGTTTAAGTGAAAATTTGAAAATAATATAAACTTCCAATTATAAAAAATAATGTGGTCGCCAACTATGCAACCAGACAGAATCTATAGCTGGACCAAAAATTGTACTTATAAAATAATTCAAAGATCTAACTATATATAAAAATAGTATATGCTTTGCAAGGACACTATAGTATTGAGACATAAATCACTATTCATGTGTTCCCTCCTTGTGTTATTTAAGAAAACAATCCTTCTGAAAAAAAACTTAAAAGCTACCATGTATATGTTTTTAGAAAGAATTGAAAAAAGACATGCCATGGATCTTTAGGACTAGATAGATAGATACATGTATATAGCTAGAATAATTAAAAAGTTTAGTCAAAAAAGGATTTTTCATGCCAAGAAAGGGAAACATCAAAATTCAAAGCCTTTTCATTTTCAATATAATCAAATCAAACAAGAAAATACATTTACCCTTTTTGTGAAAGGGACACACATTTAGTTTAGAAAATGACCCACGTAAAAGTAGCCGATTTTAAGGAACTGTTTTTTTCTAGGATACTTCAAATTAAAGCATCTTAAAAACAAAACTTAATTCAAATCTCAAAATAAATTGTTCAAAAAATAATTAAATTTTAAGGTTAAATTTGTTAAGCGATAAATAAATATGGTTACTCATAATTACGTAAAGCCGATTATTTTATACGCTAGTTATCGTGTTTTATTTCTCTTTGTATCAAAATTTCGTTGAATAATAAAATGAGTTAAGTTTGATTTATTAAAAAAATTCCATATATTAAGTTTTTTTTTTAATGAATCTATTGAGTTAAATTTGAATGTATCAATCTATTGGGTCTAAAGTTAAAGTATATTTTATTTTTTTATTAAAAGAAGTATGAAATTAAAATAATTCTACTAGTAATTAAATTGAATTATATATATTTATATTTATATAAAATAAAAAAGAAACTGCATATATCTCTGCAGATTGCAATGCATATTGTTTGACTTGACCAATAATTTGTCCATTTTCGGAACTGAAAAAGCTATCACATTACACATGCTTTTAGATTCCACAAATCTTAATTCATAAGCAATAAAATTCTTATTTTTCATTCATAGATTCAACATAGCAAATAATTAACACAACTCAATTGAATAAATTAATAAACTTAAACAAACATTATAAAAAAAAATTATTAAAAAAAAATTGATGGATGAAAAAAAAAACAAGAAAAATTTAAAGATAGAAAATGTGACCTGAAAAATAATAGCAAGAGCTGAAGCAGCAGAAAGACGACCATGATAATGAGAAGCATCAATGGCAACTTGAGTAGCCAATGCTTCAACAACAGGTTCAAGCCAAACTTCATTCATAGCACGTTGTCTTGAAGAAGAAGGGGCTTCAAATTCATCATCATTGTTAGTGTTACTAGGGCCAGGAATATCAACAACATTTGAAGGAGTTATTGATGAAGATGGTTGTTGAAGTGATGATAATGGAGAAGAAGAGGAAGAAGAAGAAGATGAAGAAGAAGACATGATGAGAGTGAGGTGTAAAAGGTATTAAAGTGGAGAATGAAGAAAGTAGAAACCGGACCAGAAAGGAACAAAGACAAAAAGGTTGGAGATAAGGACACAAAATGAGGGACCCCAAAAACAACTGTCTCTCTATTTTAATTTGCTTAAATATTTGTGTCTCTGCTATAGTAATAAATTAACTTACAAATATTAATCACCCACAATAAAATATAAACAAAATTAACCAATTTTTATTTAAATATAAATATTTGTGTTTTTGTAGGTTGATCCATTGGTCTTTTAGGTTGATTCTTAGACGGTCGGATGAGAGCGCAGTTGGAGCTGTTATCTTGTCACATAAGAATTTAGAGGACACGATTTTAGGAGAGGCACCGGGATTGAACGACGTCTTGGACATGTCGGAGAGATATAAAGCTATCAATATTGTTTTTGAGTTGGACTCCCAGATTGTGGTGAAGACGGTGAAGAATAAAGCTTTGATTCGTAAATATTGGGTAGTCATTGTTTTGCGATGTGTGAATTTTCTCAAAGCAAACTCCAACTCCACTATCAATTGGATCGATAGAGATAGAAATCGAGTCGCCCATGAGCTTGCTAAATGGGCCGAATGCGAATCAAATAAAGACCGACCCAATTCAAATATAAAATCTAAATATCAAATTTCTCAACACTTATTAAAAAGTACAAGCCTCTAAAGATTTGAACCAATTCATCTACTAGCTACTACTATCTTAAAAATATTAGTATCTCTCATTTAACTTAAAGTTTTATGTTCCCAAAGGCTGAATTTATTAGTCATAGAGTCGTTTAGTCGGTGGTCTTATTTGTGTTTTGGAAATACATATATTAAATGTGATCAATAATTTAAATCTCAACCCTACATATATAATACGATGTTCCTATCAACTGATAAAAGTTCATAGGGAGAATATTAATTCATTTACTATAATAGTTAATGATACTCTGATTTTTACATAACATTTTTTATTACCAACATACATTTATTATTAATAGTTGATGATTATTAAAATTGGGAGGTTTAGTGAGGACGAGGAATGATAATGAAATGGTAGTAGGGTAGGATGGTTCAGGTGTTTTATCAAAGTCTTATGTAATGTTGTCTTAAATAATTGTGGTCCTCATATATATGAATCTCCTTGTGTTGTTTGTTGTTTTCATGTTATGTTAGTACTTACTTAGTACATACTTTTGTCTTCACCTGGGATTTAAGTTCACCTAACAACTAATCCATCAAATTCGTTAGAGAAATTTTTTGGCCGGCCCAATAGACATATCTTATAGATTGGACTGAATTTCTTAACAATGGACCCACTAATATTTTGCATTGAATTTTTAAGAGTTTTTTTTTTTAAAAAAAATAAATTAAGAGTCTTGCTGACTATACACATTACTAATCTTTTAAAAAGTTAAATACATTGAGTCAAAAAAAAAAATTAAATACATCATCTTTCAATGTAACATTTTCTATAGAAATGTTTATTTTCTTAACTAATACTAAAAAATTTCACATCCTTTAGAAATTAAAATTAAGGATAGTTTAAAACCAAACAGCCGCGCCTTTATTTTCTAAATCCTAGTTTTTTCTTATTCTTGATCCACGTAAAGAGGGGTGATTCAAAATTATTTTTTCTTTACTTTTCATTCAAATAAGTGATTACACATATATTTAATTTTTTTCCTTTGTGATTTTGTTGTCTTAGTGCGACGCTGTGTTGGTCGTCGTCTTGTTGCGGTGTTATTTTATTTTCCCATCTCGGTGGGCGTTTGTTCGGTTCAGATTGACATATAGTTTCAAATCAGTGTATATTCAATCAATGACTTTGACATCATCAATGTTGCAGACTCGGAGATGTGGGTATTCCGATCGATCATTTCAATTTCGTCATATTTGTATGTTTTGTCACATTTGTAGGCATTTTGCCATTGTGTGCTATTAACGTGGATGATGTGACTTTCTTGGCAGATTCATCCTTTTCAGTTTTTAGCGATTTTGAAATTGTATTATTCGATGTATTCTATCAATTTGAATGAATGAATATCATATTTGATAAAAAAAAAACTAATACTGTAATAACACTTTCCTTTAATTAATAATAAAACTACGTTATTCTGGATTGACATGTATAATTCCATAAATAAACTATATCAGAACGGCTCATTGTATTTAAAATGCAGGGTCCGAGATTCGAACTATAGTACTGCCACTATTTTACTTTAAAAGTTAAATGCTATCCACTAGTACTTGACCAAAAAAATGTTAATGTATCCTCCATGAATTATAATTAATGTTTATTTTTCACAAATATTATACATTTATTAAATTTTATTGGCATATCTAAGCCGTGACGTTGTATTTTAAATTTTTAAAAATATAGGTATTCACATATTTGTATCACACTTGTATCCGTACTATGTATTCGGCTTACATAGTGTCTAATATTGAGTCACAAGAGGACAGCTGAGAGATCATCTATATTGAACTCATGGCAAACTATCACTTTTTAAGTAATTAATGTGAAACTTAACTCATCTTACACTATTACACTTACTACAACATCTAATACTACTAGAAGAATCCATTAACCTCTAAAGTGAAAAGAGAAATATTGTACTCCTAGCAGGAGTATAACAAAAGAAAGATTATCGTTAAATTCGAGAGTGGATTCTCTCAATTTGTTTTTCCTCATGCTCCTCAAGTTTGCTGATCATCACCCTTAAATTCACCTTTTTTTTTTCTTCTTATCTCCTTTCTCTCTCTTTCCAAATCAAGGGTTGAAAATAAAATTTACCCTCAATTTAATGGAGAGAGGAATAATTCATTTGATTAATTCATTTAATGAACAAAAAACACTTAGTAAATCTTTGCTAGATAGGAGTAACTCTTAACAGAGTGTGCTATTTGTAACCTTTGCTTTCCACAATCTTTGGTCACCGTAATAATAAGCATTAAAACTAAAGTGAGCGTGAATTTAACTGTCCCTCATTTTTGTGCCACTATTATGACAAAGTTTATATGATTTGCAATGATTGTTATTATTCAACCAAAACCAACTTATCTAGAGTATAGAATCTAGATAAAAAAAAGCAATACTGTACTACTCTCCAATGATGCTTTTAATTTGTTATATTAGGAAAGAAAAATTCGGTTTATAAATTGAATGCTTGAATTAGGAAAAACACCTTCATCTTTCTTCACATGTTTTGAGATTTTCTTGAGTACTACAAGTACACTAGCAACTATTTAAACAAGGTGTCCCTAGTCTTTATGAACATTGTTTCCTCATTTATGATCAAATATTGAGGTTTCTTTCAATTGAATGTTACTACTATTGAACTTTAGAAATTAAAAAAGACATGGACCTTTTTACTTGTTCAAGTCCTTTATTGGACCTGGCTTCTTTACTTTTACATCATTAGTAAATCTTGGTGAAGTCAAGATTCTCATCCCATCAACACTTTAGCTTTTCTTCTTTGAAGCTTTCTATTAGAAAATTCTCTTCACTTTTTTGTTATGTGATCTTTGTATTGTATCTGTCTACCTTAAGAATGAATGAGTATGTTTGAGATAGTTGGAGATTTTAAGTAAAAAAAATTTATAAGCAAAAAATTATTAAAAAATCCTTACATGTTTCAAAAGTATAAAAGAATACTCAAAAAGAATTTTATAAATTAACATCATTGATATAATGCATCGAAGCGGTGTTGTGAAACTATGAATCAAACCTCTATTAGTTAGACTTAACACACATTAATTAGTGTAGCCAAACTATACAAATCTAAAGATATTTTTTTGTATATTAGAGATTTGTCAATTACATTATACCCCACATTTCTTGCTATCGATGCCGTTTTGCACTAATAGGTTGTGGCCAGTATTCAAAAGTGCTATATAGATTTTGTCAATATTTCTTGCAAGTAACCCCACTTGACATCCATATAAGTTATTTTATCAAGTGTATCATATGATGCAAATCATACACCATCTACACATGATATGAAAATTATTAAAAGTTCTATAGTTTATTACCCTTTCAATATAATGCAATGTCTAACATATTCTCAAGTACAATACGATATGATAGAGACAATAAAATTAACGTCGAAGAACCAACAAGCTAAGTGACATGTTCTTACCACATTGAACCTTCTTGGAATCTCCAATCACAAAGATTGAGTTTCTATCACTTGTTAATTTCAATTGGATTATTTGTCAATCCCCTCGATGTTTCACAAATTTATTCTTCCCAAAGATTTATCCATGGACCATGACTCTTTTCCGTGGATATTACCCACGACAAAACCCTAAGTAAACTGAAAATTTATTTCGACGAAAATTTATCTCCCACAAAAAAAAGGAAACATGAACCTAATAGAATTTTTGTTACCCACGACATATCTACATATATATATAAGTATAAAATTTATTTTTACTCTATTTACTTTACTTTATTCACTATCATATCATACAAATTAGAAAGGAAACAAAAAAAGGAAACAAATGAGAGAGGAAAAACGAAGGAGGGAGGACAAACACAAACCCTGAGAGTACTTATATTTGAGAATGACTTATTTTATCATCTGTAGCTTGTCGCCGGAGCTTTATCATTTGTAGCCATAATGATTGTCAAAGCTCCACCGCGGACAATCGTGTCGCAACTAATTTCATAAATATTTGTTTATTTATTTAATATATGAATATATAACTATTTAAAGAAATTATAATATTTAAATACTTTTAAACCATTTAAGAAATCAGTAATAACAAAAAAACAAAAGTAAGCAAAAATCACTATTTAAAAAAATATTTTCTCTAAGCCACTATAGATTTGACCTAATGGTGAGAAATTTAGGTAGTAAGTCAGATGTTATGGGTTCGATCCTTAACTTTAGTGTAAACAAAAAATTGTTTTGGGCCTAATTAAAAAATAAATTTGGCTGATGTATCATCGATTCACTCACTATATAAAAAATCACAGTTCTTAAAATATTTAGATCATCTATTAAAATAGAATATGTTAAAAAATAATATTTTTTTAACTAAATAAAAATTAATAAATTTTATGTTTAAGACTTAACTAAGCTTTTTATCCTTATAAATATTTCAAATTTTTATTTTAATCCTTATAAAAAATTACTTATATAATACTTGCTTTTTGACGCAATATAAGTTACTTGCTGAGAAAGACATGTTCGCCAAAATAAATAAATAAATTGAATTTTGTTTTAAAAATGTGATTTGAACATGTGCAATATTATTACATGTACAAGTCTTGATTAATCTATTAAGCCAACCCGTGTAGAAGAAAATAAAAACATATCATCCATTGATGAAGCCAAAATTACGTCCGAAATTATTACCTAAGTTTCCAATTTTGTTTCTCAGTTTGAAATCACATCCAATATGCTACCTATAACCTATGGAAAGATTTGACTATAAAATATAACTAAATAGTAAATACTAGTTAATTAACCACATGTAGTATAAAGTTTAAATCATTTTAGGAAAGCAAATATATTCATGCATAAATCAGTCGGTGCAATCCTTACATCGTTTTCAAATTAATTTCAATCTTTAGCTATTATAATTATAATTCAAATATGTTTTAAAAAAATTAATAACTGCAAAACTTTTTCCTTATTTATAAAGATATTTATTTGTATTAACAAAAATATTTTATAAATAATAACTAGCTTCTCTTTTCATCAAATAAAAAAAATACAATCCTATTCTCCAACATAAGGCATAGTTTTTGCTTACCCTAATTTGTATCATGGCATCCAAATCCTCTAGCATCTCTGCCACTTCACAAGATCAAGGTGATTCTTCCAACTCAAAAAAAGTGGCGATCATGAAGGAAATCAGACAAGATCAACCCTCAAACTCCAATTCCAACAAGCCCATCGATGTCGTGAAACTATCGAAAGAGGATTCGGTTGCCGGATCAAAGGTGCAAGAGCGAGATTTTATTGGCGGTCCTATTCAAGTTGGTTCATCATCTGGTTTTCCAAGTAACAACAACGGAGAGAAACATAAGAACAACGGTAAAAAGGATAATTCAAATTCCAGGTCTTTTTCATGCTCCTTTTGTAAGAGACAATTTCCTACTTCACAAGCATTAGGAGGACACCAGAATGCTCATAAGGCAGAACGCACTTTAGAAAAACAACGGAAACAAAGATATAATAGTGGTGCTTTAGGTTTAGGGCAACCTCACTTTAGCCCTTATTATAGTTATCCAAGTACTTATTTTACATCTCCTTATTATAGGGCACTTGGGACTAGAATGGAGTCCTTGATTCAAAAACCATCTTATTTTAAACCTAGGATTGACCCCCCATATAGGCTTGGGTATGGTCATGGTGCTATATGTTTGCAAGAGACATTAAATTCTTCTCTCGTGTCATTAAGAAATATGAGAGGTGGTAATAGCGGAGTTGGAAATCTAGATATTGATGGTACATCTACTTTAAGGATCGAAGATGGTACAAATAATAAAATTGGTGCTATTCTAAAATTTGAAGATTCTTTTACAAATATTGCTACAAGTTCAAACTTAGACATAGGGAAAAAATTTGTTGTGGCTCCTACTCCTATCAAGGATGATATTCATCGATCAAAGTCCAACATTGAAGAAGAAATCTCCAACTCTGACAAATCTTTCGGGCTTGATTTGTCACTTAAGCTTTAAATAAGTTTTTATATTTTGCTTTTCATAGTAATATTCTTTTTATGTACTTTTTTTTTGGACTAATTTATGTACCTTTTTTTAACGACCAGAAAGTAATATTGTTAGAATTTTCCCCTTCTCATGATGTGAACCTGAATTCTCCAACATATTTAACTTTTATTATTGTTTGTTAATTTATATTCAAAATTATTAACCAATATTTATAATTAGATGGTATGAATTGTTTAATTCATTGTTGTTTATATTCAAAATCAGAACGAGTATGTGGGAAAAAAAAATTCGTATCAATGGATCGATAGTAACAAAAGAGTATGTATATTACTTTTCTCATTCTTAATATATTTATAAATAAGTGTCATGCTAAACAGTGCCCCTGGGGCACTAGTTAAGCATACTAAAAAAGGAAACAAATGATAAAGTTAATGATGAGAGATAATAACTTTTCACATCATTAAAACATTAAATGCACAATTTACGAGATAAAACTTCTATATTTGTATCCTTAACTAGTGCCCCGAGGCACTGTTTAGCATTTTCCTATAAATAAAAATATTTCAATTATGTTGGAATTCCCACATTGGCTAGAGATATGACAAAGATAGTCTTTATAAGTGTAGTGCAAACCTCAACTATCAAGTCAATTTAGCTTTTGTGGTTGATTATAGACCTCTCAAATTCTAAAATGGTATCAGAGTCTATCCTAGATTTATTTGTTGTCTGTTGTGGAGACGTCCCATATTTGGACCACATTGGCTAGAGATATGACAAAGATTTCTAAAAATGTCAATTATATTTTTTCAATTAAACTAATTTTTTTAGGTCTTAGGTTCGATTCTTTCTAGTGACAATTTGAGTGAGTTAATTTAACTTTTTTTAAAAAAAGTTAAACAAATTCTTATTTATAATGAACATAAAAGTATTTATATCGAAAAAATACAAAAAGTAATTTTACTTCTTTATTTTTTAAACAAGAGTAATGCATGGATTGGAGATTTGGAGTATTACCCAAATACATGAAGAAGAAAAAAAAGGAAAACAATGAAAGAAAAAAGAACTCACCAAGAACCCTATAGTTAGACATTTATAAAAATGGTATACTAAACAATGTCTTCGGAACACTTGTTAAGTCGTGTTAAAAAAAACCTATAGTCTAATCTTAATAAATTGTCCAAATTATTTTGATAAATGTGTATAAACCATCCGATATAAAATCAATGAATAAGATTGATTACTGCGTGTTCTTGCAGCAAATCATGGTCCTAATATATATGTGTTGCAGCCTTAGAGGCAATAAGGAAGGAAGAGTATATGATAATGATATGGCATATTCTCCAAGGGTTGGTTTCCATAAATGATGATGAGATTGTTCGTTTGTGTGACGTTTTGAGTTGATATAGAGCAGTGGGAAGAAGACGTGGAAGAGGGTCTCAAAGGTTAAGAAGAAGAAAATAGTAGTAGTAAGTAGTAAGTACTAATGGACAAAAGAAGCCTAAAAATAGAGCAAAGCTAGAAATTCAGGTCTTAAATTCTGTTCAAAGGGGTCTAAGTCTAACATAACATATTAACATGATTCAGGTTCAGGTCGTCTTAAATTCTCTCTTGAAAATGATTCAGAATTCAGGTCTTAAAGTATCAAATCTCATGCCAAGCCATGTGCAAAGGACTTTGGATTGAAGCCAAGATTTGAAATTATTAGAGGAGGGGCTAGCAAGCTTATGCAGAATGAGGGAGCAGAGACTAGGGACTCTAGAGAGAAGGGCAGTACTTCCTACTACTACTACTACTAGCAAGTAGAGCTGTCATCTTTTGTCCAATATCCACACTTTCACTTATGCTTCATCGGTTACAACTTTAATATTTCACAGATACTAACGAGTGTCTCCGGGATATTATTTAAAAAAAAAAAAATTTCTCTAAAAACTATATTTATATATAGACCTAAAATTAATAAGTTGTTCATATATAAAAAAAAAGAACATGTGTACTTAAATTATTTATTTAGATTACTTCAATTGATGATGTTGCAGATAGTAAGGTACGTAGCAAGTACAATCTCTATATACATACGCTATGAAACTTCAAAATCAGAACAGACACACTCAGATCAGATCTCATGTGGCACAGTAGTATAGTATGTATGGCTACACATATAAAGAGAAAGAAACCAAAAGTCAAATATAGAAATGGGTCAACTCAAAAGGACAAAGCTTATTTGTATTACGATGACTTTGCAGCTGCAGAAGATACAATTTGAAACTTCGATTGTCGTTAAATTTATTGTGATACATACTCAACATAGTAGACAACATACATACTATTACTAGGGAGTAATTTCATTCTCTCGTACTGTGTGTGTTCAACCTTATAATACTGAATATGGTTCAAAATGAATTGAGATGAGTCAAACTTGTTCAATGTTATTGAATAAAAATTGCTTTAATTCAAAACTTTACTCATAATTCGTCATTAATTAATATATTTTACTAACTTGAACTCAATCTGATTCAACTCACAAATAATGATGTATAGATATGGGTACGATACAACTCATACTCGATTATTTTCCAAACAAAAATAATTATTTTGTGAGCAACTCCACAATGGTGTTTTTGGGGGTCTGAAGTAGTATTTTGGATCCTGCAATCCAAATCTATCCGATTTCGAACCCTACAATCCAAATAATTGAGGATATTTTGGGATTTTTGAGGGGTCTAGAAGCAACTCCGAAGATCATAATAGCAATTTTCTTCGCCATTAGCAATACATGGTCCAAAAGTCCAAAACATTGATTTTTTTATTTTTTATCATGGTATATTTCGTTATACTATTATTTATTGGAAGGAACTTTCTACACCTCTCCAAATGAAGAAAAAACAAAGTGATTTTTACCTACTATAATTATATTTCTAAACCGAATATGCCATCCAAAAATATTCTTTAAAAATATTTGTGATTTCTCAAAAATTAGTAAGAAGAGTTGTTTTCTTAAATTTATCTCATAAAAAATAAAGTTGTTTCTTTATTTATTTTATTCTTTGGCTGAAAGTCCAAAACACGAACAAATTTTTTTTAACTGAATATTGAAAATTTGTTCTTTACAATTGACCATTGACCGTTCCACTAGTTAAGTAGCCTACGGTTATTTTCAAAATTTCTCTTTTGATAACTTTCGATCTGCATATTATCAACTCATGGAAACTATTGTAGACAACAATCATCTTAAAGTGGAAGGTAATTGGAAGAAACTTTGGCAATTGCAGGTACCGAATAAAGTCAAATTATTCTTGTGGCAAGCACTGCGTGGTTGCCTTCCGGTTCGGGGTCGTTTAGTGCAGAAAGGAATACCATGTAATAATAAATGTCCTCATTGTGATAGTTATGCAGAGAATGAATGACATTGCTTTTTCGGTTGTAAAACAGCCTATGAAGTGTGGCTAGAAACTGATGAATGGCAGCAGATAAATCATTTCATGACAGACGCGAGAGGATTTGTATCGATGATGTTTGAGATGATTGAAAAGATTGAACATGTAACCATGTCAAAAATTGCTATGATGCTTTGGACAATTTGGTGGAGAAGAAATAAAAAATGTTGGCAAGATAGAAGTCCAACAATCTTTGAGGTTAAGAGAAGAGCAAAAGAGAATTTGCAAGATTGGTTGAAGGTACAACAACAGAAAAATATGAGCTGCAGAAACATAGCACCAGAGGATTATAAGTGGACAAAACCATCTCGAGGGATGATCAAGTGTAACATCGACTCTGCGTGTTATATGGAGCAAAATATCTACAGTGTTGGAGCATGTATTCGTAATGAACAAGGCCAATTCGTACAAGCTTACGCGAAGCGATCTGCAGGCTGCCCAAATATTGCAGAAGCTGAAGCCATGGGTCTGCTAGAAGTATTACGTTGGTTGAAGAGTACAAATAGAACAAGTACACCAATTGTCATTGAAACAGATTGTATGCAAGTAGCAAAAGCCATTCTAGCAAAACCAGTAAACAAGACTGAATTTGGTAGCATAATTGAGTTGTGTCTTAGAATATTAGCTGAGTTTGATAACTGTAAGGTCAGTTTCGTTAGGCGACAAGCCAATCGAGTAGCTCATGAATTAGCTCAGGCGACTCGTATTTTAGCTAGTCCTCAAGTTTATAATTTGGTTTTTTCTAATTAACCCTCACATAAATTGAGGGTAGGTGCCCTATGATGATGTGGCACCAATGAAATTCATCCACATTTATTTAAGTCAAACATAATTAATTTTTTACCATAAATTATTTTGACTACTTTTATTTTCAATTAATTATATTTTATGTATTATATTCTATGAATTTATATTTTGGACCTAATTACTTTTGATTTGTTTGCTTCTTCTTCAAATTGTATTACGTCTCAAACAACTTTATTCTTCGCGTAAAAAAAAAAAATTTCTTCTTATCGTCAAAAAACTTTCTTCTTCTTCTTAATGCTTTCAATCTCTGCCGCAGCCTCCACTACCGTCATGTTAGCATTCTACGGCTCCTCCGCTTTTGTGTTATCCGATGTCAATCTTTACTGCAGCCTTCGCCACCGATCTACCGGATTTCTTCAAGATTCTAAAAGTTGTGATTTTCAATTTCTTAGATGTTATGTTTTTTAGCGTATTTTTTCCTTTTTTTTTCCTTATTTTTTCCTGTTATGTCATAGAATGTGATTCCTATTTATCGTCATTTTGTTTTTGTTTTCTTTGGTTGTCCATATCGGGAAAAAATTGAAAACAAAATAGTTTAGAGAAGACAAAACGAAATTAGGAGAAAATTAGGAAGACGAACTAATTCTTGAACTTGTTTAGAAGTAAAAATATAAATAGTTCATCTGAACTAAAAGAAAGGTCGGACCATTGTCGGAAAACATACACACGGGAGCTCGCCCGATCACAAGTGCGGTCTACCTGAAATTTATCCGATCAAAATGAAAAGGTTCGACTATTATAAGAAGACGAACTAACTCTTGAACTTGTTTAGGGTTTAGGGTTTAACTATTGATCACAAGTAAAAATATAAATAGTTCATCTGAACTAAAAGAAAGGTCGGACCATTGTCGCAAACCTAAACCTAATTTCTTAACCTAATTTTTTTCCCCTCTTTTTTCTAAGATCGACATCATGTCAACCAACATTAATCTATGCAATGATTTAAAGAGATTGAAAAAATAAATACTATATACTCCCTCTGTTTCAAATTACTTGTCGTTTTAGAAAAAAATAAAATTAAGAAAGTGTATTTTTGCACTTAATTTCCTATTATACCTTATTTTAATTCACCAATAAGCTTAATTTGTTTTTTTCCATGCATTTTATCTTTCCAATAAATTTAATATGTTATGTACCAATTTTTTTAAAAAACAAGCTTTTTTTTTTGAAAACTTAAAAAAACAAACTTTAATTTTCCAAATATATAAATCTTTTACGGTTTCGACTACTCCTAAATATTTGGAATTTACATAAGTGACTTAGATAGTTAACAATTTTTTTTTCTTAAACGACAAGTAATTTGAAACGGAGGGAGTATTTACACCGGAATAGTATAAATTATTTGATTTGATTTTTTTTGAAGCATTATTTGATTTCATTTAATAAATGTATAAGCGGAATTGTATATTTAAATTAGAGATATTAGTTTTTTTTTTCTTTGTTGTTTTTGTTCTCTTATTATTTTTATTTAAACTAACATTGATATATATTTATTTTTTCAAGCCTACAACATTGATTTTTTTTTTACTAATAACATTGATATTTTAGAATCAATATATAATGTTTAGAAACAAACATTCAATGATCAAATTAATTCTAATTATATTTACACATAGTCTAAAATATAATTAAAGAAAACTAGTAACATAAAATATAATTAATTGAAAATAAAAGAAGTCAAAATAATTTATGGTAAAAAATTAATTATGTTTGACTTAAATACACGTGGATGAATTTCATTGGTGCCACATCAACATAGGGCAACTACCCTCAATTTATGTAAGGGTAGAGAAGTAGTCACCTTATAATTTTTGTCCACCTTGTATTGAACTTATCATTATGAATGAAATGCACTAAATTTGCTTGTGTCAAAAAAAAAAAAACTTCCGCTAGTAGAAAGGTAAAATTAAAAACAAGCAGGGTGCACAGAAAGAGTGAGGGCGCTAAAAGAAATTCTCATGTTTTTTTTTTTTTCATATTTGTTTTGGGCCAAAGCCCATAATTAACCTGAATATTTTTTTTTACGGTGAATTAACCTGAAACTTATTTATCTATCTATTACTGAATTTCACAATCCACCACCGCATTCCATATTCATTCGTCACTGCTGAATCACAAGAAGAAACATTGGTAGTGGTGATCACTTCTTAATCTTGGCTTATATATCTCTAACTTTTGTTTAATCTTTGATTTTTTATTTTTTTTATTATTATTTGCTTTAATAGTTTTACTAATTTGACTTTTGCACCTTAACATGGCAGAGTTTGGACATTGTAAAAGTTAGAGCTTCCAATGGCAAGTAATTCTCTAAAACGTCCCAGACTAGTTACTAGGTATAGCTTTTTCACAAATAAACTACTAAATTCGTCTCCGACTTTGTAGAACCTCTCAAATATGTCATAGATTATGAATATTTCAAAATGTGATCCTGACTCAGTCAAATTTTACTTGTATTAGTGTTACTCATATACCGAATTCGATAGTAATGTTAGTGACTAAATTGTAAATGTAAGAAGATAGTAAGTTGTTAAATATAGCGATCAAATTAACATTAAGTCAAAAAGTGACTGAATTGTCTCTGAGCTTAGCTCAATTGGCAGGACATTGCAGTATATATATAGGAGACCGGAGTTCGAACCCCGATCATCTCACTTATCTTTCTAGCGACTAGGCTAAATGACAAAAAAAAAAAGTCACTGAACTTAAAGTAGTTAATGAACTCCCACTATGATGATTTGTTTGGAAGAACTTGAGTTCGATTCCTAGGTGGAACAATTATTAGGGTCCCCTTCCCGTGAGAATAAGAGGGTTAACACCAAAAAAATTAACATTAAGTAGTTAAAAAAAGTATAGAACCTAATTGATAAGAAAAGGTTAAAGCGATCAATTCAACATACTTTTTTGAAATATTAATAATCTCAAAAAGACCTATTTGATTTGAGCATGCCCTACAAAGTTATAGACTAAGCCTATGTTTGGTATCACGGTGGATACGCCAGAATTACGGTGATCCACCGTGATTTGAAGAAGCTAAACTCTGTAGCTTTTGAAAAATCACAGTGGATCACCGGGATTCTATCATATCCACCGTGATACCAAACGTAGGCTAATTTGATTATATTCAAACTTTAATCTTGTATACCTTTTATCTGTTTCCACTATTTGGGAACTTGCTGATAATTTATAAATTTCACAGCCAACTTGCAACCTATGATGATTTTGATGATGATGTTGTGGATGTTAAGGGACCAGCTAGACTGTCTAATGTTCTTGTCTCATGTAAAGTCTCACAGTTTATTAATGCTAATAAGAAGAAATTCAAGGTACTAAAATTGAGATTTTATAGACATATTTTATTTTCTAGAGATTAATGAGTTGAATAGGGATATGATATATGATAGAATATTTATTATAACGTCCTTTGATCTATATAGCCGACTTCACTTAGTAGGATATGCTTTGGATGTTGTTTTCTGAGACACCTGGTTGATTCCTTTTTGTGCTAAGGCGGTTTCTGGCGATGATGATTTGCCTCAAAGAGATGGTTTTGGTGAACGAAGGAGGAAGTACGAGAGTCGGGTGTTAGCTGGTACTGGAATTACGACTGAGGATAACAACAGTGATGATAATGATTTTTACAAACAAGTGGAAAAGTTGCGAGCTGCAAAACTTGCTGCAAAGGCCGAGACCTATTCCAGGTGAAGTTTTGGCGCCCTTTTGGATTGGATATTTTTTCTCATCTACAAGGAATTTTAGTTTTTCAATCTTTTACAATATGAAAATAAAGATTCTTTTGATTTTGCAGGAAATCAGCTGGCGTCTCTTGGCCAGAGGAGACTGCGGACGGAAAGCGCCAAATCAATTCTCAGGTTCTTACTTGATCTCTCATGTTTCCACTCTAATTGTTTCATATGTTTCTAGAAATTGTTAAGTCTTAACTTGGCCACCAATGTGCTGTAGATGTTGAAAAATAGAGGACTAACTCGAAGTCGCAACAAGGCGAAAAGGAATCCTAGAAAGAATTACAAGGTACTTACGCTTGTTCTTTGTAGTTAACAGACTCCTCAAATTTAAATGTTAAACTGTTGCATTTCTTGTTTCACTATTTATCGTTCTCTTTGTTAACTCAATTGTACAGCTAAAGCATCAAAAAGCTGTTAAGAATCGCAAGGGACAGGTTCAGAGTATCAGAATCCCAACCAGACCTTATGGCGGGGAATCCACTGGAATTAATGATAAAATCAGTCGAAGCGTCAGATTCAAGAACTGATTTTGTCAATAGGTTTTACATTACAATATCATTATATTTTCCTCCAATTTGAACCACATAACCTGCGTAGATGCGAGTATAACTTGTATAATTTATTGATCGGAAATGAACATCTTTGGCGTCTTAATTTTTTATCAAGTTTTCAATTTTGATCGGAAATATTTTACTTTTCATCTAAGGTTGCAACATAAAATTATTCTCGAGTCTCGAACCCTACTTGTCTAAGTGTGAAATCTTCACTAAATCAAGTGCTACATTAGATGACTCTCATGCATTACAAATATTAACAATGCAGAATAAAGCAACTTTTATTCAATTGATTAAGGAACTTTACAGTAAGAAATACAATTTGATTACTCAAAAGAGGGTCTCTCTTCAGCTATTTATCTACAAGCAACTAGCCAAAATAAATATATCATGCAGCATAGAGATGAAAGCATATCTTAGACGTGGAAGCGGAACTGTTTAAACCCTTTCGCCATTGAAGATGAACTCCAAAGTATGACTCACAATTAAGAAACAAAAGATTAAACCCCTTACATTGGATTTGACAAAATAACAGTGTAGTTTCTACAAAATCACAGTGGCTCATTGTATTTCTACCAAATCACCGCGAGACCAAACATGCATTAGTCTTCTATATGACAGTTCCACTAGGAATTAACGCATCCTTGATTACTGTAACGATCCCGCTTTTAATGAAATAACCTTCGGTTTCCCTTGCAGCTTCTTGAACATTGTCAGTGTTAATTATCTGAGAATTGAAACCATAAGTTAGATTTCAAAAAGGTATGATCTAGTTACATTTTTACATGAATGCAAGTGTATATAGTTGGATAATTAATAACCTTCACATTTTCTCCAATTCTAGCATTTTTGTCAACAATTGCTCTTTTGATATGGGAATTTCTGCCAATACCAATTGGAACACTGCCTTTAGCAGCCAAAAACCTTTTATCAGATTCTGTCTGGAAATCAGAAAAATCAATTTTGCAGTTAGGATTATCCTATCCTTGTAACTTTTTTCACAAGCAAATGAATGTATTGAACTACATCTAAGCATTACAACAACTTTCTTAATTCAAACAGTAGCTGTTAAATACGATTAAGTAATTTAAATTGCATTTTACCTCGTAATAATCTGCCCCCATCAACAAAGTGTCTTCAATAATTGCACCTTCTGATATGCAAGACCGCAGCCCGACCACAGAATGGAAAATTTTGCAGTTCTATGGAACCAAAAAAAGAGAAAGAAATGCAAGTTAAGTTTCTTACAATTAAATTCATTAAATCATATTTGACATCTTTGGTGAGAAAAGTATAAATCTCACATTTGCCGAACAGATTCAGAAGAAGTTTACCTTAATCACACATCCTTCCCCGATAACACTATCAGTGATATCAGCATCAAGCATCTTAGATGGAGGTAAATATCGTGGTTGCGTGTAAATTGGAGATGAACGGTCATAGAAACTGCAATCAATATCCATAAACATCATGACCAAGATGCTCTCATTGAGTACATTGACAATATAATGCTTATATAGAATATAGCTTATTTATTTACCTGAAGTCAGGCACCGGCTTTTTGGTGATTCCGAGATTTGCATTATAGAAAGCCTCAATGGTACCAATGTCTTCCCAGTAACCATCATATAAGTAAGCTTGCACCTATGAATTATACAGTTCAAACATTGAAAACTCTCAACACAATGAATAATAACTCATAAATTCTCCCTGCATTACAATATTCTTAGGAACTGCATCACGTAAATATAACCGAAAAGTGTTCTTAAAGTTAAACAACCAAAAGGAACACATACTCTCATTCCGATGGAAGTAGCACCAGGAATCACTTCACTTCCAAAGTCATTTGCACCAGGAAACTTCTCGCGAAGTAGGTCTAACATCACATTTTTGCTGATAACATATATACCCATGCTAGCAATAAAAGGCAATTCCTTTGCTCTTTCATCATCAAGACCCAAAATGGTAGTATCAACCTAATAATCGAGAATATAGTAACTTTTTTAAGCAATTGTTTGTGTAAGAATTGCTTGAAAAGTAACATATTAGGCATAATATACGGACTCACCTTCATAGCTTTCAACTGGTCTCCTTGTGGCTTTTCTGCAAACTCAATTATACGCCCCTCTTCATCGATCTTCATAAGACCGAAAGCAGTGGCACGCTTTTCGTCCATTGGCAATGCAGCCACAGTGATATCAGCATCAGTTTCCCTGTGTGCTTGGATAAATTTCTCATAATCCATTCGATACAAATGGTCACCAGCTAGAATTAAGTACTCCAAAACATTGTGTTCTTCAAACAACCATAAGTATTGCCTCACAGCATCTGCAGTACCCTACAACAACCACATAATTTTTTTTTCAAATATCACTTCAAGGGGTGATAAAGGCCATCGACAAATGCCAAACACCTGGTAAATGGATTGCATGCAGTGTGTTACCTGGAACCAATTAGGATTCTCAGGACTTTGCTGAGCAGCAAGAACCTCAACAAAACCTTCATTTTTGTAGCCACCAAGGTTGCTTGCATAAGCACGAGAAAGATGTCGGTTGAGGGATGCAGAATTGAATTGAGTAAGAACATAGATCTTAGATATGTTGCTATTTAAGCAGTTGCTAACAGGAATATCAATGAGTCTATAGTTAGCTCCAAGAGGAACGGCTGGTTTTGCTCTCTTCTTGGTGAGTGGATAAAGACGAGTACCAGCGCCGCCTCCAAGTATAATTCCAAGTACACTCTGAATGAACAATAGACATTATTATCACATTTCATTCACAACTCAAAACTCATCGAATTCAGTTATGGATTCAGATCCAAGCAACAAAAACACTAAATCAAAACATTCTACTATGATCTAAAATTAAAATTCCCTCATCTATACTCTAATCGAAAAAGGTCCACAACCGGCATCTAAGTCGTAACATTAAGGCTTTTACTGGCTAATCTTGTTGAAAAGTATGGTAGACTTCAACAAAGACAAAAACAAAAACAAATTGATTCTTTGAAATTTTTAGAAGGAAAAAAGTTAGGATACACTTCAGAACTCTAACTAAATTAACAAAACTTAACTAACTTGCAACTCATATTACTAACAAACTTGTAACTACCTTTTAACTGGTTTGGACAAAATCACAATGGCACGGTGATTTTGTTGAAATTACAAGTGTAACTTTTGTAAAATCACGGTGACTCATCCTGATTTTTTTGGGCGTAAACTAGGTATCCTCTGCGCAACTATAGAGACTAATCCCTCGGGCCTTGTGAGACCCAAATGGGCGGCAAACTTTCCCTAAGAGTTTTAACGTTGCTGCATGCCCAAGCCAGGATTGAACTCAGGATCTTGGTTAAGCTAGAAGAGACTCGCGTCGAGCCATCTCATCTAAACGCTCTTGATTTTGTCAAACTCACTCGATATCGAACAAGCACTAAGACCACATCAACAACATTTGACCATGATTTCAAACAACCTTTGACAGTAAATATAAGCAAATTTAAATTAATTGACCTCAAATTTCAATTACAACACAGATCCATTTTTTAATACATCAAGATAACAATTTTGGCGTGTTCAAACAAAATTACATCAAGATAACAAAAATGTGATTGAAAATTAACAATTTTGAACTACTTTTCATTTAGCACTAAGCTTCAAAAATGGAAGAAAAACAACCAAAAAGCAAAGCAAAAGAGATAAACTTACTCTGCTAGCATCAGGATCAAGGCAAGTCTGTGAATTCTGTGAATCAGAAACTGCCTTAGGAGTAACAATCACATGCTTGCGAGTGCACCTTACTCTTCTTGCACCACCTGAAACTGTTACAATCTTGTTGCCAGAGAACTGTGAAGATGAGAATGAGAGACTTTGTTGAATGGTTTTGTTTCTTACATTTGTTGAAGAAGAAGAAGAAGAAGAAGAAGAAGAAGAACGTGGTACTTTGACAACACCTGTAGTAGCCATAGAAGCCATCGTACAAATTGTCTTGTCTCTGTGAATGTGTATGTGTTTGTGTTATTCTGTTTCAGTTATGTGTGTCTGTGGTTCAGAATAAGAGTGTGTGTGAATTGTGATGTTGTAATTATGGACCATAGAGTGAGATATTAATACTTTTATTTTTATTTTATTTGTCGCAATCGTAAAGATTAATCCTCAAGTCGGACAGGACCATGATGAGGTACATAGTTCTCCATCGAGGGATTTAACACAATTGATTATATTCACAGGACATATTTCTTAAGCAGGACCGTTGGTTAAGCGGAAAGAGACACTCTTACCATAACCTCTCGAGTAGTATATTTGAATTTACTGTTATTAAAACTAGTTATTCGCTTAACAATCAACTGATTTGGGCACTGATATATATATATATATTAATCAAGAGTTCCGCCGTGAGGATAGAAAAGTCGGGCCAAGAAATGTTCTCAAGAATCGAACTCGGATTCTCCCAAAAAATCCGTCTTATGGGAGTTTGTTAACCACTTAAGCCTGATGTCAGTTAATTTGGGCATTGATTCTACTGTCCACGAATCTTAATAGAAGTCAGAGCAAAACTCTCTGTATAAATAATCTAACACAGAAATTTGTATTAGAATATGAAACCTAAAGAGAAGACCACCTCCGAGTTCCAAATATATTTGATTTTTATTTTATTTTATGGTATAAAACTTTGTCGTTTAGTAAATGATATTTTTCATGTGAAATTTGTCGTTTAATAAAGGACAAGGAACATTTTGTATGATTGATGTGGAAGTGCAAGTGGAATGCAATAGGTGGGGAGACTCATCACTCAATCAAAGGGTTTTTTGATTTTTCCAAAACGATTTTGCTGCAATTTGCAACGTTCTTTTTTTATTTGGTTGAGTGAGCACCGTTGGTAGACACTTCAATTGTCATTTCCATGCATTTGTCTTTGTTTATTTCTACATCTAAATAAGTAGTAAATGGATTACCAATGAACTTACTTCAATTGGTATGAATGTCGCATTTTATATATAAGAGTATTGGTTTGAATTTAAAATATTCAGTTTATTTATTTTTAAGGTGAAATTCTAACCACTAAATTATCTAACAAAATAAATAAATAATATTAATGAGGTACTACTCCTAATTATGGTGTAAAAAGAAGGACGAATAAATAATAGTGTTTGTAATTTTAATATATTTTAAAAAAATATAATAATAATAGTGCTCAATATTTATAGACCAAAATGACTAATGATCCATTTTAAATAATTGGGTGGCTACATTTTACCATGTAAAATCAATTTAAAATAGGGTAACTTACACTCGAAAAAAGAACTAAATTGGTTAGAATTTTCAAATTAGATTACTATTTGTTTATATTCATGGTTAGATTAACAATGAAAAAGTTCCACAGCTTTTGGCATTTGGAGAAGCTATCATGTTTGTTGAGTTACATGCCTTTGACTTTGAAGATGGATTGAAAAAGCAGACTCCCTCCATATAATGTCCATAATTAGATAAGAATAATATTAGGGATCTTAAAATTTTCAATTCATCTAAGATTATTTTTTTATGCATGTCTAATTATATAGTCCATTCATCCTAAAATATAAGTAAAAATTGATCAACAAAAATAAATATATTTTGTCTTATATTTTGAGACAGAGGGATACATATTTCAAGCCAAAAACAATTATCTTAGGATTTTTATTTATTATTTATTAAATTATGACATGTCTAATTTGTATTATAAACATTTTTATATATGAGATGTGATGTAGGAGGGTTTTTTTAGTAATTTATTATTTTAGATAGATTTAGTTTTTTTATATTTTAGGTAGATTTGTTATTTTTATTTAGTTAGGTTTGATATTTTCTTTTACAATCTTTTAGGAAATTTGTTATTTTTATTTTTCACTCCTATTTAAACTAAACTATTGTAGCCTTGAAGGAACCTTTTGATTTAATAAAAATACAGAGATTTCTCTCAAGTTTGGTGGATTCCAAATTACTCCTTCTGGTGGATTCCGGAAGTCTAGTGGATTCTAGATTAGTTACTCTTCTGGTGGATTCCGGAAATCTGGTGGATTCCAGAGCCTTATCTAACAGGTTTGTCGCTTGCGAACCTGTGTTTTATTATTAAAGAAACCCTCCAAGATGAGATATTCTTTGGCTTTTCCAATAAAATTGTTAATAGTATTAAATGTACATGTGAAATTATTATTTATTAAAACCGACCAATAACCACATTTTCAAGCAAGCGTTTGTAGTCCAACGGTTAGGATAATTGCCTTCCAAGCAATAGACCCGGGTTCGACTCCCGGCAAACGCATTTTGTGATATTTTTTCATGCTTTTCTTCTTCTTTGCAGAAGCAGAACTATATTTTCTTCAACATTCAATTCTATGTTTTTACTCCACTCTCTCTCTCTCTCTCTCTCTCTCTCTCTCTCTCTCTCTCTCTCTCTCTCTCTCTCTCTCTCTCTCTCTCTCTCTCTCTCTCTCTCTCTCTCTCTCTCTCTCTCTCTCTCTCTCTCTCTCTGTCTGTCTTTTCCTGTGTTTTGTTAATGTATATAAGCAAAAAAGTATATTAAATCCATTCCATATTTCTCTTTGAACTTCTGTTGATTTATGTTGTATATTCTTTGAATATATTATAGTGAGGTCATGTGAAGCTGTATCAGCTTCAGCTTATATAAGTCATAAGTGCAGTGCTGCATTATTTATTTTTTTGAATCAAAATTCCATGTTCCATTCATCTGTAAAAGTGCTTAAAATAAGAGCTGAAGGTTTCATTTATTCTAAAATGAAGGGATACATAAATTGTACTTATACATCAACACTAGTTAGTGTAATCTTGATAGAGTAATTAATAAAATTAACCTTGAATTTGCAATGTAATCACTTAAAACAAATAACCATGCAAATTGCATGTACATCAGTGTTAACTTGTTCCTAATTTTCTAAGTCCTAATAAAAAAGAACTACATAGTTGCACTTTCATATCATGCTGTCTAATTTTGAAGGCATCCTTCTAAGCCAATTTTCATAAAATAGAGGAAAGGGCCCACGAAACTTCGGGCCCCTTAACAAATATAGCAACCAACAGCATAGAAGCCACTTGAACGGAACGACAGAAGTCAAAAAGCCGGTTATCAGACACATAATCATAACTAACGGGGTAGATATTGAATCATGCCAATTCAAAAGAGACTGCAGTCTCTCTATTCTTGTGGCTAACTCACCCATCCACGTTACGTGTTGCCCAGCAGCAACTCTTAATCGATCATATCTATGCCTCAAAATGATGTCTTCGAATTTTGACGGTATTGGATCAAACTCTTCTTCCAATTCATCTATACTTGTTGTATGAACATGAGACAATTGCAAATCTACATGAGATAGTGTTTTTGGCTTGTTTCGAAACTGCACTAACACATGAATGATAAGACATGCAAACATTACCGGCAACAAACTTTGAGGGTTCCACCACATATATCCCAAAACCAAGATAACTATTATTGTTTTATACATATCTTTCCACTTGCATATCTCGTCGAATTGAGTGTAAATAACAATCAACCAACGTACAAAGACGCCAATCCTTTCCAAATCAGCTCTCCATCTTCTCACGCTCCACTGTTTTTCACGCGAATCTAGCATATAATCAATAACCTCTCTTCTCAATGGTGGTTCAGCTTTGCTCATATTTAACGACACAAGCGTGATAATTTGTTTCCTTAATCTATAGAACTGAGCTGGAGACAGCGGATGGGAGAAATGTTGTGAAGGAAGTATCGGCATTGTGTACATTATAAACACATCAAACGACGGTTTCCACACACTAAGCATCGTAGGACAAGTAAACTTGAAAGCCAATTCAAGTTCCCCCATTTTCTTTAGCCCGGAAGGTTGAAGTTCGACAAGAGGATAAGAATATCTGTAAATTTGATTGGTTTTCATTTCTTGTAGAGAGATTCTCACTTTCCCTATCCTTGTATCCATTGCACCTAAATCTATATTTCCTTCATGTAGTTGACTATTATCAAACACAGAAATTGTGATAAATGTGCAATGATCATAGACATCCCAAGAGTATAGTTCATTCCACTTTGGAGAAAGACTATTAACAACGGTTCTTGACCGAATCCATTTCGAGCCATATTTAGCCACACAATAGGCATCGGTACGACCTTGTGGTTTCATTGCCGGAAGCCCTGTAGCTTTCAATATCCCCATCTCGAAAGATCCAATTTTTGGTCTCCAAAAGTCAGGGCATGTTGGATTCCTATCACTGCAGTATTGCGGATCTTCGTCAAACATATGATACCCTCCGTCCAAACAGATCATCATACTAAGCTTACTGACAAATCCTTGATTTTGTATAACATCAACCGTTTTAGTAGGCGGAGCGGAACCATCACTTATCATATTTGCATTCTTAACAGGAAATTCACATCTACCTAAGCACTTATGCCTTGTATATGTTCCTTGCTCCACACTCAAAACCAATATCTGATTAAATGGTTCGGCCACGGCAAATAAAACATCTTTTTCATCCCAAGTTGGGTTTCCATTGTTGTTTTTCACCAACTTGCTAGTGAAAGTCGAAATCCCTAAACTAACATGGATGAAAATATCAGAACTTATAGACGGGTCATCGGCTTTAACTCTAAGTCCCTCGATTTGAACCAAATTAAGTCTAAGACACCAAATCCTAGGCATAATATATATCCTTGAGCAAGTATTCACAACATTGTGAGGACCAATTGATACATTATCTAATTGTAAATGCAAAGCTTCATGAAACGATTCATCGCCTTGAGTTCCTATCCAACAAGACATCATAAGCGCGCCCCTAAATCGTCTCCCTCTTTGATCCTCAAGTACACACCATTGTGGTGCAAGTTCACTATCACTTGGAAACCTTGTAGAAATATCAGAAATATTCAATGAAATCTTACCCATATATTCATCGTACTTACGAACATTATCCTTTAGAAGAATCTCAACGGTTGTTATCTCTTCGGTTTGAATATGATCATTGTCAAGAGCGAAAACTTGGTTCCATTCTGGATTCAAGTTACGCCAGAAGCACAACGTTCTCCCTTGAAAACTCCCAGCTTTCACCTCCACATAAGGATCAAAATTGTGATGACCATTATGTGCACCTAAATTTCTGGCTCCAACAATTTTTACAAATAAGAACAAATTGATTTCGATAAGGTCGGTCTGAGTTATGATTCCCCCATTGTCTGGACTTTTAGTGGCTCTAATGCTTGGAGAAATGGCCTTCAAATTGAAATCCACTTTTTCAATTGCCATGTTTGGTAGTAGTACTAGTAGCTGCAAATATAACAAAAGGAGATATTAAAATTAAATCCATCCCAAAAGCCATCAACAATCATAAGATGACATGTGTTAATCTTATGATAAAAACTTGGACTAAAATAAGATGACATTGGTGATAAAAACTTGAATATGATGTTCCACAAGACAGTTCTTCAATATGAAGCACAAACATTCATCGGATTAGGTGTGTCCCAATGTTGGATATGTGTTAATCCAACACCGACATGACACTGACTATTAGAATTTGTGAGGCCTATACTCAACCACAAAAGCTAGCTTGAAAGTTGAGGTTTGCACTACGCTTATAAAGGCTATCCATGCCATATCTCTAGCCAATGTGGGACTTCTAACACTGATGCTTATCAATACATTGGATTATGTTATATACTCAAATTATTAGTCTATGTGTGGTGTTTGGTGTCTAGTGTCCGTGTCTTTGTCCACGCTTGACGCTTCATAAGTTTTTTAACAGCAACAAAGAGCAAACCAATGAGTTATTTATTTTGAGCAAATCAACATGTAATCAAGTCAACAACAACAATAACGAACAAATAAAATCAACCTTAAAATATAAAATAAAGTGTAAATATTATTGTGAAAATTCTCTATAATATTTGTTATAAAAAAAATAACCATCTTTTCTCAATCGTATAAAATATAATTCACAAATTAAGCTCCATTAAATAAGTAATGCAAAAAATACACAACGTATTTTTTTCCACTAAATTAGTAAATTACTATAAGAAAAACAAAAAGAATTCAGAATTAAAAAAAAAAACCAAAAGAATTAAAAAAATCAAAGCAGGGGTAATAATAAGATTAATGAAAAAAGTGTTGCATGAGATTCCAAGACCGGTACTTATATCTTTCACGCCCAATTGTAGGGACAATTTTCGAGCCTTATGAGACATAAATAGATCGCAACTTATCCATAAGAATTTTAACGCTCCATGCTCAAGGTAAGAATCAAACTCAGGTTGACGTGCGCCATCTCATATGAACGCATAGTTTAAACCTACTTTTGTTTAAAATTTATTGATATAAAAGAGAGTAAGATATGTTTGGCCTACCTTTTGAAAAAGAGAGGAGAGGCTAAAAATAAGGTAAGCAACTTTTGACTTTTAGCGCTTTCGCAAGATATGTTTGGCCTACCTTTTGAAGAAGAGAGTAGACGCTAAAAATAAGGTTTGCCAAACACAACCTAAGCGGAGAAAAGTGAGAATCGTGGTTCAAACTCAGACTCCTACACTATTTGCTAAATTGTGCTTACACTAACTTTTGTGACTAATTTAAAAGAAAAAAACAATAATAGATTAAAAAATAAAATAATACAATAATAGGGGACGAGGATGAAGAACAGACCTACACCGCCGGAACCGCCATGTTGCACAGTCACAATGGGGAACGTGAAGAGAGAGAGAGAGAGGTGGTAGGGAAAAAAACTTACTAGTTACTACAGTTGGGGTTTTTTGTTTATATTTTTCTTTTTCAAACATAAAAATATACAAAATCATAGTTGAGATTTTTTTTTTAAAATCTCAAGTAAATCGTAATTTGTGGTATATTTGGTAGAAATTGCCTTTTATGAAATATTTAGTAGACACTAGTGTTGAATTTAACATTTTTTTTTTAGCAAAAACAATAAAATAAATTTGATTGTTAAAAAGGAATTTTTTTAATATTAATAATGATTATTTTTTTGACAAAAAAAGATATTTGAATTTAATTTGTATTGATTATAGTGTTTTTTTTTTTATAACCTGTATTGATTATAGTGTAAAACTTCTTTACATACACAGTCAATTATGCATGGAAGATGTAGGCACTTTTTTGGAGCTTTTTTGATTGCTCTGTCAATTTTTTATAGAAAATATAGGCACCGGTCTTATAGAAAACATTTTAGAAAATAAGGCATGATTGCCCTGTCAATTTTTCTTTTAAATAGTAGTCAATTTTTTTTTTGTTATAAAATGGTAGTTAAATTTTAGTAGATAAAATCATGCATGTATTAAAAAAAAAAAAAACTAGGCCGTAGGCATATTTTTTATTTTGTTTCGCAATAAGAGGGGTCGATGCCCCTAAAAAAATAACTAAACAACAATCAAATGTGGGGTAGTCACTTCCAAAACATCAGTTAATAATAAAGAAAACACATTAAATTTTTTATTTAATATCAAAATTTGAACCTAACTATTAAATAGTATAAAAAAATTGAATTATTAATAAACATTGGATTTTTCATTTAATATCAAAATACTCATACAAAACACATACAAAAAAGAAAAATAAGAGAAATTTGCATACCTACTAGTAATACGAGAGACAGTTTGACAAAAAAAACTTCATTGTTGATGCGAGAGGCAATTATATGAAGAATACTCTCATACTTTTTATAATTTAAATATATATATTTCTAAATCATATATATTTATAAAAGAAGCAAATCTTAAAAGATTCTAAACAAAAATTTTTTTTTATACACTCAAAACAAAAATATAAACAATACAGTAACTTCTAACAATTTATTATCGTAAATATAATTGTAACATATATTTAAATTTAAAATATTAACAAGATATTTAGACATATTATTTTAAATTTTCACAAGAATTTTAATATTTATTTATTTTAGATTATTGACATATATAATAATCCCTAAAAAAATTTGGGAGCCCTAATATTTGGGGGCCTAGGGGCGTCGCACTTCTCGCCCCCTCAGATACGACACTGCCCGGCGTATACTCACATCCCACCCAAATTGGCAAGAGCATTTTCACACCGTGGCATAGTTACAACCACTTTGTAATCCACTTGAAGCTCCACTTTCCTGTAGCTACACTCCCACGCCAAATACAACTCTTCTAAAACACCCCAAAGTTCTGCCACATAAGTATTGCACCTTTCAAATTTCTCTTACGAATGAACAAGTCTATACTTTTACTTATATTTATACGATGTTTAATTCTAAAAAAGCATGGATTTCATAGGTTGTAAATATTTCTTTCTTCTTTTTCACCACAAACAAGCAAGAGATTAGAGAAGTGTTATCTCTCTCTAACTTCTCCCTTCTTTTTTCCCTCTACCTAATACACTCAAAGAGATTCCATAAATCAACGACAAATATGTTAGTTGAAAATGAAGGAAGAAACTTGGTCTAGAAATAAACATAAGTTATGAACTAAGAGAAGCGTGAATTGAAAAAAGCTTTTCTAAGTCCCACATTGGAGGGAACACACCTCTTAGAAGTGTTTATATATAGAAAAGTGTCATCTTGGGGTGTGTCCCAAGGAGTACTCAGTTTTGTAAATGGGTGACCACACACTCCTTGTCAAATATCACACACATTGCGCGTGCCGCCATCTGGCTAGACGGGTTGGACTTTGTGAATATATTAATTTTTTAAGAAAAAGAAAAAAAATTAATTTTTCTTTAAGTGCGTGAGCTTTAAAATTGTGCACATTTTAATTGTAAAAAGATCAATAATTCATACACAACCGTGAACTAAATGACATGACATTGTAAGTAGCCGTTAAAAAAGATATTCATGCCACGATTTTGTATTCTACCTTCCTAACTTTTATGAAAAATTCTATAGTACATGTGATGATTTCTAATGTACCGGTACATTAGCTAATTAAACTTATAGATAAATGAATATTTTTTAAAAGAAATAATTTTTCCTATCATTAAAACAATTATAATAACTCATCAAAACTATCATAAAAAATATAAATTGGATTGGTAACTTTAACTTATAATTTGGTATTGAGAAGTGATTTATAATTTGGTACGAAGAGAGTACAAATTTAGATTTGTTACAGTAATTTTTCACACAATTTTTACAATGTTTTAAATCTTATCCATTAATTATAAATTAGACGATCCAGATTAAATCTCATGTAGAACAAACTACATATATGTTACAAAAACCGAACGTTAAGATCGTTCAACCACTTCTCAAGTCTCAAAAGTGTCGCCAATCGTTTATCTTTCTCCGTCGCAATTCGAGTTCCAGTTCAGAGGTATTTGTCAGTCAGTTCTCTTTCAAATTCGAGTTCTGGGTCTCCGTATTTTAGATGCATGTTAGAATCATAATCAAAGGAGCTTCTGCTTAGTATACAACTTATTTTCCACGTTTTGAGCACCAGCTGTTTGATAAAATTACCCAACCATAGATTTCAATTTCTTCCAATTTTACGTTATCTTGTGTAACTAGGCTATGCAGAAATAACTTCTGGGTCTCTTTGAAGTGTTAATTTTCGAGTTTATGTGTTTTAATTGTGAGCTAGCATGATTGTTTCATCGTGTTTGATCATTTCAGCAATAGTTAATTTCATGCTGTAGTGATTCTTAATAATTCATAATAATTATAAAAAAATATTGATATGCCCATTAAATTATATTGCTCATTGCAATTTCATAAGCTTGTTACATTGTCTTCATAAACTTATAGGCAGCTTTCTTGATGATACACCGATGGTTAATTACAGTATGGTTGCACTAGTTAAACTTTTTGTTTTAATAGAGAGCGAGAAGAAGAAGAATATTAGATCCTATGTGACAAACAATTCACCTATGGAACAAGATTTTCTTGGTAGCATGTTTTGTTTCTTTGTTTGTGAAACCTTTTACCTGAACATGATTTTTGTTTCATCTTCTATGTCTTCTCTGCTGCAATTTGGTATGCAATGTTATTTAGTATGTGCTAATCTAAAGTGTCAGGGAAATCTTGTTAAATATGCAATGTTATCTAGTATGTGCTAATCTAAAGTGTCAGGGAAATTTTGTTAAATATACAATGATTCTCTACTTGAATAAGGTGGAGAATGTATATGTTCGGGTTGAAGCTATGACTTCATATATATAAACATGGTAGTTTAGCAGGCTTTTTTATTTTAACACATAAAGTTCTTAAATTTGATACGCACCGTTGTCTTCAGATGACAGATGTGAGCTTCTTTTTATTATGATTATCATAGCTCTTGTATCATCTTAGTTGTTTTTTATTTTTTTTTATAATTTTTTTTATATATATGTTGGAGATCTAAATTAAATACTATAGCACTACTCATGAGTACTTCAAGTTGATGTTGATTGTACTTTTCTTCTCTATATAACCGTGTTTCTTCAAGTTGTTTTTTACAATGATTAATACTTTTGAAAGATTTGTTTGTGTCTGAAATTGAACTAATTACTTTATAATGCAGCAATCCTCGAGAGTTTGTTCAATATCTTCACTGGAAAGTGTATTGTAGTCATGGCGCAAGAAAGTGGCAAGAGAAAGAAGCCAAACATTTTGGTGACTGGTACACCAGGGACAGGAAAGACAACCATGTCAACTGCTCTGGCTGAAGCCACTCAGCTCAACCACATCAATATTGGTGATTTGGTCAAAGAGAAAAACTTGCATGATGGCTGGGATGATGAGCTTGATTCTTACATTCTTAATGAAGATTTGGTAAGCCACCAATTTAGATTTTAGATAGTTGAGATCGTTCTTGTATTGTGATGTTTGGTGTTGCTAGTGATGCATTAGTTACATGCATAAGAACCGGAGTTCAAATTGTTAGCCCATCCACTAGCCCCTAAAAATCGTGCTGTTATTCCTCTAATATGTAACCCTTTTGCATCCATCCTTAAACATTTCCCTCCTTTCACTGTTCTTGATAACGACTCTTCAGTATTATGCCATAATATATACTAAATGGGTAAACTTCTTTCAGTTGCAGCACCCTGATAAAAGAGCATTCTTCTTCTAATGTTTATGTGTATATTTTACATGACCTTTGTAGGTGTGTGATGAACTTGAGGATGTTATGGAAGAGGGAGGGAACATTGTGGACTATCATGGCTGTGATTTCTTTCCTGAGCGATGGTTTGATTGCGTGGTTGTACTTCAAACTGATAACTCTGTTTTGTATGACCGTTTGAGCAAGAGGTATGTGATCACTTGTTGCTGATTGTTGATTTTGCGATTAAATTGTATTTTTCAGTATTAACTTTCTTCATCTCTGTGATAGAGGGTACAAAGATTCCAAGCTTTCCAACAATGTTGAATGTGAAATCTTTCAAATTTTGCTTGAGGAGGCTAAAGAAAGTTACGCGGAGGACAAAGTTGTTGCATTGAAAAGCGATAATATTGAAGACATTAGTAGAAATGTTGCAACTTTGACAGATTGGATCAGAAATTGGTCCATCCCAGTATAGGGTGTTACAAAAAGTATAAGGGGTTCACATTCCTCGGTCTGCAGTATTTTCGACATTTATGTTATGGGTTTTTAATTAGACAACTGAAAAGATGTGAGGGTAAGAATATTTTAGTTCATATTCGTTTCACAAAAAATCATGACTGTGATGCAAACAATATTAATTTGAGGTAGTTATTTTGGATCAAATGAAATATTATCTATACCTCTATGCCATTATATAAAGGAACTTCTATATAAGCCACTATGTTTGATCTAGTGGTGAAGAGTTTGAATAGTATGCATGGGGTTCTGAGTTCGATTTTTAGTTTCATTGTAAAAAAAAGGAACCTCTATATACCATTATATAAAAGGAATTGTTGTTTTAAATAAACTCTTCTTAGAACAAATCATTGGAAAAAAATCTGAGTTCAATTTTTGAAAGAATAATTATTGATCAAATTTTACGTCGATGGTTAAGTGTTCATAACTGCTAAATTTGACCGGATATTTTTTTGTGGGACAATTGCACCCACAATAACACTTTTTTCTTTTAATTTAAATTTACATCATAGTTAAAGAGAACTTCAAATGCAGATCCTTGCATATCAAGGCCACTGCTGCTAACAATTGAACTGTACAAGGCAATTGTGATTGCTCTACCTTGTATGTATTATGTAAAAATTTGTCTTTAATAATAAATTCTTTTTAAAATTTAAATTAAAAAAACACATAATTGCGTAAAAAAATAAATACATAATGGTTATTGACACTAAAATTCAATTAAGTTTAAATAACATGGGTATTTTTTTTTTGAACAAGATAACTTGGGTATTATAAAATTGAAAAAGTGAAACATATATATAACGCAATACAACACAAGAGTAGTGCTAGGAACACTCGCATTGATTTTGAAAAATGATAGATATGTTGAAGAATAATAATTTGTTCTGAATTATCGCTGTATTAGAGTGATAATGTGTCGTAAATTTAGAATATATTTCAAAAGTACTAATTGTGTCTTCATAATTTCAAGTGGGAAATATAGAATTATATTTGTAGGATGATGAACATGAGTCCCTAGCATCTAAAACGTGGAAAATGACTAATTGCATTCATTTCATTGACCAATATCGTTTGCTGCATTTTCTCATGTATATATTTCTAAATACTCATTCATACAGTTGCTGAAATCTACTAGCACAATTGAGGCAACACTATGTAAAAATTTGGTACAAACAAAAAAATACATTGTAAAAGTATTTATATTGTACTACAATGAACTTCAATCTATCTTTTTTCTTTCGAACAGCAAATTCAACCTATCAAACTCGCAAGGAAAGCATCTCAAAAAATCAACCCAAAGAAATTGTTTGTTCTTACTGCCTCCAATCTTCACCAGCATAAACTGCTTGATCTCCAAGCTCCTCCTCAATCCGAAGTAACTGTATCAAATTTCAGATCGTTGTTACACTTTATGTACACTTGTCAAAGAAGTAAAAAAAGAAGAAATATGCATTCATCGCATTGCAAATGTAAAGTATGATTGCCTATAATAGACTCATGAGAAGCTCAATCCTTTTCTGGATCCTATCATGGCAGGATTTTCTAGCACCGTTTTCCTTTTTTACTTACGATGTTTTTCCTTCGTTTCACTTTACTAGAACAAACAACAATATGTACACGAAAAACACAAAGTTCCCTCAAATCAACTGATATTGTGAGTGAGTGAATGTAGGACTATCACAGAAAACTGCCGTCAATTTTTGAAAACATGGTTGTAAACAATTTTGAACTAGCCATAATCTATAATGATGCAGTAAAACAATCAGCATAAGAACCAGAAATAGACCTGATTATACTTTTCTAGCCGCTCTCCTCTGCAAGGAGCTCCTGCTTTAATCTGACCAGCAGCAAGGCCAACAGATAAATCAGCTATGAAAGAGTCTACAGTTTCTCCACTTCTGTGAGACGTCACCACCCCCCAATGCGCTTCCTTCGCCTGTTTCACTACTTCAATGACCTCTGTAACAGTTCCAACTTGGTTGACCTGGATTGCAATGGGAAACAGTCACATTTTTATGTTTATTTTTCTCTTTCATACAAACTAGTTTTGTAACTTGTGATCTTGTATTTGCACGAAAAAGCAAATACTTAATTATGAAACAGGATAGTGTCCAACAAACAAAATTTAGCACCTATTATCTATTATATTATAAAAAGCAGAAAACCTCTTGAAAATTCATTGAAACAAAGCAACCCCTTGAAAGTTCATTGAAACAATATTCAGTTACCTTAAGAAGAAGAGTATTACAAGCAGACTCAGTTATTGCTCTCTCAATGCGCTTTGCATTTGACATCAAGAGATCATCCCCCACAACCTGCAGAATCATTCAAATGAAGGAAATTATATCAACAGAAGTTCTAATCAGTATCCAATAAGCAACCTTACTAATGCTCAACCTTTGTAAGGTGACAAAAAGATTATTTATTACATTTTTTTCCATCTCTTTCCTACGTGACCTGTTAATGCGTCAACGTGGCATTGTTACACTAATAACCTGTTTGTTTAATTTTCATCAAAACTATAACCTCCACAATGGTAATGCCTACTAAAGAGAATCAAACTTTGGCTGCACAGCTGAACTATAGGAAATATTGAATGCTGCTCATTAACTCCAACAAATTATTAGCTACTTAAGAAATACTCCCTCTATTTCTTTTGAAGTGTCGATTTTTTAGAAAACATAATTTTTTATTTATCATATTCAAAGTTAAATGTTACATTAATTATTATTTTGTCAATTATAATCTTTATCCATTGCAGAGACAGAAAATGGGAAAATGCTAATGATTGCCCTTAGGGAACTCTTTAACTCTTCAAGAGTCTAAAATAGTAATTTTTTATGAAAATGTGTGTATTTAATGCATTGAAAATTGAAATATTTAACTTTTTGATTAAATAACTTCTTTATTTGGAATACTTAAAGAGTGCCCTAAGGGCACTCATTAGCAAGACCCATAACAAAAAATAGCTATTACTACTAATATCATAAAATACAATTAAAAAAGAAGATTTCTAAGGTTAGCATACTGAAACCTAAAAAGACACTTAAAAAAGGAATGGAGTGAAATCTGACTAATTCCAATAAAATATTAACTTTTCAGTGAATAATACCTGGCAAATTGCAAGACTTGAGATGTCCTTGAAATGTTCCCAATCTTCCTTGTCAAATGGATCTTCTATTGATACAATTGGGTATTCTACAAATTCAGAAAAATAAAAAATAAATATGTAGTAATGCCTAAATAATTTAGAGCACCATCAGTTGGAAAGGGTAAGATAGACTGATTTACCAACACATAGTTGCCTGTACAACTCCATCATATCCTCTGCTGACTTAAAATCCTGTCCTGACTTTTGAGGAGATTGAAAGTCCAGATCATATCTTTTACCTATTTTAGGGAAAAGCATGCATAGAACAGCATAAACTGGTTAACGTTGAATGAACAATAGGAAATGATATAGTATGCAAGAATCAGCAGTTTCCATCTTCTCAAGAATATAAAACCAAATAAGTGACAGAAAATTATAATTACCTACCAATACAAAAATTTGTAGCAGCGACATCAAGTGCTATCTTTATTTTCTCATCATAACCGGCTCTACCAATGGCCTCCTTTACAAGATCCAGGGCTTCTCTAAAGCTGATGATATTTTAAAAAGTCAGCTCAAAAGTAGAAATAAGATTATAACATCACAACATCTCTAGAAGTAATCAATTTAGAATGGAGACAAACTTGCCTGGAGACATTAGGAGCAAAGCCACCATCTTCACCAACATTACAGTTATGTGGCCCAAATTTTTCTGTAATAACAGCCTGCCCTTTTGTCATGAACGAAACAAATAGATGTATCAGCTTAAGCAACATATCTCAAAGTGGTTGTTAGGATTATTTGCTCTAATACCGATGTAACAAAAGTAAAGGCAATAGGAACTGTAAGCAGCAACAGAAGTAATGAGTAATGACAATAGTAGTAACAGCATAGGATCTAAATCATTGTAACTTGCAAGAGAGCTAAACAGCAACACAACACAATTAAACTTGATATTATTCTAACATAGGGAACAATACTAAGTGTGAGATTATGAGAAAAGATATCTAAACATACAAAACAAACACTGAAAAAAATAGGATTGTGAAAAAAAGAAGGCAAAATCACCTTCAAATGATGATAGGTCTCAGAGCCCATTCGAAGTGCTTCCTCAAATCTGCTTGCTCCAATTGGAAGAATCATGATTTCCTATAACAATAGTGTGAGAAAGCTTTCAAATATGAAAGAATTTAAATCACTAAGAAGCAGCAGGGGAAGCATATAGATTTAGAAGTAACTAGATCTATTGATGGTTAAAGGTCAGATTAAGAACAAAATCAATCACAACAATCCAATTTCCTAATTTAAGCAACAAATAACCGACTAAATGTTGGTTACACGGGTTATTTTATAACTAACTCGATATATAATATACTCCCTCCGTCCCAAAATATAAGCAAAAATTGGTCAATGAAAGTTGATGTATTTGGTTTAAAATTTAGTCCAGATACATTCACTTTTGTTGACCTCCTTTTGCTTATATTTTGGGACGGAGTAGTATATGTCCACATACAATGGCCATTTAACTTCGTTGCTCAAGATCGAAAATTTGCTCATAAGCATCTTCAGAGGAAATAATAGACATAAGATAACAGAAACACTAATGAATATTTCTGAGAAACCAATCTACAATAAAAACTATACCTCGATGGCCAGATTATTTCCAGCATGTCTTCCGCCGCTTATAACAGTAAAAGCAGGAACAGGAAGCATTGGGTTTGCTTTTCCAGACAGGTCAGCAATGTGCTTGTACAGTGGAACCTGATATTTTTTGTTTTATATTCATGATTACTTGACAGAACAAATAAACTTATATCCAGATTAAACTTCAAATGAACTTGATAAAAATATCAAATGACAAGCCATACTTCTTTTTCAGCAGCCCCAGCTTTACATGCAGCAATGGACACAGCTAATATAGCATTTGCTCCAAGTTCCCCCTGCAAACAAAAATTAGACACAAAACAGATTAAAAAATTATTAATTGTTATAGAATTAGATAGAACTATCTTTTAAGACGAACAATTCAAACATGCATAGGTATCTGTTCATAATGTATGTATGTCATAAGAATTATTCACACAGACTACTTTGTCAAGCTCTCTGGATGAAAATGGAAGAAAGACAAGCAATCACTTGATATTGTAGATTTGGACAATTCACATTGACTAAACTGTAGTATTTTATTTTTACTTGAACTAATATAAAAGATATAATTATGAATTCCCATCTCAATGAAATGCAAATCCAAAAGCCAAAAAAATCTCCTACTAACCTAAGTATGCACTTTGTTGAAGAGATGAAAAACGAAAGGATAGAGAATAGAACAGTGAAAATGTAGAGAATGAAACTAATGATTTCCCTCACTGTGAGTTACTTACTACTGAGTAAGAACCGAGCATCGTCCCAACTGTATTATTGATCAATGTTATGATAAAATTGGCAAAGTTTTCTATTAGTTACCCACCACCAAACAAAAATGTACTTAAGTTAACTACAACATGTCATAAATAAATGTCTGAGATAGACGGCTTTTCCTTTCCGGTAACAGAAACAAAATGTTAATTCTGATGATCTTGAATCCATCACTATAACTACAGAATGCTATAACTCCTATCCTGAACAAGAGCAAGAGAGGAAGCAACAATAACCGAGCTTTATCTCACTAGGCAAGTTGACCTTTTTTTCCCCTACTCAGTTTCCAAATTTGTCTTAAAATGTGACATAACAGAAGCATTAACATAACAATACAGATACACAAAATGGATTTAACTTTTAACTACCAAATAAACTTGTGTTCTCCCAGAAGAAAGATGTTAAAATACCTTCTTTTCTGTTTTGTCGAGGTCTATCATAGCATGATCAATCTGGGACTGCAGTGTTGGATCCATACCAATCAACGCCTCAGAGATTTTATCATTTATATTTTTAACAGCTTTAGCAACACCGTTTCCCAGATATACACCTTTGTCCCCATCCCGTAACTCAACAGCCTCATACCTAAAATGAACCACCAACCCAAAAAGTCAACGTTAATCTAATTCCCTAATTGATCAATAAAAATGGTCAACTTCCTAGCAACAAAAAAAAAAGACCAACACGAGCAGAATACTGAGCCCAATCAGAAAATCACCGTTACAGGACAATGCAGTTTACATCCACAAATCAGCCTTTCCACATTGGTCAGGCAGTTCATCATAGAAAGTTTGGACAATAAACTGTCTTGATCCGTGTTGTCAATAGCAGATCACAGAAAATAACAATTTGTTCAAATTTTCCTATACAATAGTGCTATAACACCAACATAGCCTCAATTTGACGACACTTTGTACTAACTAACGTACTGCAGAACAACAGATATTTGTTCAAATTCTTCTACACTATAACGCTGGTATTTGATAACATCAACACATGCTTTTAAAACAGTGGTTTGTTCGAATCCCGCTATGCTACAGTGCTATATCACCACTGTACCCTATATTTGACAACACTCCGTACTTAATAGATTTCCACATAACAATAGCATTTTGTTCAAATTCTGCCAAACTATCTGTAGTGCCGCTATTCGACAACACCAGCGTTGATGTTGATGACATTAATTAACAAATTTTGCTATGCTATAGACAGGACAATGCACTTTATATTCACAAATAATAAGCCTTGCCACATTGGTAGGCAGTTCATCATAGAAAGTTTAGGCAATGAATCATGTTGATCAGTTATCATTAAGCACAAACACAGACACGGAAGCCGACACATCGATACCAATAATAATTTGAGAAAATGACATAAGTCAATTTAGTCATATGTGTTGTTGTCGTGTCGGTGTCAGACACCAATGCGTATCCGACACAAGGACACACCAAATCCAAGGAGTGTTCGTGCTTCATATGTCAATAGCATATTGCAAAAAATAGCAATTTGTTCAAGTTTCATTATGCTATAATGCTTTAGCACCGCTATAGTCTCTATTTGACAATATTTTGTACTAAATCACATATTGCGGAGCAATAACGATTTATTCAAATTCTAGTAGTGCCACTATTTGACAACACCGGTCATAACACAACTATAGCCTCTATTTAACAACACTTTGTATTAACTAGCTTTTTACAAACCAAGAATAATTTGTTCAAATTCTGCTAGGCTATAACGCTGCTATTTGATAACATAACATTAACAAATGATTATAAAACTATACTACCAATTACCAATATACACAACAATTAACATTAACTCAATGAAAACTCAATTTGAATGCATCTAAACGGATGATAATTAACAGCTTACATGCCGGTGGAGTTGCCGGAGGGAACCGAAGAACGAAACATAGCTTTATTAGTATACAAATCGACTTCAACAGTTGGAATTCCTCTACTATCAAGGATTTGTCTCGCTTTCACTTTTGTGATTACCGATTGTACTCCTTTTTTCATGTGATTCGACTGTGTTCATAATCATAAACCCTCGAAATTAATATTCGGTTAGAAATTCAGATAATGAAAACACATAAATACATAAAAATGAGATGAATGAAATGAATTTACGATGAAAAGAACGGGATCGGTGGTTTTGGCTCTGACGGCGGCATTGACGGCGTCTTCGAGTTTACGGGAGAGCGTGTGGTTATCGAGATATTCTTGAACTGACATTTCTTCAACTAACTAACTAACTGATTCTTCTTCGTGCTCTCGGAGCTCAGATTCAGTTCAATGATGCAAGTATTGTGTTCAGAACGGTTCTTGTTAAACGCAGTCGTATCATATTTGTTGCTTAAAATTAGTTTCTTCTTTTTCTTCACAATATAAAAGATGCTTAATTGAACCAAATGCTAGTAGGATCAGTGGTGATCGGCGCTGAACTTGTAGGGATGATTGTGGTTCGATTCCCGCAACTGCATTTGAGAGGGGACTGAAACCACGTGATATCAGAACTCGCCCCGAACTCTGGAATACTAGGGCCCCTACCAAAGGGTGAAAACAAAACAAAAAACAAAAAAAAAGTTGCTTAATTGATTTTGTTGTTACAAACTTAACTTAACACTCAAAATTTTAGACCAAAATTTCTTTTACCATTTTATGCTTAATTAATCTTTATCAAAATACACACAAAATTTTAGAAAAATACACACAAAATTTTAGACCAAAATTTCATTTACCATTTTATGCTTAATTAATCTTTATCAAAATTCTAGTAAAAAACGAACTTTATAAAATCTTTAGTGTAATATAACTTATAAAAAAAAAACTTTGCTGTATTATATTTTTTTATCATTCTTTAGGATTATATATATTTTTTATTATACTTGAGGTGGATGAGATGATAAAAGATCTCTTTCAATTTAACTAAAGATTATGGATTCCAATTCAATCTTAAAAATAATGTTAAATATCTCGAGAAAGAATTTTGCCATCCACTATAATTCATCATGACTCGAAAAATTTATCTATGCTTGCAAAATATCATACGACATTAGAGAGTATCATACCTAATTCACATAAAGTGCTAGCTAGAGGTATTACATACTTGAAATCCTTTGGAGAATGGTAGTAAAAAGATCAACAAAAAAAATGTAAATTTGCCATCTTAAAATATTATACTTAATCATTTCCATGTTCAAAATATTGGGTGTCAGTTTGATTCCAAAATTAGTTGTATAATAAAAGATTTATATGTTGTTTCAAAAAAAAAAAACAAAGATTTATATGCAGTTATATTTATGTAAAAATAATTATAATAAATTTAGTTATTTAATGTTAAATTTTATTTTCATAAAAAAATCCAAATTCTAGTATTAAGTTGAAATTCCATTTTAAGGTGGAATAATTTGCTTATTGAAAGCAACCAAAAGTAAGTACGAACGAGAACTAAGTTGAGTCTAGTAGAAGGAGTTAGACTTTCACAACGGAACAAACTAATATTTGAATTCTACCTTAAATAAATGTCCACATTTAGTGTCTACAAAACTTTAACCAATTTTGAAATGTATTAAACGTTTAATCTCCAAAATTTACACCAAAGAGGGGTTCCATCCATGATCCATCGGTACACTGTGGTGTTAGTAAGCCTATTTGCTTGGCAATGAGGTAGGAGATGGCAGGCCTGGTTGGTTCTACAGGCTGGTCACCGGTGAGAGCGTGTGCAAGCTTCTTGAATTCCTGCATTTATGCACTCAATTTGTGTAGCGCATACAGCATGGAAGCACCATGACAAGATAAAAAGAAATGAAGTTAGAAAGTTGCACATAATGGATATATGCAAGAAACATTACTGTCATCATAACTGACCGAGTTTACGAAAATGTCTGCGACTGTGATTTTTGTCATGGCATCGATATATAATATAACATTTCCCGTATGCCTGTCAAATGTTGGTTCATCGCTCGCCAGCATATAAGGATGTGAAATGATCTAAACATGTTGAACTGTGAGAGACAGAAGCAGGGATTTGTACAACTTTCTATGTAGTCACATACTGTGAATAAGTATCGGTCAAGCCTGCTAAAACAGCATGAATGTTGATAGTATACCTAAGCTTTTGTCATCGCTGCATCACGAAGCTGCCTCCCAGCTATTGTTCTAAATTCTATCAGAATTAAAACAAGCATGAAGCAGGTTATATAGGACAACTTGGATTATCTAACAAACATTTGTATACATACATAGCACAACCATGATTTTCCAAGTAAATGATAGATGCGCATATATAATATAGAGGTGCCGTTGGAGGGTCACTAAGAATAACAAACTGTCCAATTCGTAGGATCTGGATTGGAAGTATTGAAGGCTGCAAAGGAACACAACGGATGAAAGCTGAATAAGTATATGTTATCATCAATTATGGAAGTCACCAGTATCAAGCAAAAAAGGCTTCGGATGCTGGCAATTTTTTGTTCCTTGTCTGGCGTTTTCAGTAAGCTGCGGACCAGTTTCCAAAAGTATTTCCCTAAACAAAAAAGAGTAAGCATAGAGTTTGAAACTTAAAATATACCGAAGAATACAAGTCTATGATAACTATTAAGCAAAAGGGCAAGTCTATGATCATCACCTTGCGTAAAATCAAATGCTCCAGGTCCATCTGTAGTTCCAGCAGCAAATCCAAATCTCATTGCAGCAGGGCATGTCTTTGGAGAAATCTATGTAGGAGTGTCGAAAATCAACCTTTCCTAAAATCTGTTCGGATGCTCCGTTGAATAGCTCCACTGCTTTGTGATTGAAGTCACATGTCTGTACAAAAGGCTCCAAGTACATTTGGACTAACATCATCAACACAATTTTATCGACAAAATGCAAATACAAATCTAGGTTTGTCGACCTGCCTAAGGACACCTCTCAACATCTAGCAACACTTGAAGTTGCTGGTCTATAGGAAGGACGAAGGAGGTTGGATTGGAATGAGGCAGCAAGTTCCAGTAATTCATAGTCTATACTCTATACCAATAAATTTTAAGCGAGATTATAAAATATGATTCATTTATTAAATATTATCACCGGATATCCTCCTAACCGATGTCTTAGACAATATCATTCATTCAGACTTTAAGAGGAGAGGTTTGTTGAGTATGCAGACAATTTCATTGAAGTCTACCAACATTGAGACTTTAAGACGATAAGTCGTGTAAAACTTAAAAGCACCACATCAGAACTATGAAATCATGTAACTACATGCATCAAAAGAAGAACAAAGATAGTGCAAGTTGATGCACATCTAAATGCAGCCAAGAGAAATAGATGGCTATATATAACTTATAAGCATCAAAACAACAACATAACAGTTATACTGTATGTTAAGAATTTAACAACTTAAAATCGGAATCGATTGAATAAAGGCAAAAAACCATTCTTACAATTTGCAGATAGAAAGAGACTAAACCATCAAAGTAAAAGTGATAAAGCAAAATTCATATGATCAAACAGTTTCTTAACTCGACATATACTTGACCATAATTACGATATGAGCATTTGACAAGCCACTCGGCGTACATAATAGAATCCTAATAGCTATAATCATATATCTCTTCGGAGAAATCAATGACATTTTTGTACTATATGTTCATCCAATTGGAAGAATGCTTTCTTTATGGTATAATATGTTACATCTTTCTGATGTTGTAATACCAATCTCATCAATCATCCCGGTATTTATATCAAACCAGACTAGTTCGTGGTCTTTTCTTCTGAACAGTATCTTTCCCTTCTTCCCTGCTCCGACAGGATATTCAAGACAAGGTAACGGCCCAACAACGAAGAGTTTAGTCCATGATTCCTTAACGCCGAGTTCACCCAAAATTGAAATGTGAAATGTAGATGTATCTGTATATTTTAAGATCAAAGCAATATATCCATTCAATATCACCAAATGTCTACAACCCTTAATATTTCTATCCGAGTTATCATCTATGTAAGACGGTACAGGTGTTGTAAAGGAAGATTTACTGCTAAAGTCAAATGACACCAAATCCGTGTGTGTTTCACTTTTATCCCACCAATGATACACTCCATCCATGTACACTTTATCGTTCCTTATACAAGATCGAGGCATATCGATACCAATTTTCCTCCAAGAGTTAGTTCTTAGGCTATATATCTCCGAGAATGAAACAGCTGACTCATGAAGGTCATGTGGTGTACAAGTAGTAAACTGAATCACCTTATAGTCATCTTTAACACGATCATAACCAACTAACTGATAATATGCCTTAACATACCACCGATAAGGTTCAAATATATCAGGGCTAGAAGGAACTAATTTGAATTCGTTGGTAGTTGGATTCCATAATATAAGTTTCACTTTACCGCCATAAAAACCACGTAGACAAAGAATGCCATTAATACTCACCACCGAACCCATTATATCGAAACCTGAGCCATCCTCGTCCACTTGGAATAGTAGTGGGACATCCTCATTATTATTGGGAAATGGTTTTGGCCAATTTAATTTGATCCGGTTTTCGAAATTCTCACCGGAAAAAGAATACAAAACATATTTAGCCAAGTATCCTTGATGTGTTGTCAGATGTAGGAGGAGAGATGTATCATTGTAATAAGAACGGTTGTTTGTTAAGAAATTGTTGCGGTACATTTTCATGAAATAAGGATTATGAAATAAGAGAGACCATGATTTGCGTACGCATTGAAATCGCTTGAAAGATTTGATTGGAAGTTTGGAGAGAATAGAGAAAGCAATGTCATCCGGTATATGTTTGCTAACCTTAACATTTGATGTATCCATCTCCATTGGGAGCGGAGGTTGAAGAAAAACAAACCTTAATTTTCTTGTTTTTGTTCCAGTGATGAGATGAGGTGAATGTTGTTGTTCTTGTTATTGTTGCTCTTGTTCTTGTTCGATTAATAATTTGATGAAATAAAATATGACATGATTTAATAGTAAAAAACCAAAATGTGTAAATATAATTAATTTTATTTTTTTATTTGTGCACATTAAGTAAAATCTATTTTGGGTTTAAATTCCGCCAATATTTTTTTTTTGTTTTTGATAAATAATTCCGCCAATTTTTATTGATGCATCTTCCTCTAAGGTCTTTGGAGGTCATTCTAATTCTTATACTTATTAAGCTAAGTTTTGATATCATTGGATTTCTCAGATTGTTAACTCATCTTCGACCTCCGCTTCTACTTATAGTTGGAATTGACTTTGGAAATCTAAACTTTAAGAAAATATTAAGCATATTTGTTGGTTGGTTTATGGCAACTTGTTGGTTTATTTGGAAGTCTAGGATTGTGTTAAATAGTAAGAGGTAGATCAATTTGCATTGACTTATCCAAATCCACTTCTATCTTCTTGACAATTTTTTTTTTTTTTTTTGCATGTTTTTGAATCATCGCATTTGCATATACAGTTACATCATGTATCTTGAGTTGCTCCCTCAGGAACCAGATTAAATGTATCTTTTCACAAAAGTTACAACTCACCTCATATATTTGCACCTCATAGTACTCCTCATATGTGGTTACATATTAGTGTAAGACTCTAAAAATTGAAAGACTCAAATAATTAAGAGATTGTACCTTCAATCAATTGATCAGACAAACAAGCCAGAGTTCTTTTCTTTGACAGAACATAAGTTGTGTCATTAATAGAGTACTGTTAACTATATCAGTTTGCAGATAAAGAAAGAGAAAAAACCATCAAATAAAACTAATATGAAAAAAAATCCATATGATCAAATTGTTTCTAATTAATTTGGCATACACTAGAACATAATTATGATATAATCATTAATCATTTGGCAAGCCACTATATATACAAAGTAAAATCCTAATAACCATAATCATAACCTCTTAGCTAAAAGCAAGAAGAAGAAAAAAATCAATTATATATTCCTCCAATTGGAAGAATACATTCTTTATGGAATAGCATCATACAACAATATTTCGTTGCTTTAACCCCAATCTCATCAATCATTCCGGTATTTAAATCGAACCATACTAGTTCACCGTCTTTTCTTCCGAACAATATCTTGCCTTTGTTTCCCGCAATAAAAGGATATCTAAGGCAAGCTGGTAAGGCTCCTACGGTGAAAAGTTTAGTCCATGATTTCTTTACACCGACTTCGCCCAAAATTAAAATGTCAAATGTAGATGTCTTTTTATAATTTAAGATGAAAGCAATAGATCCATTCAATATTACCAAGTGTTTCCAAGCGATATCAAAACAATCATCTACATAAGAGGGTAAGGGTGTTCTAACAAAAGATTCACGGCTAAAGTCAAATGACCCCAAAAATGACCGTCTTCCACGTTTACCCCAACATTCATGAGTCACTCCATCCATGTACACTTGTTCAATGTACCTATAAGTATTAGGCATATTGACATCAATTTTCCTCCACGAATTACTTCTTAGACTATATATCTCCCAAAAGTTTTTGCTGAAGTCTTTAGGGTTACATGGTGTACACTCTGTGAACTGAATCACCTTATAGTCATCTCTAACACGATCATAACCAACTAAATGATTATAGGAAAAATGACTCAAACAATTTCCATGTTCACAAAAGCTGGAAGGAATGACCTTGAATTCATTTGTAGTTGGATTCCCCAATATAATTTTCTTAACACCATTAGAGCCACCACGAAGACAAATAGTGCCATTAATACTAACAAAACCCAAAATTTCAAACCAAGACACAGGAAGTTGGTCATCCTGATTCTCTAGAAAACACTTCCGCCAATCTAATTTGAATCTATTCTCAAACCTCTCACCAGAAAGAGAATACAAACTATATTTGTCTTCACCATCTACTATCATATATAAGAGGAGAGACTTATCATCATAATAAGATTGACCCTTTGTTAAAAAGCTCTTGCTGTACATAGTCATGAAAGTAGGGTCATTAAATAAGCCGGACCATGACTTACGTACGCATGCAAATCGTTTCAAAGATTTGAGAGAAAGTTTAGAGAGAATAGAGAAGACAATAATATCATCAGGTATATAAGTGTTAACATGAACATTTGTTGGAGTAAGTGATATGTCCATCTCTAACCTGAACGTGTTGCGAAGGAAGGAAGAACTTTTGCGGCTGACGTTTCCTTATTGGCAAAGAGCTTAATTTGATGTTTGGGGATTTGGGTCTTGACCTATGATATCTTTTTTTTTTTTACGGGATAATCTTTGATTTTTTTTTTTCGCTAAAGAAAAAGCTATATATGATAATCTTTTAAATTTTGTCCATAAATTATGTAAATACAATAAATAAATATTTAAGCAAAATATTGTGTTCAAGTGATTAATCAACTCTCTTAAGACGTAAATAAAAGCGTTATTTATTCCACTACATAAATAAAATACTGTCCTTATTTAATTTTTTTTCTCTCACTTTTTTGCAATAAATATAATAATCCTATCTTTAATTAATCTGTTGCATCAGTGCATTCTTTTCTCACTTTTAGATAATGATGATGGATTTTTTGTGATCTCAAGAGATATTATGGATGCACCATGTCTTGTGCATAAAAGCCCCCAAAATGATATAATGGAATTTGGTTATCCCTAAAAACTTCATGATGTGAGAAAACATATAACTATGGTGGAATCAACCTTGATTTAATTTATATATTCTGATATACTTTAGTACAACATGAACAAATCTCAAATTATATATAAATTATAACTTTTTTTTAAGACCATTGAACAAGTAGAAATGGATCAATGTGCCTCCCTTTAGTTTGTTACTACAAATGCACTAGATGAACCTGTAAAGTGACGAATTGACCCGAACAACCCCTTTGCAGCTCCAAAATGTTTTATTCTGTATACGCCAGGAGCTACATCCTGCGGTATTCTCCATTCTATTGCGGCTTTACTATGAGTACTGAGTTTGAATGGCCTTGACCACTTGAAACGCACGCAGAAATCATCATCGTCATAAGCAGGAACCCAAGTATCCTTTCCTTGGAGATATTCCACGAGAGAAAATGTACCTTCAGTCATAAGGTCATTTCGAGGACAAGCAGACCAAAAAGTAACCGACACTGTATCACCTCTCTTAAAGGTGGAATTTTTTGGCACATCAGAGCTACAATCCCCAAAACTTGCACCAAGAGGGGTTGCATCCATCACTACTGGTGTTAGTAAACCTATTTGCTTGTCGAGAAGGTCTGGGGGTTGCGGGCCTGATTCTACAGGCAGGCCACTGATGAGAGCGTGTGCAAGCTTCTTGAATTCCTGAATGTATGCACTCAATGTGTGCGGACCATACAATGTGGAAGCACCCTGACACAATAAAAAATTAAGTTAGAAAGTTACGTATTACATATAATGTTCTTAGTCGAAACAAATGTTTTCGAAAAGGTCTATGACTATGATCTTAGTCGAAACATCAACGTATAATATAACATTTCCCACGTGTCTGTAAATGTTGGTTCGTGGGCAGCACACGGATGCGCAATGATTTAATTGTGTAGAGCTAGGAAAGGTAGAAGTAGACAGCCGACTATTCTATATGCTAGGAAGGTTTAGGTCTTCATCTATGTCTTGCAAATACAAAGATAGTAAACTTCAAGTTCAACTAATGTTCCATTTGCTCGTGCTACTGCAATCTAAAAAAGGTTTGTGTCCCTTTCAACAAAAGTTACGACTGACCTCATATCTTTGCACCTCGTACTCCTCATATGTGGTCACATACTGTGAATAAGTATTGGTCAGCCCTGCTATAACAACATGAACGTTGCTACCTAAGCCTTTGTCACCACTTAGCACTGTCTTCACTGCATCACGAAGCCGCCTCCCAGCCATTGTTGTAAATTCTGTCAGAATTAAAACAATTACAACAGGCACGAATCACCCAAGGAAATACATAGGCCAACTTGGATTGTCTCAAAATCACTTGTATGCATACATAGTAACAATGAACTTCCAAGGAAAAGAGCAATGATAATATAATATAATATAATATAATATAATATAATATAATATAATATAATATAATATAATATAATATAATATAATATAATATAATATAATATAATATAATATAATATAATATAATATAATATAATATAATATAATATAATATAATATAATATAATATAATATAATATAATATAATATAATAGCACAGCAACATATTAAACAAGAAAGTGAAGTGAAAAAGACTTGAGTAATTAAGAAGCAGCTATGCTTTGAATTGCGCAAAGTAGTGCCGGAACCCAAATAGTCAGAACATCATGATCAAGAATTGTTCAAGATATTTTTGTCTTTTCATTCTCAAAGACTTTCAACAGCTAAGAATGTATGATAGGCTGATTTTCATTGATTCGGTTTACATAGTACTTGTACTTCTCATTAGACCAAGGTCATTGATAGTTGAAAGATGTAAAGGACATAAATTCCAAAGTAACATCATTACAAGAAATTAAGAGTAATACCTCCTGGTACACTAAGAATAACAAACTGCCCAATTCGGAGGATCTGGATTGGAAGTATTGAAGGCTGCAATGGAACACAATGGAAGAAAGCTGAATAAGTAAATGTTATCATATGGTATTTGTACGACAGAAAAAAAATGGAGAGAGACATAAGGAAGTCATCCATGAACATCAAATGTAGGTCTTGGAAAAGTTTCATAACAACTAAGATAAGATGTATAGTATTTTTTTCCAAAATAAATAATAACAACTTCATTGAAATTATTTTAATTTAAATTAATAAAGTGACCAAGCCAAGAAGATCAAGTTATGCAATGCTCTATAATTAAAAGTTTACTAAGATGAACTTTTATGTTCATTGAAAGTGAGCGACCTGTTAAAACCAATCTCTATGCCATTAACCATGACTGAACTGAGCCTGGAGACTATAAGACATAATATTCAGCATAAACGAGTAACTTACAGCCCAATCATACGGAAGCTTCATTTCACCGGTATCAAGCAAAATAGGCTTTGGTTGCTGACATGCTATTTGTTCCTCGTCTGGCGTTTTCAGTAAGTTGCGGACCAGTTTCCAGAAAGGATTCCCCTGACACACACTAAAAATGTAAGCATAATGAAGAATGCAAGTCTAAGATAAAGGGTAAGCATATGGTATAGAATCATTTCTTACCTGATCATCACCTTGCCTAAAATCAAATGCTCCAGGTCCATCAGTTGTTCCGGCAGCAAAGCCAAATCCCATTGCAGCAGGGCATGTCTTTACTACCTTAGAAGCACCATTGCTAGAAACATTTACCTTAAGCTTGGAGAAATCTATGTAGGTATGTCGAAAATCCACCTTTCCTTTAATCTGTTCGGATGCTCCATTGAATAGCTCCACTGCTTTTTTAAACTGTCTCTCCCCTATAATGCGTGTACTTTCAAATTCATCTGGATAACTGAAATATAAGAGGCAATTTAGTAATTGCAAGAAATTAAGTAAATTTGCAAAATCTACAGAAAAACTGAGCGTGCATGCAATAAATAAGTACCCAGGTCCTCGGCCGTAGCATAACTCATTCTTCCCTCCACATGTGCTGTGATTGAAGTCACAAGGTAGTCCGGTGTCTGTACAAAAGGCTCCAAGTACATTTGGACTAACATCACCACAATTTGATTGACAAAATGCAGATACAAATCTAGGTTTCTTAACTTGCCTAAGGGCACCTCTCACACGTCTCGCAACACTTGAAGTTTTGGTTGCTGGTCTCCCGGGAGGAGATTGGAATGAGGCAGCAAGTTCCAGTAATTCATGATCTATACCAAAAAATTTCAAGCGAGATTATTAGAAAATATAATTCATTTTATAAATATTTTCATCAGATATCCACCCAACTCGTGTCCTACAAAATATATTTTACATTAAATATTAATACTTATATAAAGTAAGGTATCATTCATGTATGTTTTGCAGACGATTTCCATTGAAGTCTACCAACATTGAGACTTTAAGGGTAAGTTTGGATGGAGGGTTTTGGAGGGGAGGTGGGGACTTATTTTCTTTTTAAAATTAAGAAAGCGATAAAATGTTTCAAAAAATGAATTTATTGTGATTGAAATGTTACACGATCATTTAGCATGATATTCTTAATCGGACAATTATTTGAACAAGACTGAAGAATTGCAGTCAGCATAAGAAAAATAAAACTTACGATTATCATGAAGAGTGGGAATTATGTTTGAAATTCTTCGAGGTAAGCCTTCGTCATTTTCAAATTCAGCAGAATCCGTTCTTACAGAACCTTTTCGCTCAAACCAGTCTTCCATAAACCGTGCAGCAGCACCCTTATTATCCCCGCTAATTAATGAGTTTGTACGACTCATTGAAGTTCCATGAGTAGCAAACCAATTGAAGCTTCCCACAGGACCCCATTCATTATCAATAAACTTCAAAAGAGACATTTCTTTATCAACATTATACTTGTATTTGCTTCTCTCTGCAGCAGGATTGTTGAGATAACTGCTAGGACTGCGATTAATACCAGCATCTAAAATCTCTCCTGCAAGTTGAAAATAACATCATATCCGGGTCTTACTTATGAATTTCATTACACTCATTTTCCTTGTCTTTGTTTTATTTTTCAAGGTGTCTCAATTTCCATGATAGCGGGGAACATCAAATTGATGCTTTTCTTTTTCAGAAAAAAGATAAATCACATCAATCATGTGGGACTCAATACCACTGCAACATTTTCTTATCTGGTTTTAGTGGTGAACATGTACAATTTCCACTCATGTATAATTCCCTTTTTATTCATTTCTTACACAAAAAGTTATGAAAAACACATAAAAGGTAAAGATTTGATGCACGCATCAGAGACAATTGAACACAATGTAAAATTAAACCTAAAACTGAGCAACTTGTTTCCTATAGTTTTTCATGCTTTTCTGAATACTTCAATAGTATGCAAAAATCCCAATAAATAACGTTGAAGTTATCTATTATAAATACCTAAGGGAGAAAGGGAAGAGAATGCATGATAAGACTTTCCTTACCCTTATTGACAAAAATTGATCCTGGGCGGAGATTTTCATGGGCCTGGACGATGGTTTTCTCAATGCCATCAACTAGGACATCAAATGACTGGCGAACAAATCCAAGAGATGTTACAATATATACAACATACTGGAGATAACCCCCGGGGCCAGCGTGGGTGTGAATTCCACTAATAGCTACATTATTTTCTGTATATACGTCACCATATCTGTCAAACAAAGTAAAGTGTCGTGTCAGGAGTGTAAAAAGGGAGGCAGTGTCGTGCTACACACGATGATGGGATTCAGGAAAAGGTTGGACCCTGAATTCCCTGCATCAAGAGAATCATGAAGCCACACAGACATGGGATAACTGTCGTTGGATGAAGATCAGATGGCTCGTATTCTACTTCACGAAATCAGATTTAATTTGGAATATAAGCCGTCAAATCTTCACGCAACGACAAAAATGGTGACTGAGTCAATGCATGAAATCCAATTCTGAAAATGTCAACTTATTATCGTTTATTGTAAGCAGGTTTACCTTGTCCAATTATGGATCTATTGTATAATTAACTCAGAGCATTAACAACTATACTACTAGCAGAAATTATAGAAAATCTCCTTCATTCATAGTCAATCTATTGTAATAATTTCTAAAAGTAAGTAACTATCATGGTAACATCTAGAAAAAAGATTAGTTACTATTATTACCTAGCTTTAAGCCTCTCAAGTACTTTGATAGTAACAAGTTGTGAAGCCATGCAAGCATCAAGATTAACAAACACAACCCTATTACCCTTAGGCTCAGCTACAATAAAAGCACGAGACCGCAATCTGAAGTGAACCCCAGATGCAATCTGTTCTGCATTAGCATACCCCATCATGTTAACATCAGCAGCAGGACCAGTAATGTCATAGCTTCCAAGTCCAACCAAGTAATCACAATATGCAACATCACTCTTCAATAGCACTATAAGTAGCAACAAAAATGTCCAAATAATTCTCATAGTTGCAGAAACCCTCCAAATTCAAATGAACCAAAAAATGTTCAATTTTTCAAGCTTAGCTAGTTCTTCTCATTTCCCTACACAAATCAAACCCACAAAGATTCCAATTACTATTATTAAAGAACAAAAACAAACATGAAATATAAATAGAAATTAAAGATCATTTTTTTATAAATCGGATATCCTCAGCGAGCAACTGCACATAGACTAATCTCTGCATGCCCAAGTCAGGAATCGAACTCAAAATCTTAGTTAAGCTAAAAGAAACTCGCCTCATCTTATTTAAGCACTCTAGGGTAGAAATATGAGAACTTTCAATGCAAAAAATTCCAATTTGGTAATTGATCAAACATTTCATGGGTATGACATAAAATAACTATTGTTTATAAAAAACACACATTAAATTAAATTACATAAATCAAATTAATAGAATTTCTTATTCTTACCACCCAGATGTAAAGTAACGATCTTTACATGAAAATGAGCATGCAAGAATGAAATGAAAGCTAATTAAGATTGTGGGCTATAGAAAAAATAGCAAAAAAGAAGAAAGAAAAGGAAAGTTGAATTGGAAATTGGAATAGATAGTTATATAGATAGATAGATATGAAGAGAAAGTGTGATGAGAGTAGTTAGTAGAGTGACGAAAAGGAAAGAGGAGTGGAGGAAGGAGCACGCAGAAGGAGAAGGAAGAGACAGTTGTTGTTTGTTGAGTAATGAATCAACAACCATTCCAATTTATCGTATTTGAATTCAATGAAGCTTCCTTATTTTGGCATTGCATGATTTTTCTTTCTTAAATGTGAATATAAATCACTTAAAAATAATCATTTCCACCACTTTTGTCAGTTTTTGACTTTTAGTTTAAGCCAACTCAAGTGTTTTTATGAGTAAACATTTAAATAAAAAATTATTATTTAAAATTTTTAAAGAAGTTTTTTTTTTTTTATAATGACCCGGGGGAATAGAACCCAAAATCCCTATCATACTATTTAAATCTCTCCCCATTAGACCAAACATTTGTTAAGCGATATTAATACAAGTAATAAAGTTACAAAGCAAAAACCAATAAAATTCCATAATTATTCTCAAAATATTCTTTCAATTACGAACTTCAATAGATCAAATTTGTCGCAACCTACGAAATAATTTTGACTCATATTTTGAAAGCAACAAGTTTTACACATATTGTCTTAACTAGACTCTTTTGAGAAAGAGAGTAAATGAGTAAAATTATTTTTTGGTAAAGGGAAAGTGAATAATAGTCGTACATAAGAACCGGAAAGTTCATTATGTGTACATTTAAAAAATTTAGAAAGTTTATTAAAAAAGAAACAAATTTTAGAAAGTTATATATATAACGAGCTAGTTCACGAGTCGAATTATATATAATTTAACGAAATTAATTTTTAACTTAAGTTTAGCTCATTTGATTTATGAACCAAGTTTACGAGTGAATTGTTCAATCGAACTATTCAAGATCGACTTGGATTATTAGCAGCCCTATCTTCCTGTACATTGTTAAGGTAAATACTAATTCTTAGGTCCACAAAGTTTTTCAATACAGTATAGAAAATTTAATACCGTAAACACTATTTATACACCTACAGTATCAAAATTAATGTGAATATATGTCATGCAATGCAGCTGTCGGTAAGTAAATAAATGAAAGTATTGGATGGTGTGGCGCAGCCATGTTTAATAAATTTATGATGCATATGCATGATGAGAATGCACTTCACAGTTCAGAGTTCACACATGGCTCAACTCAAAATAGTGCTTTGATGTTGGTGAGGAAACAATTAGTGGGAACTATGATTATATTATCTTTGACTAATTTTTCTAGTTATATGGAATTGGATATCTGATCTTTAAGGTTTCTAATATTATTATTGTGTCTCCACTTAACTGAATTCATATCTAAAGAAAAAATAAAGATATTCACATACTTGGCAAAAATGAGTTGGATATATTTTTTCTAGTGAAAATATCATGCTTTGAATTAAATTACAATTGTAGAAAGCTTAAGTGCTTAACCTAAACTCAATAGGAGATTTTGCTTACCTAGTTTAGTGGCTTGGTGAGAAGGGACAACATATAGCATCCTTCATTCATGTATGAGACCACACCCTTGACATGTCTAAGCTCATGCATTTTGAAGTCATGGTCCTTTTCCATGTGTTTTCCTTGTGTAGAAATCTTGGAGTACAATGTATGTAGGTAAATGTTTAATCAAGATTGAGATTTTCAATTATCTTATCTTATAGTATAAGAAAAGAGTAATTAGTGTGCAAATTATTAGACTCGCATTGCACACATCTTTGTTCTCTATTGCGACTCGCATTGTCTCCTTCATTCTTCGCACCACTCATATGGTCTCTTTCACTCTCCCCCGCGACTTGAATCTCCGTTTTGTGTGATTCTCCCTTAAGGAACATTGTTAAGTTCTTCTCTATTGTGACTGTTCTTTGCAATTTTGTAATTTTTATGTTGAATTGTTACCATTGCTAATTAATTGAATTGACATACACTGTTGATTTTTTGTTGAGTATCTGGACTCTACTGCAGTTTGTTGTTTTTGGGTGTTTTGTTGTTGCGTATCGATCATCATATTGTTGCAATTGAATTGATTTTTCATTTGGTATATGCCTTTGAGTACCTATTAGGTACTATTTCTAAAATAAGAACCCTCTCTCTCCTCTTGGACCCACCTTATTTTTCATTAAAATATTATTTTCATGAGCCCACTTTATTTTCTATATTTAATTTGAATTAATGGTACAAAAACACAATTTTATTTTTGTACATCACAAAAGCATAATTTTTGAATTGGCATGCCTCTAAAAAAATTTAATGCCAACCATATAGACATTGGTGCAATATTCGGTAAATAGAACCTAATATAATATGGGGTATTATTTAGCCGATGGTATTTATCCATAATGGGCTACCCTTGTCAAGAGCACAAATTCAAGATAGGCGAACTCATCTTCAACTTCAACATGATCTTGTCGAACATATTTGGCAACGTTTTGGGCATGATGATCAACAAAATTAATTGTTTTTAAAATTATGTAATGTTATTTTAAATTATTTTTTAATTATCTAATTCTTAAAATTTGGCAATATTATTTTAAATTAAATTTTGAATTTTAATTATTTTTTGAATTATAAAAAAAAAATAGTACATACTAATTTTGTAATTTTATCATTCAATCAATTTATATTATAAAATATATAATTAAATAATAAGTTATTGTAATGATGTGAAATTATTGATGGGACCCATTTTAGAACTTTTTAAGAAGTGCTCCATTGGAGGGGTTGAGTACCTATTAGGTACTATTATTAAAAAATAATAAATTAGTGATATGTCAATGTGGGACCCATTTAAGTACTCAAAGTTGGAGTGCTCCATTGTGGATGGTTTTATAGTACTTATTAGGTATTATTATTAGAGTACCACTCATTTGAGTACCTATTAGGTACTACATCTAAAATAAGAAAACTCTCTCTTCTCTTGAACCAACCTTATTTTTCATTAAAATATTCTTTTTATGGGATCCACTTTATTTTATATATTCAATTTAAATTAATGGATATTTACACAAAAATACAATTTTTTTGGGTACATCACAAAAATAAAATTTTGCAATATTATTTTAAATTAAATTTCGAATTTTAATTATTTTTTCGAATTACAAAAAAAATAGTACATACTAATTTTATAATTTTATCATTCAATCAATTTATATTATAAAATAGATAATTAAATAATAAGTTATTGTAATGACGTGGAGTTATTGATGAGACCAATTTTATAACTTTTTAAGAAGTGCTAGGTTGGAGGGGTTGAGTACCTATTAGATACTATTATCAAAAAATAATAAGTTAGTGACGTGTCCATGTGAGACTCATTTAAGTACTCAAATTTGGAGTTCTTCATTGTGGATGCTCAATTTTGTTGGACATCAATTAGTTTGACACCAAAAGTTACATATCTCAATAACGTTTTAACCGATATAAATTTTATAAAATTCATCGTTGGATTGAAAAAGTTTACACCATATTGATCATTTGTGTAAAATTTCAGGCAAATCCAAAATCATTTGATATGCTATTGAGACACATAAAGATTAACTGCATTTAAAAAAAACATTAATTTTGATTATCTCAATAATATATCAAATGATTTTGTTTCTCTTCAAGCATATATGATATACTACAAAAATAATTATTATTAATTTCTCGTAAAAAATTAAGGGTTTCACTCTAGAACTTTGTTTCTTCTTTTGCTTTTTTTATTTTCTTCGCAAATGTACTAAAGAATTTCTCGTAAAAAACAATAATTATTAAATTAGATCTCACGTAAGTATATATTGCCGCACAAAATGATAAATGGATTGTAGATCCAAATATGCCGAAGTTAGTCTCTGACTAGGAAGAGAAAGTAGTAGCTGAAACTCAAATTATTTTGCATCAATCTGCTTTACCATAGGTAGTTCGTGAAGGTATGGAGAAGATAAGAAAAACATGGGCAACTAGAACGAATATCAATATCGAAGAGAGGTTCCATTCACCCAATACGTTTCTAAGAAAACTAAAAAATAAGATTTACGGATTGTGCGTAGCGTTGGAAGCCATCATACCCGATCAAAGGGTCCACCTTTGTCATTCTCTCAATGACCTTAATGGAAGGATTAGAGTTGGATGTGAAAGTGTACGTTGGCAAATCAACTTCTCTTATGTATATTACAATGTGATGAATCAATGTTTGAATCTCAACTAAAAAATACACTTATTTAATATCCGACACATCTCAAATAAAATTAGTTAGAGTGGAATGAAACATTTGATTGGAATAATATTTTAATAATTAGTTCTTACAATTAACAATCGATAATATAACAAAGAGGAGGGTTATATTGACTCCAAGAGTAAGTTATAAAAGCTACTCCAAATCATGGCCTTTGATTTTAATTTCAATTAATGGCTAAGATTGATTGATCATAAAACACAAAGTGAGACTTATTTTTTGATTGTATTGAAAAATTATCAAAACATACCTTAAATAGAAGAGAATGAATCAATTATAATCATCGATTGAGACTTATTTTTTGATCACACGGGAAAACAAGGATTCCACACACTCTGAAATGGTGTAACACTAATCGTTTGACAATCCTACTTCTTTTCATACAATTTTTTACGGTATGCTTATTTTCTTTTCAATTTTACAAGTGTACCATTTTTTTTGTGGTGTATGCTTTTTTTGTTACAATATTCTCTTTGCTTGTACTTTTTTTTTCTTGTTATTAGTTCGATATTTTTTGTTTTCTTTTTTTACAAATTTGAACAATAGATTAATTTAATAATTTAATTTGTAATGATTTTGTTGAAGAAACATATGAAAAATATAAGTTCATTATGTCTGAATTGAGTCATACTCGTATGTCAGCTATTGCAATGAAGGAATCCAATTTTTCTGTTGACGATGGAATTTCTCCTTTGGAATCTAGCCAGAATGTTGATCAAATTTGTTTGTCGGACGAAGAAAGTGAACCACCACATATTAAAAGCCCACACATGTCACAAACAAAAGGGAGAAAGAAGGATGGAGATAAAACCACTCAAAATAGTAGACTTAAGGGTGGACTTTAACTATCACTTACAAAATCATTAGTCAAAAGAAGATCATGTAATGGGTGTGGTCACTGTGGTGAACATGGTCACAATAGAAGAACTTGCAAGAAACGAAATCAAAATGATTAATATGTATGTAGGTGCAAACCACTGATCTGTCTTTCAAGCTAAGATGTTATCTGTTTTATGTGTCCTGGTTTTAGTGTGTTGTCATGGCTTTTCAATTGGAGTGCTTTGATCCTATTTTCCTTGTCTTTGGTTATTGGTATTGTGATTGTAATTTTTTGTTTTTTCTACAGACCGGTGGTTTTTTGTTATTCGTCATTGTTACTATTAAAAAATCAAAAGAACAAGCTTTTAATTAAAAAAAATGTTACGCGATATTCGTGAAATGTTAATTCGCTATATATAGCATAGCTGTTTAATTCTTGTTGTTAAATTTTGTATGCATAAAAAAAAAGGCAAGGGAGGATCTTGTTTTGACAATTAATGATTATAATTAATTCATTCTCTTCAATTTGAAGAATATTTTGATAATGTTCATTTTCCAGTGTGATCAAAAAATAAGTCTCACCCAACTAATTACTATGAATCAATCTTAGCCATTAATTGAAATTAAAATTAAAGGTCATGATTTGGAGTAGCTTTTATAACTTACTCTTGGAGTCAATATAACCCTCCTCTATAACAAAAAAGAAGTAAATACAAAGAATATATTAATAATATCGGTCATGATAAAATGACACTAAGATATTTAAGTTTATTTAACACAATATCTCATCCACTCATTTCATTTAATCTAAAAATTTAAAACAATGAACCAACATTATAAATTTAACCAACTAATTTTTCTCTTATAATTTACTAACTTCCCGCTTATTAAAACACCATCAAATATTCTTACTAACATAACATAAATAAGGAATGGATTAAGATGACATCGTATATAAACACGTTATTAAAACGAATTAATTAAGCTGACAACGCATAAGCACGTTATTAAAATTAAAATTGATTAATTAGGAAAAGAAGAAGAATTAAGCGGAAACAAAAAGAAAAAGAGCGCCACTTTCTAATCATACAAAGTTCCAAATAAGTCAAAACTTATGACTTAAAATACACCTTCACCAATATCCCATTCCATTCTTTTCTAATATCCAAATCCAAATAAACAAAAACCTCTTCTTTTTTTTCTTTTCCTATTCCCATCTCAAAAAACTCAACACCAAAAAAAAAAAAAAAAATTTTTTAAAAAAAATCAAAAAATAAATAAATAGAGATTTCGGAATCGTAACCGTAGAATGTGGAGGTAGTTACGCCTTCACCTCCACCGTGCATGACCTTCCTCCGCCGTAACCATGCCTTCATCTCGTCCTTCCTCCGATCTAATCCTCCACCGTCTCTCTTCCTCCGATTACGAAATCAAGCTCAAAGCTATCAGAGAGGTTAAGAATCAAATAATCGGTAACCGCACGAAGAAACTTTCATACATCAAGCTCGGAGCTGTTCCCGCCGTCGCCGATTCTCTCGCTAAAGCAAACGCCGATTCCGATTTCGGCTCCAATCTTATCGTTCAATCTGCTGCTGCTTTAGGTAGCTTTGCTTGTGGTGTCGACCAAGGCGTTCGTGCTGTTCTTGATGCCGGAGCTTTTCCGAATTTGATTAGGCTTCTCTCCGCCGTTGATGAGAAGGTGAGTTTGATTAATCAATTAATTAAGTTTAATTTTTGATAGATTAGTTTCAATTGGTTAATTAATGTTATTTGCTTATTTTGTTTTGGTTAGAGATTTTTGTTTAAGATGGAAATGAAATTGGAATGGTTAGAATTGGTATGCTAATTACTAGGTTTCAATGATTGATTGATGTTAAAAAAGAAGAAAAGTAATGTAGGTTATTTGATGCACTGTTCATATTTGGATTAATCTATGTTGAATGCACATAAACTATTATTGTATATAGTAGGTAGAACAAGAATGAAGTTATTGTGATGCCAATTGTTCTCAGCTAAAATTTGTAAGGGATACCTTGATGTTGAAATACCAATGATCCGGGGGCTTGTTTATGGAATGATGTCAATCCGGTGAGGTACCGGAACATGACTTAGAATTTTTGTCTAGTGTTTTTGGTTAGAGTGAGATATCTATATATAAGGAAGTAAGGGAGCGGGGTTTCCAAGCGGTTCCATCTTCCTCATATCTCTACGATCCTGGATATGGGAGTGTCATTCCCTATCTCATAACTCCCGAGAATGTGGGTGATCCTGTGGTGCCAAACAGAGTCGAGGTATGCACGCCTTATACCAACTTTTGTTTTGGTTTTGGGCTTATCTCGGTATCAAGCCCATTGATAAGACACCCATCTTGGTGCAAAGTCATATGCCCTCTTTTTGACCTTAACCTAGGTCCTAATATTTTATTCTGGTTCACAGCCCCCCAAAAACAAGGCCCTAAAGGGACAGAGTGTTTGAAAAATGACCGAAATTATATCGGAGAACTTTTTGTCTTAGGACTTGCTTTGCAGGTTGAGTCATTAATTAGATTTGACTGTACATTTAATGCGTTTGTTGAATAATTAAGGGCCTTTGGTCAAGGAATCACTGGCCATATCCACGAGTTCCTTTAGGATTGGAAACTGATGACGGTTTTACACTTTATCCGGCGGAAATTTCGTTGCTCTACCGCTTGCCTTAGCCTATAAATGCAACTTTCTGATTTAGGTTTTTTCATTCACCTTCACTCACTTGAATCTTTCTTTCTCTTCATTCTTTTCTGTTTGGTTCTAAGTGTAACAGAGGATATTTAGTTTCATTGTCTCTCGTCGACCAACCATACTACTCTTATTGTCGGTCTTTTTATGGCAGAGCATGAGAGTAGTATGTTGGTCGATGATGGATTTGTGGTGCTATGTTGAGAGTAGTATGTTTGGTCGAAAGGAATCCTCTTTTGTTGGATGATGCATCAATTAAAATGGGGGTTCCATTGGCGACGGTTATTCCGTTTGCCTCTGTGAACATGAACAAGGGGTTTTCTCTCCTTTCGACGCCGGATATGCCAGCTAAGGTTTTTAACCTTAGGGAAAAGAGCCGGAGAGATCAATTCGCCCTGATGAGAGGACTTGAGGACTTTGTTCATCTTCTCTTTTCTTGGACCTGACTCCCAACCAGCGGAAATCCAGGAAATAAGTTTTTTCCTGGCGGAGTGTGAATGTGGGGCTTTGTGATCTTACACCTTCCTTCTGGAGGGAGATGTCTATGGTGAGACCATGCTAGTTCCATTCAGCATTCTTGAAAATTGGATTTCCGGATCTTCCCTGTCCATGCGCATATGTAGAAGCTTTGGTTGCTTCTTATGCTCCGTAGTGAGCTTTTTTTGGTAAGTTCTTTGGTCAGAAGAAAAGAGAGGCCAGGCTCTCCGCCTCTGACAAGAACAAAAGAGAGGCTACTTAAGGATGAATCTTTAAATGACGTGATTTAATTCCTTTTGTAATTTTGCATTTAATGTTGTAAATGTAATAGTTATATTATGTTGTACTGATTCTTCAATAATACAAAGTTTTGCTTTCTGCATTTCTTGTTGCTCTGGCGTGTTTATGTATAATTGTCAAAGACAAATTTTGCGGATTATAAAAGTCCATACTGAGTATGATTCAAACTCCCAGATCCTTTGAAAGGATGACCGTTTGTCGCGTTATACCTTTGCTCAAAATATTAAAACTTTGACACTATCGTGATATTTAATGACCGTATTGGTGGAAAGTAAAAACCCTCTTTTCGCCCTTATCCCGGGTCTTAACATTTGAGACTAAAATACTACACCAATATCCATTCTATTTTTCTATATCCAAATCTAACCATAAGAAAAGAAACAAAAACCTCTTACCTCTCTTTCCCTAATCCCATCTCAAGAAATTCAAATAAAAATTTTAAAAAATAAATAGAGATCTCGGCATTATAGCTGTGGAATGTGGGGGTAGTTACACGCAGCTTCTCCTCCACTGTGCGTGACCTTCTTCCACAGTCACTATGACTACTACTCGTCCCTCATTCGATCTAATCCTCCACCGCCTCTCTTCCCCCGATTATGAAATTAAGCTCAAAGCTATCAGAGAGGTTAAGAATCAGATAATTGGTAACCCTACCAAGAAACTCTCCTACATCAAGCTCGGAGCCGTTCCCGCCGTTGCTGATGCTCTTGCAAAAGCAAATGCCAATTCCGATTTCGTCTCCAACGTTATTGTCCAGTCCGCTGCCATTTTAAGTAGCTTTGCTTGTGGTGTTGACCAAGGCGTTCATGCCGTCCTTGACACCGGAGCTTTTTCTCATTTAATTAGGCTTCTTTTGGCCGCCGATGAGAAGGTGAATTCGATTAATTACAGAGTTTAATTTTTGATAAATTACTTTCAATCGTTTAATTAATTTTTTTGCCTTTATTGTTTTGTTAGAAATTTGTGTTTAAGATGAAAATGAAATTGTAATGCTCAGAATTGGTAGATTTATTACTAGGTTTCAATGATTGATAGTCCTTTACGAATTGAAAAAAAGCAAAAAAAAATTATAGGCTATTTGATGCACTGCTCGTATTGACATTAATCTATGTTGAATGCACATAAACTTTTATTTCCTATAATAAGTAGAATGAGAACACGAACTCGCACACTTTTATTGTGATACAAATAAACCTTTCTTCACTTGGTTTCAGGTTGTGGATGCGGCTGCACGCTCTTTAAGAATGATTTATCAGTCAAAACTGGCTCCAAAGTTTGATTTTTATAAGGAAGAAAACATGGATTTTCTACTTTCACTATTGAGAAGTGAGAATGAAAATCTTACTGGACTAGGTGCAGGCATTGTTATTCATTCGTGTGAGACAAGTGATGAACAAAATATATTATGTCATGCTGGTTCTTTAGAGAAACTTATTAGTGGTCTTGATGGTTCTATAAGCCAGAGAGATGCTAGTTTAGAGTCCTTAGCTACAATTCTTAAAAATAATCCAGAAGCTGTCTCTAAATTTGTGGAGCTTCAAAATGAAAGAGCGTTGCGGTCTGTAATTGAATTAACCAAGGACAAATATCCTCGGACAAGGTTACTGGCCTGCTTGTGCCTAATCTGTATAAAGAATTCTTCATCTTGCTATTTGCAAGACATAGGAATCAAAACCAAATTGATATATATTTTGCTTGAGCTCCTTGATGATTCTGGTCAAGTTGGAGAAGAGTCTTCCTTTGCTTTTTCGAGTTTAGTTGCTGGAAAGGAAGATTTGCAGAAGTTAGCATTTGAGGCAAATGCTATAGACAAGTTCTACAATCACTTGCAAAATTGTGCCTTACATCCCAAACGTCTTGAAGGGATATTTCTAGCACTGGCAGATCTTTGCTCAAAATTGGAATGCTGCAGGTCAAAGTTTATGTCATTGCAGGTTTGTTGTTTCATCGATACTACTACCAAATCTCATGTATTTGTTGACAATAACTATTTTTATAATGCCCCCCGCCTCACTTCATTTAATATGCAACTGAGTTCTTTGCTGCAAAAATAACCAATGAAAAAAAGAAAACTGTAGTTATCCTTTCTTATATCACCTTCTGACAAGGTTCACACAATCATATTGAAGGATGAGATGTAGCAGGAGATGCATGATACGAGATAATCAACAGGCTTACTAGATATGAATCCTGATACTAAATAACTTGAAATTAGCTTTCTACAGAATGTTATAATTGAGTTTTTCTTTCTCTTTTCCCTCCTTTTCTTTGCAACTTGCCATTTTTGGATATATGTAAATGGTTTCTCTTTATTTTATAGAACATGTGAGAAGCATTAAGCATATATCTTCTTTCCTGTGTCTAGATGGGCCTAAAGTTATTTTCCGTATTATTTTTAGTTTATACTGTTGATTATATAATTTTATTGTTGTATTTCATTCCGCCAAAAACATGTTTGAATTGATGCAATGTGTTTCTCTTCTATATGCATGATAGTTCTGTTGTTGTATAGCTATTCAATGTTGTAATGGTAAAATTTGAATTGGTAAACCATGTACACAGATACTAAGTCCACTTGCAACTCCTACTACAATTTTTGTGAATGCAGGTCTTAAATCTATTAATCAATGCCTTAACACATGATGAAGCCAATGTGCGCACTGCAGCTTGCATTTGCTTAAAAAGTGTCTCACGATCAATCAAGGTATGCAATTTGTGACTAACTGGACTTCATGTTTTTTATGTTATATAATATTTATAGCTTAATTCTCATAAAATGCCATTCAGAGTTTGAGTGCAGGTTATTTCACGAATGAAAGGATTGTCATTCCATTGGTCCGGCTTCTCTCGGATCTTTGCACTTCTGTCCAAGTATGTGTAATCATATTTATAATTTTTTTTCCCCTTGTATATTTAAGTTGAAGTGAGTGCTCTGCAGCTTTCTTTCATCAAGAAATGCATAAATGATTCTGCTAATCGTGGTGAACTATCAGAATCTAAACTTTCATCAAGAAATCCTTGTATATTTTGTACCACCACCCATCTTAAAAGTTCCAATGTTTTATTTATGAAATTGTCATTATATATCCACTCTTTGGCACTTGTTGATAGTCTATTCACGATAATACATGCTTGCATTTTAAACTATCCTTTAAGAAATTTTAATAATTTAGACTTGGAACTAGAGATTGAAAGATTAGCATTGAATTTGGAAGTATGGTATTGATATTGAAGATGTATTGTATTTGATGCTGAGTAGGAAGGGCCAACTTAAAGTGTTAATATTGGACTAAACTGTTGGACAATGATATTCATAATTCAGTATTCAGAAGAAGGTTTTGATTGACTGTATTTTTTTTCTCTTAATGTTATTTGGATCTTGTCACCAAATACAGAATTACAGATGTGTTACATTACAAGAAAATCTGGTTTATTGTTGAACGAACTGAGCTGTTGAGCACTAGCAGTATTGTATCTTGTGCTAAAAATGAGGAAATCACGAAGGCCATATATGCTATCCAATTTATTATTTTATTAATGATAATTATAAGCTTACCCAACACTTCATTACTTTCCCAAATGTTATACTTCTTGATTAATCGTTTTTACAGAGATTCTACCTCATTAGTTCTTAGTTATGGTAAAGTTTAGTAAGCATAGCTATTTTTATGTTGTCTTCCAGGTTGCAGCACTTGGTGCTATTAGCAACATAGTGGTGGACTTCACACCAGATAAGTCAACAATCATACAATGCGGAGGCCTTAAAGAGCTTGTCCAATTGACAAAGTCTATGGATTCGTCTTTAAGGTTGAATGCTGTGTGGTCCTTGCGGAACATGGTATTTCTTGCGGATAAGATGTGTAAGGAAGCGATTTTTATGGAGTTGACAGTGTCTGCAGTAGCTAGTCTTATCCGTGGTAATAATCTTGACTTTTAGTCCATATCTTTTCTGATCAATTGGTGCCTGCCAAAAGAAAGTTCTCATTGGAAAACAAAGAAAGTTGTCATTGATTCTGTATACTCTGCAGATCCCGAGCCTTCTGTTCAAGAGCAAGCTTTGGCCCTTGTTCGCAATCTTGTAGACGGATGTATGGATTGTATTGAATTTGCTTTTGCTGAAGATGGTATCATACTGGATGCTGTTGGAAGTCAATTGCAAAAATCCTCAAAAATTGAAATTGCTATACAGGTGGGTAATAATTTCTGAATTAATCAGACATTGTTGGAATTTATTCATTACAATAGGCATTGATATCAAAATTTGGAGAATGCATTATTCATTAAAATTTTCCAGTATGCTAACTGATCCTTTCATAATATGTTTTAATGATATGATAAATTGAGCGAAGCCATCAATAACATTTGATATAAAATTTCCGATGCTTATGGTAAACGTGGACATATAAAAATGAAAACATTTTATTGAATATTTATTCTTAGTGCTGAATATTTTTTTTTCCGGTTTAGGGGATGTATGTGCTCAGTAATATTGCAAGTGGAAATGAGTTTCATAAAGAAGCCATAATGCCGCTGCTCTTTCCAGAAACAGAAAATGGATCTCACTCTTTCTTAAGCCAGTATTTGCAAAGTACTGACAGCAGCCTACGCACATCTGCTGCTTGGGTCATAGTAAATCTCACTGTTCCTGCAAGTCCTGGTGCATTTGGCCGGATTGTAAAACTGCGCAATTTTGGCATTGTTTCTCAAATCAAGAGAATGGTCAATGACTCTTGCATGGATGTGAAGGTCCTTTAATCTTCATTCCAAGTTGATTTTGTTTTATACTTCCTCTTGGTCAATTTGTAAATTTTCTTTTGTTGTTGCAGCTTCAAGCACGACTTGCACTTGACCAGATTATTTCTTTTGGTGATAGTTAAATCAATCAGTCAGTTCCTCCATTTGGATCCCTTGGGATGCAGTCAGCGAGAAATCCTAATACAGTTTATTTTCTGCCGTTTTCACACCTTATAAGTAATGGGTATTCTGCCTTCTGCTTCGCTTCCAATTAGGTATGCATCAGTGGTTTACTTCAACAACTTTGTCCTAGAAATTCCTTTGTAGATTTTTTTTAATAGGGTTTCAAGTAAAATTATTGAAAAATGGAATTGTTGACAGTTAGTTGTTATTGTTAATATCTGTTTAAGCTTATATGATAACTATGACAGTAAATCTGCATAAAGCTGGTTGTCGTTCAATGTATGTGATAACTATTTATTTTTCTTCCATTTGCTTTGTTTTAGTGTGTTGTTGTCTCTGTTTTTTTTTTAATCTGATACCAGTGTATTAGTAGCATGTTTTACTTGAAGGTTTTTTAACATGTTCTATTCTTTTATATGTTCAATTCATTCATGCTTTTTAAATGCTTCCCTTTGCAGGTGTATCAGATTGCTTTTATTTTTTTGAACCAGTCAGAGCAGTGTAAAGTTTTTCAATTTTGTAAGCACTCCTGACCCGGTTACCATTACCCCCCAAAGTCTATATTTCTTATCACTTGCGTTATGTATTACTTTTTGTAAGTTGGGAGCTCAGAGTAGATTTACAGGCTATAGTATTGTACCATATACGAGTAGTCAGTCAGTGTCAATTTTAGAACTTAGTTTCAACTTCATTGTGGTTCTGATGTAATGGCAAATAGTGGAGTTGTACGTGTAAGCAAAGTGCCGAGGGGGTAATGTTTGAGGGTGTTTCTGGTGTCCATGCATATATTGTAATTTGTGTAAACTATCTTTTGTGGTTCATAAATTGGTTGTTCTATTTTTGGTAAAACAGATTACTCAAGTTTGTTGCTCATTTTATGAGCCTAAGTAATGTTTTGTTTTAACAGCCAAATGATGCCTTCTCAATGCATCATGGTGCAATTTTTGGTGATGAATAGATATGGCAGACATGAGGCTCTAGATAAGCTCCCTTTTTGCTGAACCTCTCATTCGTCACTCACAAAGAATTACTTTTGAATGTGAATGCTGGATAACAATGCAAAAAAATCGATTATCATTTTTTTAGGTGCATATATAGAAGAGTAGATTTGTGCTTTCGATCCTTTGTATAACAAAAAAAAATCCACTTGGTCTGGTGGTAATGGTTTGGGACCTGAGAGTGTGCTGTGCTTCTTCTTAAGGTCCCAGGTTCGATTCTCCTAGTGCCAATTTGGGTGAACTAATTTAGCTTAACAATTAACAAAAAATAGTTTATATAAAAAGTAAAATTGGAAAGGAAAAAGCTTCACACAAAAGTTTATTTTCCCTTCAATAATAGTATAGATTACTAATTTAATTGCTTAAAAAATAAATACTAATTTAACAATTTAACAATTATTCTAAATATACCGATTTAACAATAAATATAAAATTAAGAAAAAAATAATATATTAAACTCAAGTGGTTAATAAACTCTCCTTAAGACAAATTGTTTGTGAGAACTCGATTCAATTTTTTAGGTTAGCAATTCTTAGTTATATTTGACTTACCTCACGCCAGACTCCAGATTATCAGGGTCCTATCTTCTAGGAATCATAGGATTAATAAAAAAGAAATTAAGATAGAATAGCGGTGAAAAAAACTCTTTAAAGAAACCAAATCTAACAATTATTCCCTTTAATAATAGTATAGATTACTAATTTAATCAACAATTTAACAATTATTCTAAATATACCGATTTAACAATAAATATAAAATTACGAAGAAAATAATATATTAAACTCAAATGGTTAATGAACTCCCCTCAAGACAAATCGTTTGTGAGAACTAGATTCGATTTTTTATGGGAACAACTCTTAATTATATTTGACTTACCTCATGCCAAACCCTGAATTATTGGAGTTCTTTCTTTTAGGAATTATAGGATTAATAAAAAAAAATTAAGATAAAACTTTGTACCAATAAAAAAACTCTTTAAAAAACCAAATCTAATCTAAATTAATAGTCTAATTAGTCCCATATCGAAAAGATATGTGACAAAAAGATATTTGACTTACCTCATGTCAAATCTTGAATTATTGGAGTTCTTTCTTTTAAGAATCATAGGATTAATAAAAAATAATTAAGATAAAAATTTGTACCAATAAAAAAATTCTTTAAAAAACCAAACCCTGACTAATAGTCTAATTAATCCCATATGTCTAAGGTGAGGGCTCTATCAAGTCCCTCACCGGTGTACCACTCAAATCCACCGTTAGATTTGAAAAGTCTATATAATTTAATAATTTGTCACCACACCAGATTCAATTTCTTTCTCTCTCCCTCGGCAGTTCACACTTTCTTTCTCCACGGCTGCAGATAATTGCAATTCTACTTTCAAAGCTTAATTCCTTAAAGGACATAAAATATTCATATTAAAGGTTTAAGTTTTACAATCTGGGCAATTTTGATGGTTTTCTTAAACTAAATATATATTGAATAGTTTTTGTTTATGATTTTGTTACTCTGATAAATATCTACCGGCACAAATATCATGACAAAAATCATTCAAAGAGACAGTTTGTGTTGGTTGGGCTTAGACAATGAATAATCCATGTAGTTGTAACCTCTATTGTGTTTGGAGGATTCAAATTTGAAGAAAAAATGGCAGGGGATTGAGAGAGAAAGTGAGAACTGCCGAGGGAGAGAGAAAGAAATTGAATCCGGTGTGGTAACGAATTATAAGATCATATATACTTTTTAAATCTAACGGTGGATTTGAGTGGTACACCGGTGAGGGACTTGATAGAACCCTCACCTTAGACGGCACCATCGAAAAGATACGTGATATCGAAAAGATATGTGACAAAAAGATTTAAAAGTTATCTATAAATACATAAACCGTCATTGTTAAGCTATAACTATAAATACTCAGAACACGATTTCACTTTCTCAGTTTTTCACTCTTCGCAGCGCCAAAGAATACGATTCCGATCTGCCACCGCACCGGCGGAGATAATTCCAATTCAATTGATTCCAGCCATGGCTTCCTCTCCGGCATTGTGTTATCTCACTCCAAAAGACACGTATCCGAAGGAACCTTCACAAATTAGGGTAAAAAACAAAACCCCTGCACCGATTCAAATTACAGCAAAACTAATCCTTGCTGAAGCTAGGGTTCAGGAGGACTCTGTTTTCCGTCCTCCAATCGATAAAATCTCCGATCAAATTGAGCTCAACAACATTGTTAATGATGTCTCCACCATCACAACACCAAAAGGACAAAAATCTGTGATTCAAGAAATCTCAACATGTCCACAAGCACCAAAGAAATCAAAGAAAAGGAACATGGAAATGGATTATGTTAAGGTTATTGATGATGATGATGATTTTTATAACACCAACAGGTCAAAGATTTCGGCTATCAGAAGAAATTTCAACATGCCTACAAGCAACACCAAAGTACTAAGAGAGAGTACCTTCAAATTTCTCAATCTTGTCGATCAAATTGAGCTCGACAAGATTGTTGATGATGTCTCCTCCATCACAATTAACAATGTATGTTCAACACCAAAAGGACAAGAATCTGTGATTCAAGAACAAAGGGTGGTTTCAAAGAAAAGGAACCTAGAATTGGACATGGATTCTGTTAAGGATACTGATGATGATGTTTATGACACCAACAGGTCAAAGATTTCGGCTATCAGAAAAAATTTCAACATGTCCACAAGTAACAAAGTAAGAGAGAGTACCTTCAGATTCACCGGTTTCATTTGAAGGTCAAAGATTTCGGATATCACAAGACTCGGAGATTTTGCTTCAAGATTCTATTCTTTCATTTGTTTGCTAATGTATATGTATATGCTTCAGAATCTTTGATTTGAAGTTAGTATTGATGTTAGGGGACAGTGTTTTATTCCTTAATCCTTTTTAATTTTCTGATAATTTTAGCTTATTATAGTTTTTCACTCACTAAATTTAGCATGATTACTCTTTATAACTAGTAAATTTATGTTTTTGACCTTTGAATTAGTTGTGCTAATTTTCATCACATGTACAAAAGCCAACGACACAGGGTGACAAATTCACCAATACAAAAGGATATACACTGCTAGCTTGACTGAGGCTGGAATTTGAGCTCAACCTAAACACCACATAATTGACTTACCCCGAAAGATTATGTCAGCAGCGCCTCCACAACCATTAAGATTACAAGAACACAATTGCAACAAAAAGAAGTACAACAATGCATATAATAAATTAGGCTAATAGCACCTTCTGCTAAATCTGAATCCAATGCCAAGGATAACAAGATGAGACAAAATTGAATAATGCAGCTGAACCATAGCATAACCAAGGGGATAAACTGGTATGCAAAATCCATAACGCCAAACCAAAACCCACAAACAAGTTACACACTGCAGAAACACTTCTGCAATCAACGCTCCAGACCAACTGCCACTGAAAAATCGCCTCTGTTATGCCTATAACCACCAGCCTGAAATGCAATAATGCCGAAACACACCCTGGGATTCAAAAACCATTGAGCAATGTTGTATTCAGGCTGATTTTTTAAAATGGAGCCAATTCCACGAGTTCATTTTGACCTCCGCAACCATTTTCTCTAAGCAAATGTCTTTATTTTGAAATAATTTCTGATTCCTTGTCTTCCAAATACTCCATTCTCCTGCAAACCATACCGTAGTAACGCGATTTGAGAAGGCTCTACAACCACCGACCAGCCCTTCAAACTGCTCCAAGTGCTGCAAACCTTCGTTTTGAAATGCTGAATAAATCCTAAACCATTGACAGATAGCATACCAGACTCCTGAAAAAACCGGACACTTAAAAAAAAGACGAGAAATAGATTCCTCACTCCCACACCCGCCGACGCAATGGAGAGACCCCTGACCAATCACACCTCTCCTAACTAAGCAAGAGACTTTTGATGGGATCGATTTATGCCAAGCCTTAGCCCATAAGGGATTAGAAACTCTTGGACATTCAGAAATGAGACCCTTATAAACCTCTTTAACCGTGTAAGTCCCACTAAATTCCCGCCCTCCAATATCGAAAAGGCAAATCAACTTCCACCAAGATGAGCTTCCACTACCCCCCACCATGTTAATGACCTCATCACTCAACTCATACTTATTGACCAACATTCTATACCACAGACCCCTCCTTTCTGATCTAATTTTCCAAGCCCATTTTCCTAAAAGTGCCCGATTAAAGACTCTCAAATTTCTTATACCTAACCCTCCCTCTTCAAGGGGCCTACACACCTTATCCCTTTTAACCCAATTTATTTTCTTCACCTTCTCGCTCCCCCCCGATAAGAAATTTTTAAAAATAGATTCTAGTTTAGATATGATACATGTCGGAGCCTTGAAGAAAGTGAGAAAGTAGACTGGGAGTGCAGACAAGACTGATTTTAGGATTACCACACGACCTCCAATGGACAACTGCTTATTCTTCCACCTTGACAATCTGGATCTCACCGCCTCAATCGCAGGGTACCAAGTGTCTTTCCTATTCGGGTTTGCCCAAATAGGCAGACCGAGTTACTTGAACTAAAGATTAATTTTCCGAAATCTTAAAAATCAATAAAGTATTTTGAAAGGGTTAGGATCTATTGACACCAGGTGTCGAACTAAAGTTTAACACTAAATCTCAACTGTCTATTTCTTTTAATCAAAGGCTAATATGTTTTCTAAATTAACCCCACAATAGTATCAAGCATATTTAATTTCTTACGTTCCTTTTTTTTTTTATAAAGAAAAAAAAAAGAGATCAAATCTCATTTTGAAATCTTAAAAGTTTGTGATAAAAATCCATTACAATCCTACATTAAAAATCTTGATTGTAAAAAATCTTTTAAATTTTTTTTCTAAAATCTCACAAGGGAATATAATCCCACAAATCTTTTAAAATCTTTTGGAAAGATAGTGAAGAAAAAGAATATCTAAAATCTATCTATATATTAAACCAAACATATTACTACTATGTAGCAATAGCAATAATTCTCAATTCTTACGCTACAAGTCTACAAATAGTTTCAACGGTTGTTTGTGTTCTCTAAACTCTGTTTTTAGCAAACATGGATTTTGACAAGATTGTTGATGATGTCTCCACCATCACAATTAACAATGTATGTTCAACACCAAAAGGACAAAAATATGTGATTCAAGAAATCTCAACATGTCCACCAGCACCAAAGAAACAAAGGGTGGTTTCAAGGAAAAGGAACATGAACATGGACATGGATTCTATTAAGGTTATTCATGATGATGTTTATGACACCAACATGTCAAAGATTTCGTCTATTAGAAGAAATTTCAACATGCCCACAAGTAACAAAGTAAGAGAGAGTACCTTCAGATTCACCGGTTTCATTTGAAGGTCCAAGATTTCGGATATCACAAGAGTTGGAGATTTTCTTCTGTCTTGCACTTCAAGATTCTATGATTTCATTTGTTTGTTGATATGAATATGCTTCATAATCTTGAATTTGAACTTAGCATTGATGTTAGGGTTAGGGGACAGTGTTTCATTACTTAATCCTTTTAATTTTCTTCTAATTTTAGCTTAGTAGAGTTTCTTAGTCACTAAATTTAGCATGGTTACTCTCTAGCTAGTAAAAGTATGAACTTGACCTTTGAATTAGTTGTGCTAATTTTCTTTTAATTGTCTTATGGGTAATTGGTATACGTTGATTATGATTTTGAGTTTTTAATTGGTATACTTTGATGATGTTTAATAAAAAAATTATAATTTGTAATTTCAATATCTAAAAATCGATCCAAATTAAACCGCATGAACTTGGATTAGATCAGATTGATTTTTTTAATTAGCTGTCCGAAATCGAATCAAACCGCATATTTCTTTATCGTTAGATCATATCATTTTTATTTCAAAACCGATCCAAACCGAACCACGTATATTTCCCTTACCCATATTTGGCCTAGTCCTAATATATGCCCTAAAACTTATCTTTTTCTTTCGGCTCAAGTAAAATCAAAAAACTTAAACTGTCATTGCTAAGCTATAAATATAAATACTCATAACACTTTATATTTATTCAAACTTGCGCTTTCACTTTCTCAGTTTTTTATGTAGCGCCAAAGAATACGAAGCTAGGGTTCCAAGACTCTGTTTTCCCTCCTCCAATCGATAAAATCACCGATCGAATGGAACTCGATGAGTACCGTCTCCGGAAACGGAAACAATTTGAGGATTTAATCCGACGAGGTCGTCGGAATATAAGTGTCTGGGTTAAATATGCAGAGTAGGAAGATTCACAACAAGAATTTGAACGCGCACGATCTGTTTGGGAAAATGCCTTAAAAGAAGTTAATTATAGAAATAGTACATTATGGTCAAGATATGCTGAGTTTGAGATGAAGAATAATTTTATAGATCATGGAGCAGCGTTTGGGAGTGCGCTGTTACGCTTTTGCTGCAAGTTGATAAGTTTGTGGTTCAAGTATGTTCATATGGAGGAGATGGATGGTAATGTCGCCCGTACTAGAGGTGTTTTTGAGAGGTGGATGGAATGGATGCCAATTCAACATGGATGGTTATGTTACATCAAATTTGAACTTAGGCACAATGAAATTGAACGAGCCAGAGCGATATTCGAGAGGTTTGTTGTGTGCCATCCAACAGTTGATGCTTGGATTCGTTACGCTAATTTTGAGGTGAAGAATGGCGAGGTTGTCAAGGCGGGGAATGTGTATGAAAGAGCGGTTGAGAAGATTGCAGAGGATGAGGAGGAAGCTGAGAAGCTTTTTATGGCTTTTGCTGCGTTTGAGGAAAGATGCAAGGAGGTGGAGCGTGCTAGATATATACTATACAAAATTGGGCTTGATCGTATACCAAAGGGAAAGGCTGAAAAATTGTTTAGCAAGTTTGTGGCGTTTGAGAAACAGTATGGTGATAAGTGGGATATTTGCTTTTCCTGAATTATGTGTAGATTTGCTATGTGGGATATTTGCTGTAAACCTTGTTAGTATAATAATCATATTTTTTAACTTGAAAGTAACTGCAAGCTTCTTATACCAATGAAGAGAATTCTTAATATTTTCCTCAATTTTTGCCATATTGATTCTCAAAGGCTTCCGCCGTGATTCCTTTTGTGTACTGATTTTTGTTTGTATATTACTACTTTTGTCATTGTACTTGCTATCCATGGAAACTGAAATCTCAATATTGAACCTATTTATGTGACATGTACTTAAATAATTTTGGATTATCAAAAAGGCGAAATTTAGGTTTCTGTTCTTCAGTTGTGGTCAGGACTCAGGATAGAGATATGTTTATGTACTATTTATTTCCTTTTGGTTCTTCTGTCACATTTGATTTGGATAATTCATTTGATTCATTTGATATTGTTTTTATCTTTTCTGGTTCAGTTCTATCGCAATTCTAAAATTAACAAATTTATCATTGCAGTATTGTATTGACACTACTTTCATTTTCTTTGACTTTCAATTTTTTAGGGAATGTCTGAACCTGATACCTCACCACAAGTTCTCATTCGCAAAAGTATGGCTTCTAGCAGCCCAATTTGAAATACGTCAGTTGAATCTCAAGGATGCTCGTAAAATATTAGAAAATGCGATTCGAAAGGCTCCAAAAGGCAAATCTATCTAGATGAAAATATTATATAGCTTATTTTCGATGCTGAATGGTTAACTTAACATATACCTGTTCTCTTTGACAACGGATATTTAAGAAGTATATAGAGATAGAACTGCAGCGTAGCAATATAGATCGATGCAGAAAATTGTATGAGAAGTATCTGCTGTGGTCACCTGAAAGTTGCTATGCATGGAGCAAATATGCAGAACTGGAGAGATCTCTATCGGAGACAGAACGAGCTCGAGCAATATTTGATCTTGCAATTGCTCAACCAGCTTTGGACATGCCTGAGTTGTTGTGGAAGGCATACATTGACTTTGAAACTGCCGAGTGTGAATTTGAGAGAGCAAGAGAACTTTATGAAAGGCTTGTTGATCGAACAAAGCACTTGAAGGTATGGATAAGTTATGCAGATTTTGAAGCAACAGCAATTGACGAGATGTCTTTAGACGTATCAGAACAAGAACAAAAGAAGCAATGCATTGAGCGTGCCAGAAGGGTGTTTGAGGAAGCTCTAAACTACTTCAGATCATCAGCTCCAGATTTAAAAGAAGAAAGGGCAATGCTATTGGAGAAATGGATAAACTTTGAGGCTCCATCTGGGGAGCTAGGTGATGTTAGCTTAGTCCAGTCTAAGCTTCCCAAAAAGCTCAAGAAGAGACGGCAAGTTAGTACTGAAAAAGATGGTTCTTCTAGAATTGAAGAATTTATTGGCTATCTATTCCCTGAGGCAACTCAGACCACCAATCTCAAGATCTTGGAAGCTGCTTACAAATGGAAGAAGCAGAAATTGTGATTCACTACCGAATATCATTCTGCCAAATGCCAATCTCATAGACGAAACGATTTATCTCTCATGATTCATGAAACTCAAATTGATGACACTTAGAGATGCTATCTTATTATTTGTTTACAAACGGCCATAATTACCTAAACCTGCCTAATATTTGAAACATGTATGTGTTAAGTCCTGAAAATAATATTTGAACCAATTTGAAACTGAAGATTCTAATAAAAATGCCATTCCTACTTTTCAAATAACTAGGCAGAGAATAAGCCAATACCTAATGCTAACAATGAGAGAAAACAATTGTCAAAGTAGGACAAAGACAATACAGTTTTTATTAAGGTCAATAGAAATGCACAAATCCATAACATTCATAAGGTTTCTGTCACAAGTATGCCTGAGTGCGTATGCAGATACATAAGTCACTAGAGTATTTGACAAAAAAAAAAAATTACAATCGTCTAATATAAATGTCAACTTTTTGTGTCAAAAATCTGTTTAAAAAAAAAACTTTTGTGTCAAAATAATATTTTTGTAAAATAAAATAGTTAGATTTTTTGGTAAACAAAAAATATCATCCGCGCGCAACTGTGGAGATTAACCCCCTCAAAATAACTTAGATTCATTTAAAGAGTTGACTTCTCCTAACAAAAGTTTTTTCGTATGCACCTGTCAAAGATCGAACTAAGAACCAAATATATATCACTTGTGTCATGTTGATAAATAGTTAGATATTATTGGAGTGATATTAAAATCCAATAAAAATAATTCAGTTAGTAATAGAAATAATTCAATTAGTAATAGCTACTAAAAATATTATTATTAAAGAGAAAGAAATTGCAACATTAAATTTTCCACTTCATGCTAAAAAAAAAAAGATGTCTGAAAAGTACACATTGGATTGGTCTACTCTTGGATTCCTTGTTGCACTATGTCATAGTGGAGAGAGACTTACTTTTGTAGTGTAGTGTCACCTACATACAAATTAAAATATTATTCCTTAAGGTATCATAATTTGACTTTTTCTACAAAACTCACTTTTCAGTCAAATATATATACACACTTCATTTCAACAAATTAAAGCACTCACCAATAGAAACTAAGCTACTTTGTCAAAGCTTCAAAGTTCTCACTTTGATCTCAAGAAATGGTCCCTTTAGGAGAAACACCAACAACATCATCAAGAAAGAAGACAACAAGAAGAAGAACAACAACAAACAAGAAGAAACATCTTCCACATAGCAAAATCCAAGAAACATCCTCTGATCTCAGCTCATCAAAGGACAAAGACATGGATTCTGTTAAGGTTGTTGATGATGATGATGTCTCCAACATCAGTAATAACAGTGTATGTTCAACACCAAAAGGTCGAAAATTTCGAATACCCGAAATTTCAACATGTCCACCAGCTCCAAAGAAACAAAGGGTGCTTTCAAATTTCTCTCTTCGTAGAGTAATTTTTGCACCACCAGATTTGGAGAACTTTTTGTGTGTTGCACTTCAAGATTCTCTAGCTTCATTTGTTTGCTAGTAATTGTCAGAGAAACATGGTTTTAAATTGCAGTCGCAGTTTTAGTTATGCTGCAAACCTTCATAATATTATATTATATATGTTGGGGTCGCAATTGCAGATCACAATTTAAAACCATGTTTAGAACTTCGGATTTTGAAGTTATCATGTTAGGGGATAGTTTTTCATCCCTTAAATATTTCTGTTAATTTTAGCTTAGTAGAGTTTGTTTAGTGACTAAATTTAGCTTGGTTAATCTCTAACTAGCTAGATTTAGATTTTAAGGTTTTTTTTTTTTTCTTTCTTATACTAGTAGAAGATATATGTTCTAGATTTTGATATTAGTTAGAGTGTGGCGAGTGCAAATATAGTAATGAGTTTGATTTAAGGAATTGTGTTTTGTGAGTTTAGAGTTAATTTGCAGTTTTGAAGAAACTTGTACCATGAGAGAAAATAAAGTTTCCTTGTTTAATTTTCATTATGTTTATCCTTCTTTTATTGATCTCTTTCTTTTAATTTTCTTTTGTCATGATGATTTTCAGTATAGTATGTTACCAAACTTAATTAAATATCATGGGTTGAATAAGCAACTTAATTCAATTAAGTGTTTATTACTCGAATATTTATCATATAAGTGTTTATATATTATTCGTTTCTATAACAAAAGAAAAAATAAAATTATTCTATGTTCATATCAACTATAAATTACTTTCATAAGCTATTCAAAAAGTTTATAAAAATAAGCTGAAAACAACTTACAAGCATGTTACAAGATTATTTTATAGGTTCTTCAAGGAGTGTCAAAAATGTTAACGTTACTGGCTAGATTTTGCAATTCTGCAAGGCACGAGGCGCGGCTTATATGAACCAGAATCCTTTGTTGTAGAAAAAACTCAAAGTTATATACAATATTAGATTTCAACCGGTCGATCTATATTACACCTTCATAAAATCCGTACTAAACAATATCTACAATTGATTCAAGATCGAATGAATTCAAATTCATTGCAACGTCATACAGTTACTGCATGCAATCCAATTGCGATCCAATTGCGACGGCTAGATATTAATAATTTTTAATGCATTTTGGAATCAAATTAACCTCGAGAGTGGAAACTTATTTCAGCAAAGATGTAGCTGCCGTTAAGTCAGTTAGTTTTATAATCTTTTCAATTTATGTCCACATAAGAGGGCTTTGATGGATGAATGAATTTGTAATTAGTTTAGTTTATAACAAAGCAAAAGTTTAATTAAGAAAATGAAATAATTGTGTCAGGTGTGTGTGTATGCATGTGTCATTAGATTCAGCCCCACAGATTTTTGAGAATCCAATGAAAAAACTCTCGTGCGGGTCTGTCATGTCACAATAACATTGTTAGTTATATAAATACTTTTGAATCTCAAGAAATTTCTGGTATAATTTTTTTTTTTTTTTAAATTTCTGGTATAATAATAGTATAGTACTATAGAAATTTAATCATATAAAAAACAATTATATTGTCAATCAATTATAATAGAAAAAAAATTATAATGTTATTTTTGGGACGAATCGTTCGGGAGAATTCGAATTTAATTTCTAATGAAAATAACTTTTGGGCAGATTTTACTTATATCTGTGACCGAATTCTGAATTACCGAGACATTTTTTCTTAAGAACTAGAGAATTAATAAAAAAAAATGATTGTGATTACAGATCAGTTAGTAATGTATATGAGAATATTAATAGAGTAAAAAAAAGGATTATAGTTGAGGCCATAAAATTAAGAAACAAAATGATATATAAAGGTCGAAAATTCAAACTCAAGGTACCGTTTGGCTATTTTTTTTCTTCTTCTTCTTTTTCTTAAAAGTAAGAAGTTAGGCCAATCAATAATTTTTAAAAGCTCAGAAAAAAGAAAAATAACTTCTATATATTAAAAAAAATTATAATGTATTGACTCTTTGTAAACCTTTGCAGTCTACCTCGGTACTTCTTGTGCTGAGGAGACTATTTTGTTAATATATCTCATTTTGACTTGTTCAAAAAAAAATTATCAAAACATATTTGTTAACCCTATTATAATAATAAAAAAACAACTTTTAACTTCCTTTTTTAAAGTAAGATTTACCAAACAACTTTAATTTTAATTTTAAAGCTATTACTTTCAACTTTATAGTTAAAATAACTTCTGCACCTAAAAGAGTTGAGTCAAACAGTACCTAAAAATAATCCTAACATTTGCTTCTTTTATTTTTTAAAAATTTTATCAAATTCAAAATTTAAATTTGTAGAGAAAATGTGACACATACATTTGGATTGATGATTTTGTTTTTTCAATGACAATGATCCAAATAAAAAAAATAAAAAATGACAATGATCCAAATACTATAGTACACCCTTTTTGTCAAGTTTGATTAAATAATTGCCAACTTTTTTAGGATCCGAGGTTAATCTTCTCTTGGGTCAAACAACAATTTATCCTTGTTAACACTTAAAATATTTGGATGTCAAAAAGTTTTTTCTTTTTATATACAAGATGTTGAAAAAGTTAAGAAAGAAAAAAAATGAAATGAAATCAAACAATATGAAAATATGAGAAAATGAATAACAAATTAAATAGATTAAATATATTAATTGTGGTGTTTAAATGAGTAAATTTTTTTAAAATATAAAAGAATTATATGAAAAAGAGTAGAGAAAAATAGAAAAATGTGAATTAAAACAAAAACAATTTTCTCTTTTTCCCCATGAATTTAACTCAGTTGATAGAAACATCTCATTATATATACAAGAATCGAAATTCAAACCCCAAACATTCAACTTATTTACATTGAAATTTATAACCGCTAAATTACTATAAAAAATCCTTTAAATGCATGATGCATGTACGCACCATACAATTGTTGTAGAATAATCTAAAAACCTACAAATTCGGTCAAATAAGGTGTGGAAGAAGAAAAAAATGCCCTAGTGAAAATAATAAAGCCGTTGAAGGCATAGATAAGGGAATAATCTAAGGGGAATCCTATGTGGAACTTCAATTAGTAGTTGATTTGATTGCATGTGCAATGATATCCAACTTTTTGTTCCTTAATGCGACAAAAGCTAAGTTTGTTTGGTTACTAGTGTCAATCTTTCCCTCAATTATTTCTCCTTCCTTACATATTGGACAAAAGATTAGAGAAAAACAAGTTTCCTAAATCAATTCAAGACTAAACTAAGTGTTTGTTTTGTATTACGACGAGTTTGACAAAATTACAGGTAAATCATCGTAATTTTGCAAAAAAATACATTTTATAGCTTCAACGAAATTATGGTAAAACATTCATCATTGTGCTTGAGGTGAAAAGACACATCTTCTCACGTTGAAGTTTTTAGGATTTGAATTGGACACTCACTAAGTGCATGTGCATGTTTTTGAAAGTGACGAAATTGCAGTGACACCGCGCATTCAATCATGTTTTAAAACATGATCTAATAGCATGTTTGTTTTCACGTTTGATCGAAAATCACAGTAATAGTGCACATGAGCGTGGAAATGCTAACTTTCCTTCCAAACATGCACTAAATCCAAAATGGACATGTATTGTTGATGTTTGGTATCACATTGAATTTGACAAAATCATAGCGAGTCACCGTAATTTTGTCCAATCTATCGTCATACCAAACACACACTATGGCAATTTATCTGTCAGTAGTGAATGTGCTCTTTGTAGTAGTGCCAAATATACTCTCCAAAATTAATATAATTAATATTGTTATTTGGCATAATCAAATATTAAGACAACAAACAAAAATCAAACATATGAAATTTTGTCCAAGAAGTGATAATTTCATTTATTCCAGTGGTATATTCCTTCCACAGGTCCAACTTCAAAAAACCTGACCTGCACACACTGTAATTCCATGGGAACAACTTACATCTTAATAGTTACCTATATCAGTATTGTATAAGAAACTCACAAGTTTCTCAAAAAAATAGCGTCAAAGTACGATTTTAATCTGCTGCGACAGAATCACGTCTTTACAGCCATAAGTATAGAATAGGCCGCATTCCTTGCGAATCTGAATTTTTAAAGTTGGTCTTGACTCTTAAGACTTCTTAGCCTATTTTTTCAGTTACTATTCCTCTAATGCATCCTACAAGAGTGAATAATCCAAATACAAATCCAACAATGTTGAAAGTTTGAAGCATAATCCACTTAGCCGTCCATGCATCAGTATTGGACCTACTCAAGTATATTTCCACTGGAAAATATATGGTTAATGGCCAAAAGCTTATGCTTCCTAAAACTCCCAAAATCTGGTTGAAGTATGGAAAGATCATTGCAATCACAACAGTTGATACAACATACGCAGTTCTCAATGACAGCCTGAGAAAACTTAGTTCAAAAGCTGGTAGCAAAGGGAGTTTCAAGGTATATGTGTGATTCACAAATTCACTGTCTGAGTAATTTAAACGGAACCAATTCTCGGCATTGCCAAAAAGTGGTTGGCTGTATACCTGCATTGAAATAAGGTAGATGACAGAGTTAAATGAACAAGCATTTCATAAAAGTAGACAGCACATATATTATCCTTTAGGCAGAACACGCAAAATGTCTAAGCTAAGATGATTTCGTAACATTTTACTCTAAGACAATGACCCTGTTTGGATAAATAGCTTAATTAAGTTAAGTGCTTATAGCATAAACATAAGTATTTATGTATAAGCAATTTCTATAACAAAAGATAAAATAAAGTCAAACCGTTTTTGTATAAGATATAAGCTGGTTTCATAATCTATTATTGAGAGCATATGAAAATAAGCTGAAAATTAGGGACATGTCATTATCTGTTTCCATAAGCTCTCCCAATCAAACAGTCTCACAAGTGCTTATGTTAATACAACCAAACAGTGTCACCAGTGCTTATGTTAATAGATAAGCTCAAATAAACCAGTTCAAATAGGCCTAATATTGGAATGAAAGATACAAAATATGTAACTTAACTACATATTTGAACTGTGATAACCATGTAATGGAGAAATGAACACTGTTGTGTGTCGACATGTTTGAACCACGTTAACCATGTAATAAAGGATGAACAGTGCATACGGTGTCTGTGTCAAGATAACATCTTTAAGAGTTTTTTTTTTGAGCAGCAAAAGATTTTATTCAACAAACCCAAACATAACATAAGGCATGTTATGTGAGTATAAAATAGTACAGCAAGGATAAACAAGAGGCAAAACAGAAAAAAAGAGCAGCTAGCCACAGAGAAAAAAAGGCAAACGCTAACAGTAGCAGCAAACATCCTATAACACAAACACAAAATAGTGACCGAACACGCAAAATATCTAAGCTAAGATGATTTCATAACATGCTACTCTAAGACAATATAGAAATCAAACAGACATAAAATATGTGAGCACCGTCATAAAATTTGATGATGGTACATTGATTATGTTACCTGATATGAACCAACTAGGTGAACCACTATACAAACATGAGTAAAGTCGACAAGCCAATAATACTTGGAGGATCCGAATCCTGTTAAAAGGTTTCCTGGTGTATTATCGCCAAATGCAGCATATCCAGCACATCCACAACATAGGTAAAAGAATGTTGTGATAGATACTGATATTACTGAGGCCTTTTTCATTGTTTGGTTTTCTGGTGGAGGCGTCTTCAAAGTATCCTTCAAGAATTACAAGTTATATAAGCTTCTATAATTGTCGCTTTTAATGACAAAATTACTTTGTTTTCTATTTTCAAACTTTTAAAGGAATAAGTGAAAAAAAGTTAGTACAAAAATAGATTGAAAAAGTGCCAATGAAAAACATAATGCATTTTCTCAAACCAAATAAATAAGCTCACAGTTTTCTTAGGTGCTGTATTGCATTTTAGTTTTCTGAGAATCAAATGGTAGGTAGATACCTGTATTTCCATCATAATTGTCGAGAAAGGATAGGAGAACGACACGTCACCGAGTGCTTGGGAAACCAACCACAACTTCTGAGTTCCACTAGAGGTACTGATTCCATCAATACTACCCTTAGCATATCCATTTTCTGAGCAAATGATTAATGGAATATTATATGCATGTATTGTGTTGTCAACACTAATAATCGGTCGAATATATATTTTCAAGCAAGTGGCGATGCACAAAGCCAGTCATGCTAAGTATAAGGAAATACTTAGAAAATCAGATTACTCAAATGGCGATGCATGCATACCCATGATTTGCATGATGGAAAGTCCCATTCCTATGAAACAATAAGCAAATGATGTAATTGCAGCGACAACAGATAACCAATTGATGTTATGTAAGTTTGGTATCTGTGAGAGAACAATTTGGACAATTCCAAATATCAGCATATAATATGCATCTGCAAATTCGCTCACTGTTTCATTCTCTTTGTTGTGTCGAGAAAATGAGTTTTGGATTGCTCTGCATCCACAAATACAAATAACTGTCAAGATCAATACTAGCAATATATATAGCGAAATTCTCGGGACAGACTGATTCTCAGTTGAACAAACCTTAAGCTGATAGATGTTGTAATGACAAAGGCAATTCCAAAACCATATATACATATATTCACAAGAAGGCCACATAGTCTTCCATTCCCTACTCCTGTAACCACCAAACCAAAATCTCATAAGGAGGAAAATATCTAAACACGTGAAATTTAGATGGCAACTGCTAAATCATGCGAGTTTCACTCTCATTTTAGTAAAATTCACATAAATTTACGTAATATTAATTAACGTATTGAAAATAATGTGCGACAATGTTCTGTTAACATTTCTGAATAACAGTCTTGCCTACAGAAAATGTGGTACCATATCTGCCGAAAACATTAATTATAAACACGTAGCTACAAATTGTTATGCTTAATGCAAAGAAAGGAAGCCAGCGGGATAAAATATTTCTCTAACTAAATAGCAGACCCTTCTCTTTGAGTTTGTTACACATGTATTTTTTTTTGTTGCCCAAGGTATCCCTAGCCGAGATCTATTTAAGGGGTTAACCTCTCCTAACAAACACTCTTCCATACACACCGGCTAAGATCAAACCTATGACCACATGCTTAAAGGAACCGGTTATCGGCCAATTGTGCCACACCATGTTGGTGTTACACATATATTTTATTAAAAAAAAAAAAAAGTTTTTTTAATATAATCATGTAATCCATTAACTTTTTATGGATATGGAATATAAAAAATGTTCAATATTACTACTAAAATAATCTTTAATCAATTACTGTATTGTTCACATAGTTTTTTAGAAGGTTTCAACCTAATCCTATCAGGTTATGAATATCTTGAATTAAACAAGAAATATTACTTAAACATGATGATGCAAAAGCAATTAAATTGAATTGAAAAGTGAAAAAGGTAGATGAGATGTAAATAAGTTACCTAAATTAAAATTGACAACATCAAGATAAGAAGCACTTCTGTGAGGACCATATTCAGGATTTGGAGATCTATAAGTGTTGCATAGAAGAAAAGCTGAGTAAAGAGTTGAAGAAGCAATAAGGAGTATAGAGAATGGTCCTACAATCCATCCAAGTTGTGCAATACTCCATGGCAAAGATAACACTCCTGATCCTATCACCCCTGTCACTATGTGTGCAACTGCTGTCCATACAGTCCCTAATATCATCATAAACATAACATCATTTATTATATTATATCTATCAATTTCATTTCATTATTATATTAGATTATTATTATCATTACACTTTTCAATTCCAAACATATAAAACAACAATCAACATCAACATGGTAGTTTTTCCGAGGATTGGTTTTGTCATCCAGAAAGGATTAGCGGCGCAGCTTGTTACCTAACTATCGTTCATTCATGTATAATTATCTTGAAAATATATAACATTTCATTACTTTACATCAACATGGTATTGTCAAAACAAGAATAAAAACATCAACATGGTATATACTAATACTATGTAACAATTGAAACATGTTGAGATTAAATCTGAATACATAAGAAACACAAACCTGTTCTTTTGATAGGATGAGATTGGATTTGATTGAGTAACAAAGGGTTGTTGATGTTGTCAGCTGAATCACAAGATTCTAAACCCATCTTTAGAACAAAACTCTTTCCTGGGATGGGACACACAGTGCCAAAAAGGGTTTTCTTTAAATGAATCAGTCAACCATAAAGAGATGGAAAAAATGGTAAATTTTAAAATGTGAAACTTGTTTTTGCAGGAATGATTTTATATATATATATATATATATATATTCAACTAAAAAAAATGTTTCTTATATATTGAAGGTTATTTATTTTATTGATAACAATAATTTGCATTAAGAAATGTTATCTAGAATAATAAATAATAATATCATATCATGGCTAATGCTCATGTAGTGGTCCACCGTGGACAAGTGATATACCGAATATGAATTTTACGAAATTCAGTGTTGGATTGAAAGTTTATATCGTATAGATCATTATAAATTTTTTAAAATTTTTTGAAAATCATTTGATATGTTATTGAGACACATCAAGATTAACAGTTTATTAACGTAAATCTTGATGGGTCTCAATAACATATCAAATGATTTTCAATTTTTTTTTAAATTTTCCTATGGATGATCTATATGATATAAACTTTCAATCCAACGATAGATTTTATAAAATTTGTATTCGTTATAATGTTATTCATGACTGGTCCACCATGACCATGACCATGACCAGTTCATCAACCGAACAAAATTATTATGTGATAACAGTCAGTAATGATGGAGTAACCGTAAATTAAGTGTCTACCAACGTGACACACGTCACTTAATGTCCATTTTTTATTTTATGTTATTTTAATCAAATCATTATTATATCAATATCAATTGTAGAATAATAGAAAATGAATACCTGGATGAATAGAATAGATTATTTGGTTTAGTTCCAAAACGCAACCTCAAAAGACGACGAATTCTTGAACTTTCCTGAATTCTCTGATCTGATGGGAGAAACAAAGAGATTTGGGAGAGTGAGAGAAGTTGCTCGCATAATGGGCGAAGGAACCGGCTTGAGTTAACTACCTTTATTTATATTCAAAATATAATACTAAAAAAATGGATTTAACCGACGATGTAAAATAATTTTACACTGTCAATCAATACCAATTATGTTTTCTGCCATATCACCCTACTTCACCCCACTTTCTTGATATGACATGGCAAAATAATGGTTGTTTATTGGACGATTGTGTAAAACTATTTTACACCGTCGGTACATATCAATTAAACTCTACTAAAATATATGTTTAGTTCCACTAATAAAGGAGTAAAGTTTGATTTCGACTATGCTGACAAGCATAACTTGATTGGTAGAGATATTGTAAATTATTGTAGGGAGTGGGTTCGAAATCTCGTACTCCCGCTTATTCACCTTTTAAAAAGTGAAATTCTAGTCATCAAGCTACTTGATAAGAAAAAAAAAGTTTGATTTTGACGGTTCACAAATCATAGTTCAATGGATAAAAATGTCGAAATTAGTATATTAGGTTATAGCCTCAACATCTAAATTTATGTGAGTTTTGACATTTCATTTATCTATTATAAAATTAATTCACTCAATTAATTTGACTCACCTCAAAAAAACAAAACATTCGCTTATTTGACTTCTTTTTTCTTTTCATAAATGAAGAGGCAATTGTTATAAAAAATATTGACACACAATTCTGAGCTCTTAAATTCAAACCTACAAGTTTAACTAGCAATATTCATGTTTGTTTGAGTTTGGATTTTACACAATTAATGTGTAAACAGATTATCCGAACAAAACATGTAGTAAAAATTACATAATATAAAAATATGATTGGTTGTATAGAAATTATCTGATTAAAATATATGATTGAGATCACTTATTGTGTGTAACTGTATGAAATAATTACAGCAGGAAATCCGATAGATTTTAAGAATTTTATTTGACCTTTTTTAAATATTTAATATGAATATAATTTTATTTGTTACTATTATTTTATTTTGTAAAAAATGGATGACCTATCCTATAATTGAGTATAATAATATAAAAATAAAAATACAAATAAAAGGAAAATACAAAGGAAAGTGGGCAATAGACACTCCTCCCAAACAATAAATAAACCAATCATTTGTTGAGAATAATAGAAGTAGGAGAAGATAACAAAAAATAAAGGGTCCAAGTGGTTATAATTTTGGACCACTGAAGCGTGATCAAAGATATACTTTTTAATTTCTATATAGGAATCAACTTGTCTCTTAAAAAAAATGTTTAACTCAATCCTTCAAAATTAGTTTGTAAGGTGAGAATTATCTCTACATCAAATATTATTGGACTTGATGCGTGAATATAAATGGTGGATAACCTGATAGCAAAAACCAAATAACAAATGACCCAATGATTAGAGATCTTGATACCATCTTAAAAAAATGAGTATTGGACCTAACTCAACCCTGCACTTATAAAATGAAGATTATTCTCACTTATAAACATATATTCAGACTACCTCTTAATCGATATACGATTTCTTAACAAAATCAAGTACTTAGCAAAAGGTTGATTCTACATGATTGAGTTACATTTAAGTTCTATTGCCTTATCCTTCCTTGGCATCTATCACAAGCCATTTGCACTTTTTTTTTCGATGCAATAAATATATTCTCTCTTCTATCAGTTCAATGCAAACAAGAAGCCAAATTTGGTTTTGTTCACTTTCATTTGATGTCACTAGAAGACAATGATGTTTCAAGTCGCAAGACTTAGAGTTCAACTAGCAATTTACATACATGCACACATACCAAGTAATGACATGACGACAATGCACCGAATAAGTCACTTATTGTTCGGAGTTTATTTGGATAATGATGGATATGAACTGCATGCAGGCTCTCTTTATAAAATAAGCTTAAAGTTTATGAAAAAGTGACAATGATCAAATAAGTATTTTTAATCGTATGAAAACGTGTTTTCCAAACATATCCTTGAAGTGAGTTAGTTATACGGTAGATAAGCTTAATAAGTTGTCTATAGTAGATAAACATTTAAAAATTATTGAAAATTTTAACAACGGTCAATAGTAATCACTAAAATAGTACTCCCTCCGGTCCTTATTATAAGGAATAATTTGAATTTTTTTTTGTCCTTTATATAAGGAACACTCTTTAAATCTATGCTTTATTAAATAAGTAATTCCTTTTATACCCTTATTGAATTGAATTGTATACATAACATATTCCAATGCTTAACATTAATTACACACACATTTCCTATACAAAAAAATTGGAGGCAAATTTTAGTAAACAAAGAGTCACGTAAATGGTAATGTAACATTAGAATTAATTAACCTTGTGTATAGGAGGAGTTACATTGGAATTAAGAATAGTGGTTTAGTATATTGATAATTACAAGAGACAACAATCAATTAAGGCCAAAGTTATTTTTGGAATTAAACCTAACATTTTAGAATTTTTAATAAAAAAAATAGGTCTCCTTAGTCCGTGTGTTTTTGTCAAACTATTCCTTATAATAAGGACCGGAGGGAGTATAAGAGAAGAGATATTCTCTTTGCACTTGCTCCAGACTAACAAGCGCCCATCAAATAACAAACTAAATGTAAAAATATTTTCTTAATTTCTTAAAAATTGTATACTCAACACCATATATAAAAATTTAAATTTTGATTTTTTTAAGACAACCCTTTAATTTTTCTGGACAAAAAATTATTATTTCCTTTCTAAATTTCTTATAAAAAAAAAAGTGTCCCATCTTCTTGTAAAAGGTTAGAGGTCGATTCAAAATTACAAAAATAAATAAATTTTATTCAAGAATTGTGTCTCCAGAAACTTAAACTTAGATTCTTTCAAATAATTGGTCTTTAAATTTTGTTTTTAGTTTTTATAAAGTTTTTAGCAAATTTTGGTTTCCAAAACATTTTTTGTCACAACTTTTGGTTCGTGTTTTTAAATCAACTCATGTTTATTTTTTAAACTTTAATTTTTTTTAATCGGTCATGTTTAATATATTATATAAATCTCTCTGACAGTCCTCGTGGACATAGCTTAATTGGCAGAGTCATTGCATGTAATATGAGTATCGAAGTTCGAACTCTCTGGTACATCAACTTATTCATCTCAAAATGTGAAATTCTAGCCACTGTATTAGCCGACAAAAAAAAACTCACTTGCAAAAGGTAATTTTTTTTAACACCAATGGATTAAATATAGATTTTTAATTTTTTGACACTTAAAAATTCATATTTAATTTATTTTTTTAAAAAAATTTGTGGGAATAATTCTTATAATATTACACAAAGGTAAATACGTTAAAAAACTTATTTATCTCAAAAACTAAGTCATTAATGATGAAGACAGTGATGCAGCCCACGTATATATTGTATGCTGTACTAACTAACAAATAATATTTGTATTGTACTCATTATCAAAAAAAAATATTTGTATTGTACTCCCCTCAGGTCCTAGTATAAGAGGAAATTCACTTTTTAAATACATTAGAATATTAATGTATCTAGATTATACCATTGACCAGATACATTAACAATTTAATGTATCTATAAAATGAACTTTCTCTTATATTAAGGATCAGAGGAGTACTAGTTAAATACAAAACCAGAAAATTAGAATTATTATATGATGGTTGACTTGACATAATTATTGCAAGTTTCGTAAAACAAATGATTATTGCAAGTTAATCATCCAAAAATAAATAAATTGTAGTTAAATACAAAAACAGAAAATTAGAATTATTATATGATGGTTGACATATGATTATTGCAAGTTAATCATCCAAAAAAAAAAAAAATAAATAAGTAAATACAGCACACACAGATTAGGATTTGTAATAAGAAAAATTATGAAAGAAATAAAATAAGGAAGGGTACTACAATAAAAATGAGATGTAGAGATATTAGATTAGATATGGAGGTATGTAACAAAAAAAAAAGGATATGGAGGCAGATATAAAAAATGCTATCATATTAGATAGGTCCAATAAACTATTGACAAGGTCACATGGGAGATTTGTTTCGTGCTCCCCATGCATATCTTTTCATGTGTCGTGCAAATTTTTTAAAGACTTAAATTCAGTTTTAGTTCCCTATTTTGAATAAATAGGAATTTTATCTCTTTATTTAATTAAAACGGTAATTAATCTTTCTATGTAACTTCAAATTTAATGGAGTTTGATTATGTAGAAAACTAACTCGATTACGATCATTTTGGTATCAGTTTAGTAAATTATTGATAAAAATTAAGTTATGTGCGAAACTTTGAAGTTGAGACTCAGATGCAAATTAATACCTCAATTTTGGTAACTCAATTTTGATTCCAAATGATTTCTAAATGTAAAGAGAGATTCTTTTGGTACCCCTTGAATTTTCTTGCACCCCCTGAAATTATCAAAATACCCATTTTGTTTTTTTTGAAGAAGCTAAATTAGCCCACCCAAAATACCCATTTCGTTGAGTATGACAGTTCGCTATTTAAGTAAACGATGGTGTAAAATCTTAAAAAATTCATGTTAAAGGATTTTTTTTCCCTTAAATTTCTCATTATTATAACGTCCGTTACTTAAATAGAAGAATGCTAAAATAAAAAATTAGAAGAACGCATGAGAAATACATGAGATGGCAAAGAAGCTCTCAAATGTAAATGCGATAAATTTATTTTCCTTATAGAAATCTATTCTATTATACTAAAGGGTGCCTTTGACTTAACTTTCTTACTTCTAAAAGCTATTTAAAACTAAAGTTAAAATATAAGAACTTTGTAAATAAAGTTAAAAGTTGTTTGATAATAACTATTTTTTCTAACTTCATAAATAATTTTAAGGACAAATTTTAGGAACTTGACAGAAAACTTATATTTAAGGATAAATTTTATCTTTGAAAGAGTGTTTATAATTACTGTTGTTTTGTAATTGTCAAACCTATCCCTAAGTAGTTTGTTGCATTTGAAGTTAGTTAATGTTTACTCTGGTTAGTACGGATGTTAGACACATAATATGTTAGAACTTAGAACATATATTGTGTACTAGAGTCTCATAACTGTTAGGACAAATGATGGATACGATGTCTGGTACATTGTGTACATAAACTTGTGGCAGTTATGGATAGGATTGAGATTTCTGTTTTTTCTGTTATTACAGTTGTAGGCAATTAGACAGTTATACATTCAGTTAGTTACTTAGAGAACAAGTAACATTTTTTGGAGTCAAGAGAACAAAACATGATTTTAATATTATTAAATTTTAACCCACTTGGGTTGGTCCGGTGGTATTGGTTTGTGACCTGAGAGTGTGCTCATCCTTAAGGTCTTATGTTCGATTCTCTCTGATGCCAATTTGAGTGAGTTAATTCAGCTTATTAAAAAAAATTTATTGAATTTTTAAGAAAAAGTATGAGATACAATTAGGCCCCGTTTGTATTAACTTATTTTTGAGCTTATGCAAACAGTTTATGCAATATAAATTAAGTTTTATGTTATTTTATAAGTTTTTTTTTGACTAAAAATAAAGGATATTCATTTATTCAAACTGATAGAGTACATCGATGTAATACAAATACAAATTTGCTAAAAACAAAAAGGATGAATCTGCAAACAAACTCACAGCATCTATGTTAATAGCATAAAACGGCAAATTACATAAGCCTACATATATGACTATATTGAAGTGTCTGGAATGTCCATGCCCCCAGATCTGCAGCGTTGATGACACAAAAGTCGACATTGGATAGATTTGTACTTGATCGGATCTAATTCTTCAACCTGAAACAAATGAACACCGCACAAAGACGGGAAAACAAAATACACCGCACAGAGACGGCACAACAGAATACACCGCACAAGGACGTGATAACAAATAACACAAAACCAAACAAATATGTGAAAAATCACACTTATTTAATAACGAGAAAGAAAAAAACAATTTGGACAATTTGGAGGGGTGATTTTAGGTCAAGATTTGACCTGAAATCACCCCTCTTTGATAAACTAAGAAGAAGAAAAAAGGTGACGGCTAGGGTTAGAACTTAGGAGATGAGAGAAAAAAAGATCATAGTTCTCTGGCACGGGTAAGTTATTCTACTAAAAACATGTATATTTGTATTGTCATATCCTTTCATCTCTTTGCAATTTCATCCATGCTATTTTATAAGTTCACACTAATGAAAATTGTATTTGTATAAACTATTTTATCATAAACTACGTTGACAAACTTATAATAATACAATAATTGAAAAAGGCTTCCAAAAATGACTAAACTTGGAAATAGATTTTAAACTTTGAGGCTTTTGCAATGGGACAAAGATTTAGGCAAAAGGCCTTCTAATAGGTTTCCATTAAGATTTAGAATGGAAATGTCCTTTGAAAAGTTACTTGGCAAAGTGCCATGAAATTTGTTCATATGTAGATCCAAAATTTTAAGGGATTGAAAATTTGAAAAACATTGTGGAATGATACCACTCAAATTGTTGTGTCCCAAGTTCAGAAAAACTTATATTGCAAACTGCTAAAGGGATGTCACCGCACATAGAGATGTTCATTATTCACTGCCATTTCAACCAATTGATCTGTTGATGTGAACAAGTTTAGAGAGAGGTTAGTTTAAAAATATTAAGCAATTGGGCATTCCATTAAGTTTGTTATTGGAAAAATCAAATTTGTGAAATTTCCTTGTAATTTGTGAAATTCAATCAGATTGACAGAAGACAATTCTAAGAGACATTAGATAGCTTGGATTGTTCCATTTAAAATCAACCGAGTTAGCTTGGATTGATAGAAGACATTTCTGTAATTCTGTGCCACCCAAAACTCGGTCTCTTCATTGTTGTTAAAACCGCGACGCATAAAATCGATCGATTTTACGTTTTTAGGTATGAAAAACGTGTTAAATCAGATGCAAACTCATTTTTTGGTAAACTCGGGAAAAAAACGAGTTTACACTGAGTTAACTCGGTCAAACTCGCTGGAATCGTGTAAACTCATCACTCGAGTTTACTTGTGATTGCGAGTTTACCTTTAAAGGTCCATTTTCATTTTTGGCCCAATTTTTTTTTGTCTAACTGTCAAAATAAACAACTTTTCTCAGCTCCGCCTTCAATGAATTTGATCTTTGGTTCTAACATTGAAAATTCTTTATCATATGGAGAAGAATTTGATGATTTTGGAGATGAAAACATCGATGAAAAGTTTGTGACTGGGTTCACCTAATCTTGTTGAACTTGCATCCACGTTCAGCAATGTCAAGTTTGTGACTGGGTTCACCTATTTCTATTACAAGATACACCTAATTTATGATTGTGTTCAAGAGCATGCTAATACCTTTAAAAAGAATGGTAGTTTTGATTCTTTGGAGATAATTGAAATTAATCTACAACAGGTGTTCATGAGTTGTCAATTGCTTTACATGTTCACATTTGGAGCTACTTCAATACTCTATTTTATGATGATTATTGGTCTGTGTGGAAGAATCATCACTACTATTTTAATCATAATGCAAGTTTAATTGTTGAAGTTGCATTTACTTTTAAAATGATAGCGAGAACTTATGGTTCTGAACTGATGATGGTTATGAGTTATGGTGAGAATTGGTATTTTGATAATTTCTTTTGCATAGTTAATAAGTTGGACTGCTACAGATATATGGAAGATGCAGAATTACTGATTCAAGTTTATGTTGATATTATTCGAACATTCACCGCAAAGAAGTCTCGGAAAGGGCATTTGCCTCCTAATTTTATTTAGTACACCATTGGTATGTTATGTTGTTTCTCTCTTAATTTCAAATTGTACTTTTGTTGACAAAATGATGAGCCTCTTTCATTTCGATTTTATGACTATTTATATATTATGTCACATGTGAATTTGCGATTTAAATTTTGCCCAAGCTTTTTAAAATTCCTGTCTCCGCCTATGCACATGACCATTGTGTGCATATTAATTAATTAATTATATTATTAGTAATATGAAGTTGAAGAATGTTTTAGTAGACAAGCATAAAATTAATCTACATGATATTGACGTCAAAAGACACTTAAAAAGTAACAGAGGGAGTATAACTTAAATATCCTGTAAATGGATTATTTGATAGATCCAATCTTCTAATAGATAGCTTTCCTGCTAGTGCCTATGCCAAAGCTATCCAATTTACACATGCTGATACTGCAGCCAAAGCCCAAACCTGCATTATTGCATTCCAATGCATGATTAGTATGTTGATTTGTACTGTAATTCAATCCTTATTGTAATAGAAGTTAGTTATTAGAAGGGTTTGTTAGGATACCTAACTCACATGACAGTTACTTGCTACACAAGGTAACTAGTTTAGTTTAGAGAGAGTGCTATATATAGCTTTTTATTTTCATAAATAAAAGGTTAAGTGAAATCAAGAACGTGAACAAAATTGGCTTGACAATGGTTAATTAACTAAACAACAATCTTAGCCATTTGGTATAAAGTAGAAACCAACACTGCATGAACTGAACTGCAATATCTTTAGTTGTTGACGCTTGGCTCCTTCCGATGTTTCGGAGCTCATTGTAAAGAGATGATATTAGTTCTTCCAGTGCTTTACCTGATCATGTTAACCGTAATAAAAACACTGCATTAGTCTTAAAAAATAGTTATCTATGATCAGTATCATTATGTGATTCAATTATGATAGAACAAAAAGTAATAAACTAATGAAAACAGGAGAAAAAGAAAAGTAATGTTACAAACTTATAATTTAGACTGTGAAAACTTGGTGTAGAGAGAACCAAATATGAAATATTCTATGGAGATGGAGGTGAGGGGAATACTTAGAGTGTGACATAATTCAGATGAGATTGTCTGTCATAAGATATGATTTCATCACTAAACTTTGATGCAAAATTTTCATGTTATTTATTATTAAAAAAAATATAATTTCTCATCTGATTCTAACTGAAATGCATATATAAACTGGTTGGTGGCACTTTTTTATTTAATTCCAGTATAAACTGTATTTTTATAGGTTTTGGATAAAAAGTGAATTCTAGCTAAATTACATATGGATAAACTTGCAATTTTATTAATTAAAAACACACAATATATTCATTCAGATTACAAACTTACAACCCAAAATCAAACCACAAAAATGAAACTATGACATTTGCACCATCTGAGTAGAACCATTGGTCCTCCTCACTCTAGCCCTTCTCCTGTTCACTCTTCTCTTAGGCTGACCACCAAATAGCATCACAAGCCATCTAGGCTTTCCAATCAAAAACACCAAATATCCAATGCCTATTCCAATCACAAATCCACATCCATATCCAATTGCCACTGGTTTCCATCCAAATCCAAATTTCTCTTCACTCCTAAAGTTGTTGGCTGGAGGTGGAGGTGGAGAATGAGGTTCAGGTCCACATTTCTTTGTCAAGGGAAATCCACATAACCCCAAGTTTCCTTCATATGAATCATTTGTAAATGTATTGAACTGCCTTCCTTGAGGTATTTCTCCCGTAAGATTGTTATTGGAAAGATTCAAGACTTCAATACTATTCATATTGGTTAATTCTGCAGGAATCACACCGGCTAACATATTAGATGAAAGATCCAAAGATTCCAAGTTTGTCAAGTTTCCGATGGATTGGGGAATATGACCGACGAGTCTATTATGGGAAAGGTTAAGGCCTTTGAGTGCATGAAGCTCTCCAATAGCATTTGGAATCTCTCCTTCAAAATTGTTTCTTGAAAAATCAATACTTACAAACAATTTTGGAATTCTCACCAGTGTCATTTCGTTCCCTTTTGTTGTCACAGTCACAGAATCAGTACTGCATGCATCTTTAAAGTTTGTACACCAAGGATCCATGTATATCAAACTGCTATTCCCACCAACTTGAGTAACATTCTTCATGGCTTCATAATTTTTGAAATAGGCTTTTGGTAGAAAACCACTAAAATTGTTGCCCGAGATATCAAAAATGACTAAACTTGGAAATAGATGTTTGATCTTTAAATTGGCAATGGGACCATGGAACCTGTTGTCTCTCAAAATCAACACTTTCAAATCTTGCAAAGTTTGAAGCCAGTCGGGAAATTTGTCTTCTAATCTGTTGCTTCCAAGATTTAAATCTTTGAGGCTTTTGCAATGGGACAAAGATATAGGCAAAAGGCCTTCTAATAGGTTTCCATTAAGGTTTATAATGGTAATGTACTCGGAAAAGTTACTTGGCAAAGTGCCATGAAATTTGTTCATCTGTAGATCCAAAAATTGAAGGGATTGAAAATTTGAAAAACATTGTGGAATGATACCACTCAAATTGTTGTGTCCCAAGTTCAGAAATTGAAGTTCAGAATTTATATTGCAAACTGCCAAAGGGATGTCACCATTCAGTGAATTAAAACTAAGATCAATATCAAAGAGATATTCATTGTTCACTGCCATTTCAATCAATTGATCTGTTGACGTCAACAAATTTTGAGAGAGGTTAAAATATTGCAACTGACCTGTTTCAATTAAGCAATTGGGTATTCCATTTAGTTTATTATTGGAAAGATCAAGAAAATTCAAATTTGTGAAATTTCCTTGTAATTTGTGAAATTTGATCAGATTGACAGAAGACAAATGTAATGAAAATAGCTGATTAAAACTATTATAGACATTAGATTCAAAGTTTAGTGACAATTGACTATTCCATGAAAGGGATAAATATGACAGATTTTGAAGTTTGGAGAAGATTTGAAAATTGATAAGACCACTCAAGTTGTTTGATTGTAGAAACAAGTATTTTAGTTTTGAGAGGGTGAAAATGGACTCTGGAATATTTCCTTGTAACAGATTGTTACTTAGATTTAGTTCCTCTAAGGAATTTGATGAGAATGCATCATCGACATGCCATGTTGTAAGTCGATTGTTTGATAGATGTACATATGTCAAAGATGGCAAGGATAAACACCACAAAGGTAAGGGACCCTCTAATTTATTAAAAGAGAAATCTAAATAATAAAGTTGAGTCAAATTAAATAATGAAGATGGAATTTGTCCTTGTAAATTGTTATCAGCTAGATTGAGGAATTGAAGTTCGGTCATCCTACCAAACACATGTGGGATTTGACCGGAAAATAAATTGTATGAAAGATCTAAGACAGTAAGTTGTTGAAGGTTTGAAAGTGATGATGGTATCTCACCACCAATTTTGTTGGAACTCAAGTCTAATTCTTCAAATCTATTTGACTCGGGAAATACATTTGGGATTTGACCACTAAGATCATTGTCATAGAGAGATAAATGAGTTAGATGTGGAAGAGTTAAAAGTGAGGATGGGATTGAACCGTTAAGATTATTTCTTGAAATATCTAGGAAAGTAAGGTGTGTGAAGTTAGAAAAAGACAGAGGAATTGGCCCATTGAATTGACATTCTGATAGATCCAAGATTCTAAGAAAAGTGCTGCAACTCAATTCTGGAAGTTGGCCTTTGAGGTTGGCATTATGTGACATATCTAGCTGTTGAATATTTGGTAAACAAAAAAGACTCTTTTTAAATTTTCCACTTAATCTTGAGTTATGAAGATTAAGAGTAATCAAAGAGGAAGATTGATTGAAGATCAATTCCATGGAGTTTGGTCTTATTAAAGACATATCAGTTACGTCCAGAAGCAACTCCCTTAAATTTGTTGCATTTTGTACAAGCCTCTTCAAGGTAGTCTCTTTCCAAACTAACTCATCATTCAAAGAGAGATGAAGTGATTCTAATTTAGAAAGATGTGAGATTTGAATAGGAACTTCACCTTTAAAGTTACATTTAGACAAGTCTAGATGTTTAAGACTGAGAAACCTACCAAACTTAAAATGAAAAGGAGAAGGATAGAAATCAATGTAAGAAAGGATAAGTGATTGGAGGTGAGTAAGATGGAAAAGGGTACTATTAGGATGTAATGTACCTTCAATGAGTTCACAGCCAAGGTTGAGACCAACCACGTGACCAGAGATGGTGTCACAGGTGACACCATTCCAGGAACAACAATCAGTCCCGTTTTTCCATGTTGCTGTCTTTGAAGCAGGTTCATCGCAATAAATAGAGTAAGTAATTATATCGAAGGAAGACTTGAATTGAAGCAAATTAGAGCTCTCATCATGATGACATAAGAAATTGAAAGAAGAAGAAGAAGATGGAAAATGGAAGAGCAAAAGATGCAAAAACAGAAGCAACCAACTCATGAATGATTGATTTTGCTTCATCAATGCAATGCAGATTTTGTGGAAAGTGTTAATGCTTTGTTTAACACAAAGAAAAGAAAAGAAAAGAAAGTGTGATTGTATGAAATGATAAGGAATGTAACATTAATATTTATAGCCAACTTGAATGGTATAATTTAGTTTCATTTTCATTAAAAATTCAAAATAATTATTGACAGTAGATTCAATAAGGTTAACATACTACAGTGGTACCCAAGCTTGTGCGATGGAATGCTCATGGCGGCACCGGTATGATTTTGAATGTGGACGACAACAGCATTGGTAATCCTGGTATTTCTGGTTATGGGGGGTTATTGGAAATGCAGATGGAGCATGGATTCATGGCTTCGTTGGCAACCTCATAGTCACCAACATTCTCCATGCGGAGCTTATGGCAATTTATAAAGGTCTTCATTTAGCTTGGGAGTTGAACATTACGGACTCGTGGTGCTATTCCAACTCCGTGACGGCGCTTAAATTAATTATTTAAACGGTTGATGAGTGGCACCACTATGCAGCCATCATTAATAATATCAAGGACATTCTGAATAGGAATTGGCAGGTTAGGTTTAATGTTCCCGATCTTTGTATCTTTTTCTTATATTTATTTTATTTTTCCTTTAGACAAAAAAAATAAGCATCATTCATTTCCTTATTCTCTTTATTTTTTTTGACAAGTAGACCCTTGTCACTTTATTTGCATCATTCATTTTAAGTCCCATTCAATACAGTAGTATGATTCGAGGTTTATTTTTACCACCCTATCGATTATTTGTGCGCCCTACGCGTTTTTCATTTTACTTTTTCGCTACTTAAGTAGCGGTAGCGAACGTTATAAAAATGAGAAATTTTGAGGAAAAAACACCCTACCAAGATTTTTACCATTCACTATTTAAGTAGCGGACAACACCTCATAACATAAAATTTTCTCATTTTTATAACATCCTGCTACTTAAGTTGCGGACTTCATAAAAATTAGATTTTTGAAAAAAAAAACCCTTCTACCATGAATTTTTTTTATTTTAAACGTAGAATCCATTACTTGCAAGTCATTGTTGTTATTGTATTATAGGAGCTTTGATTGGTTTAATTTTTCTTTCAAGCTGATTTGATTTTTCCTCTCACAATTTCTTCCACTTTACTTATCTTTACATTATTTTTAAAGTAAAGATACAAATTTGTTTTTCTTTTTAATCAAGATATAAATATGGTTGGAATGTCAGTTCTGACATCAAGTGGTTCCAGCCCCTTCTCGATCACAGTTGTGGAGGATCGAACCAGCGTCCTCCCTACCAAGTTCAACGTCAATCACCATTAGACCAATTAAAGATTGGTAAAATAACATTAATTTGTAGACCATCTATTGCGTTGTTATGCTCGTTACAAATTTGTCGCTTAATTTATTTATCAATTTGTAATGTTAATTAGCTAAGAGACCAATATGACAAACATAATTAAAGTTAAGGGAACAATTTATAACGTTAATTAGTTAAGAGACCGATATAAAACTAATAAATAAGTTAAGCGAACAATTGTCAAATTTAACCTAAACTAAAAGAATATGGATAACCAATCATTAGTTGGTTCAGTGGTGATTGACGCTGAACTTGGCAGGGAGGACCGCGGTTCGATCCCCCGCAACTGCAATCAGGACGGGGCTGGAACCACTTGATGCTAGAACTGACCCCGAACCAGATTAAACTAGTGGTGAAAAAAAAATATCAATATAAAAAAATAATTGAAAGAATATATAAGGAATTTATTGGTACATATTTATGTGAATCTTTTTAACCCTCCGTTGACTTGGAAGTCATTGTTTTTTTTTTTTATCAACCAAGAAATTGTGTCCATTGACTTGCAAGTTGCAAGTCATTGTTATTGTATTATAGGGATTAAGATTTGCTGCTGTAGAAAAATCACACAGTTTCACACTGTGTTTGATCTCAGCCGTCAATGTCAGATCGAACGGTTTATATTAAAACTGTGTCTTTTCAGTAATATTGATCATATCCGTTGATTTTTGATCGAACGGCAGAAATCAATTACTGCGTGTAACAGCGTGATAATCTGACAGCAGGGAATCTTTTTCCGTATTTAGGATCATTGATTGGTTTAATTTTTCTTTCAAGCTGATTTTATTTTTCCCCTGATCACAATTTCTTCCACTTTATATCTTTACATTATTTTTAAAGTGAAGATACAAATTTGTTTAATCAACCTCACTTCCCCACCATTCTAGATGGAGAATTCAATTTGTTATTCCAAAAAAAAAAACATTAATTTTTTTTCATCACCATTATCCGGCTCATTGGACCGTCTAATTTGATTCGAATGTCAGTTCTGACGATATCAAGTGGTTCAAGTTTCCTCCGAATCGCAGTTGAAGGAATTGAACCGTAATCCTCCTTACCAAATCTAATGTCAGTCACCACTGAATCAACTAACGATCGGTAAAAAAAAAAAAAAACATTAATTTTCTAGACCATCTATTACGTTGTTATGATTGTCTCCCATTAATATTTCCCGTGTAATCTGGGTACATTAAAAAGGTAATGTTTTACTTTATTGATTCTCCTGGTCGTCTACATGGACTTGGAAGTCATCTGCACTAGTTGTTTTTTTTTTCTCACAATTTCTTCCACTTCATATTTTTACTTTATGGATCTTATTAACAAGTGTCTCCATACACTCTTTAAACATTTCATTTAAATAAATTTTTTATTCAAAATATTAAACACTATAATTTTCAATGCGTTAATTTTATACTTTCCTATAAATTTTCTATAAAAAAAACTTACTATTTAATATCTTAAAAAGTATTCGGAAATACGCGTAACCATTTGCCTTACTTTATTTATGGACAGTCTTGAAAACCTTGATATGTGAACGCTGCTATTAATTACTTGGAAAAGGCATCTGCAGAGAGTCTACAAGAAGATCATATGAAATTGAAAACTATTGGTTGTGTCTTTGTGAATTTTGTAAAATCAAATTTCTCATAAGACATATTTGTATATTATGTAGCAATCTTTAGATGATTCTCATGAAGCAATGAGCAGTACAAGTGTACAACCTTTTACATTATGTAGCATTAGTAACAAACTGAAACAAATTAAGCACTTTTAAGGATATTGGTATAAACTTTTTAGCTTAGTTTCTCACTTATGATTCCTTCAAGTGATCCAACAAGACTCAATACTGTCACCAAAAAACAAACAAAGCTAAAAATCCTAAGAAAAATCCATTTTGTAGACCAAGATTCAATTTTATTGTGCACAAAATACATCTCTACTGGGAAATATATAGCTGATGCATGAAATGTAGATGTAGAAATTGTTAGAAGGAATTATGAAGAAAATTAGTCACAGTAGTATACTTTTACATACAAAAGCATTTTTGAGGGAGGAAGTACAAATTATTAGTCATCATAATTCATAATCATAATAATATATAGAGTAGAATTATAAGCAGAAGTTAATCACCTGTTCTCCTGAAAGGCTCTTCAACTAACACCTCGCCGGAAGAAGAGTAGTGATCAATCAACAGAGCGTTGTCTATAAATTCTTCCTCTCCCATTGATTTCTATGACTCTTCCTTCCTTCAATGGTGGGTCAATGTGCTTCTCAATAATAATAACCAGCTACAAGAACAATATATAAGTCAAAACTTTAGTGTGACTTGTTATTCATTTTAGATTCCAATTTCCAACACGCAAGAATGTGATGTGAGGCATAGTTATTATAGGTTGTATGTGCACCAGAAAATTTTCCAATTAAAAACACATAACTCTGAGTTTCCTTCATAGGAATCATTTGTAAACGTATCAAACTGCTTTCCTTGAGGTATTTTTCCCACAAGATGGTTATTTGAAAGATCCAAGAATTCAAGGAAACCTAAATTGGTTAATTATATTGCGGCCGCAATTGCAGTTGTCATCGTGTCAATTAAAAGATATGATATTATTAACATTAACAAACATATATCAGAATAAAATCAACAAGGTGACAACAATATCACAATATTTATGGATCATTCATGCTGAGAAATAATTAAATAATTATTATATTACTTAGGATAAACCCATATGCATGAAAAATTAGAACTTGATATGAAAACCTATAATTCATTATATTAAAAACAACAAATGCTGTTTGATTTTAAGCTTTGAGTTTTTGATTTTGAGTTATTGTTTGGAACTTTGTGTTATTGATTTTGGAACTTTGATTTTGATTTTTAAGCTAGTTTTAAGTTCTGATCCCACAATTGCTTGGTCCCTCTTTTTACTTTTTTTTTTCTTGGTAGTTTTGATTCTTTGGACATAATTGAAATAAATCTACAACAGGTGTTCATGAGTTGTCAATTGCTTTACATGTTCACATTTGGAGCTACTTCAATACTCTATTTTATGATGATTATTGGTCATTGTGGAAGGATCATCACTACTATTTTAATCATAATGCAAGTGTAATTCAATCCTTATTGTAATATAAGTTTGTTAGAAGGGTTTGTTAGGATATCTAACTCACATGACAGTTACTTGCTACACAAGGTAACTAGTTTAGTTTAGAGAGAGTGCTATATATAGCTTTTTATTTTCATAAATAAAAGGTTAAGTGAAATCAAGAACGTGAACAAAATTGGCTTGACAATGGTTAATTAACTAAACAACAATCTTAGCCATTCGGTATAAAGTAGAAACCAACACTGCATGAACTGAACTGCAATATCTTTGTTGTTGATGCTTGGCTCCTTCCGATGTTTCGGAGCTCATTGTAAAGAGATGATTAAATGGGATAAAACTTATGAATTCTAGCTAAATTACATATGGATAAAAACACACAATATATTCATTCAGATTACAAACTTACAACCCAAAATCAAACCACAAAAATGAAACTATGACATTTGCACCATCTGAGTAGAACCATTGGTTCTCCTCACTCTAATCCTACTCCTGTTCACTCTTCTCTTAGGCTGACCACCAAATAGCATCACAAGCCATCTTGGCTTTCCAATCAAAAACACAAAATATCCAATGCCTATTCCAATCACAAATCCACATCCATATCCAATTGCCACTGGTTTCCATCCAAATCCAAATTTCTCTTCACTCCTAAAGTTGTTGGCTGGAGGTGGAGGTGGAGAATGAGGTTCAGGTCCACATTTCTTTGACAATGGAAATCCACATAGCCCCAAGTTTCCTTCATATGAATCATTTGTAAATGTATTGAATTGTGTTCCTTGAGGTATTTCTCCCACAAGATGGTTATTTGAAAGATTCAATACTTCAAGAAAGCCCAAATTGGCTAATGCTGCAGGAATCACACCGGCTAACATATTCGATGAAAGATCCAAAGATTCCAAGTTTGTCAAGTTTCCCATGGATTGGGGAATATGACCGACAAGTCTATTATGGGAAAGGTTAAGACCTTTGAGTGCATGAAGCTCTCCAATAGACTTTGGAATCTCTCCTTCAAATTTGTTTCTGGAGAAATCAATACTTACAAAGAATTTTGGAATTCTCACCAGTGTCATTTTGATCCCTTTTGTCGTCACAGTCACAGAATTCGTGCATTTTGGTCCTCGGTATGGCTTATCACACCAGACATCCATGTATATCAAACTGCTATCCCCACCCACTTGAGTAACATTCTTCATGGCTTCATAATTTTTTAAATAAGCTTTAGGTAGAAAACCACTAAAATTGTTGCCCGAGATATCAAAAATGACTAAACTTGGAAATAGATGCTTCATCTTTAAATTGGCAATGGGACCATGGAACCTGTTGTCTCTCAAAACCAGTACTTTCAAATCTTGTAGAGTTTGAAGCCAGTCGGGAAATTTGTCTTCTAATCTGTTGCTTCCAAGATTTAAAACTTTGAGGCTTTTGCAATGGGACAAAGATTTAGGCAAAAGGCCTTCTAATAAGTTTCCATTAAGATTTAGAGTGTCAAGGTTATCTGAAAAGTTACTTGGCAAAGTGCCATGAAATTTGTTCATCTGTAGATTCAAAAATTTAAGGGATTGAAAATTTGAAAAACATTGTGGAATGATACCACTAAAATTGTTGTGTCCCAAGTTCAGAAATTCAAGTTCAGAAGTTATATTGCAAACTTCCAAAGGGATGTCACCATTCAGTGAATTAAAACTAAGATCGATACCAGAGAGATCTTCATTATTCACTGCCATTTCAATCAATTGATCTGTTGACGTGAACAAATTTTGAGAGAGGTTAAAAAATTGCAAGTGACCTGTTTCAATTAAGCATTTGGGCATTCCATTAAGTTTGTTATTAGAAAGATCAAGATTATACAAATTTGTGAAATTTCCTTGTAATTTGTGGAATTTGATCAGATTGACAGAAGCTAATTCTAATGAATATAGCTGATTAAAACTGTAAGAGACATTAGATTCAAAGTTTAGTGACAATTGACTATTTTGTGAAAGGGACAGAGACACCAAATTTTGAAGTTTGGAGAAGATTTGAATATTGAAAAGACCACTCAAGTTGTTTGAATCTAGCTGCAAGTTTCGTAGGCTTGCAAGGCTGAAAATGGACTTTGGAATCTCACCTTGTAACATGTTGTTATTTAGATACAGTGCCTCTAAGGAATTTGATGAGAATGCATCATCGACATGCCATGTAAGTCGATTGTTTGATAGATCTACTTTTATCAAAGATGGCAAGGATAAACACCACAAAGGAATTGTTCCATTTAGTAAGTTGTCATTTAATCTCAAATAAGTTAGGTTTTGGAAACCTGTAATTTTGTTGGGTAAGGGACCCTCTAATTTATTATTATAGAAATCTAATAGAACTAGTTGAGTCAAGTTAAATAATGAAGATGGAATTTGTCCTTGTAAATTGTTATCAGCTAGATAGAGGTATTGAAGTTCGGTCATCCTACCAAACACATCTGGGATTTGACCGGAAAATAAATTGGATGAAAGATGTAAGACAGTAAGTTGTTGAAGGTTTGAAAGTGATGATGGTATCTCACCTCCAATTTTGTTGGAACTCAAGTATAGTACTTGAAATCTATTTGACAGAGGAAATACATTTGGAATTTGACCACTAAGATCATTGTTACTGAGAAACAAATAAGTTAGATTTGGAATAGTTAAAAGTGAGGATGGGATTGAACCGTTAAGATTATTACTTGAAATAGTTAGGGACGTAAGGTGTGTGAGGTTAGAAAAAGACTGAGGAATTGGCCCTTTTTTGAATGGACAATTTGAGAGATCCAAGATTCTGAGAGAAGTGCTGCTGCAACTCAATTCTGGAAGTTGGCCTTCAAGGTTGTCATTCCATGACATATCTAGCTGTTGAATATTTGGTAAACAAAAAAGACTCTTTTTCAATTTTCCACTTAATCTTGAGTTATGAAGATTAAGAGTAATCAAAGAGGAAGATTGATTGAAGATCAAAACTATAGAGTCTGGTCTTATTGAGGACATATCAGTTTCGTCCAGAAGCAACTCCCTTAAATTAGTTGCATTTTGTGCAAGCCTCTTCAAGGTAGTCTCTTTCCAAACTAACTCATCATTCAAAGAGAGATGAAGTGATTCTAATTTGGAAAGATGTGATATTTGAATAGGAACTTCACCTTCAAAGTTACAATCAGACAAGTCTAGATGTGTAAGACTTAGAAACCCACCAAACTTAAAATGAAAAGGAGAAGAATAGAAATAATTGTAAGAAAGGTTAAGTGATTGGAGGTGAGGAAGATGGAAAAGGGTACTATTAGGGTGTAATGTACCTTCAATGCCTTCACAGCCAAGGTTGAGACCAACCACGTGACCAGAGATGGTGTCACAGGTGACACCATCCCAGGAACAACAATCAGTCCCATTTTTCCATGTTGCTGTCTTTGAAGCAGGTTCATCACAATAAGAGTAAGTAATTATATCGAAGGAAGACTTGAATTGAAGCAAATTAGAGCTCTCATCATGATGACATAAGAAATTGAAAGAAGAAGAAGAAGAAGTGAAAAGGAAAAGATGCAAAAACAGAAGCAACCAACTCATGAATGATTGATTTTGCTTCATCAATGCAATGCAGATTTTGTGGAAAGTGTTAATGCTTCGTTTAACTCAAAGAAAAGAAAAGAAAGTGTGATTGTATGAAATGGTAAGGAATGTAACATTAATATTTATAGCCAACTTGAAGTGGCGGAGTTTTGTTGAAATAGAGAGGAGGGAGAAGACAGTGGCATTGAAGAAGATGAAGAGTAACCATAGAAGCACTAAAATGTGTTTCTCTCTCTTGACAGTGCAGATGCAGTGCATGTGTGGTGGCAAGATTGCACTATAGCAAAAAAAAATCTGGACTGTTAATATCACTACTTGCCACGTGGCAGACATCTAGTAAAGCACTGGAGGAAAAGAAGGATAAGCAAATGGAGTTGATCTCAACTCTTAATTTAGTTTCATTTTCATTAAAAATTCAAAATAATTATTGACAGTAGATTCAATAAGGTTAACATACTACAGTGGTACCCAAGCTTGTGTGATGGAATGCTCATGGCGGCACCGGTATGATTTTGAATGTGGACGACAACAGCATTGGTAATCCTGGTATTTCTGGTTATGGGGGGTTATTGGAAATGCAGATGGAGCATGGATTCATGGCTTCGTTGGCAACCTCATAGTCACCAACATTCTCCATGCGGAGCTTATGGCAATCTATAAAGGTCTTCATTTAGCTTGGGAGTTGAACATTACGGACTCGTGGTGCTATTCCAACTCCCTGACGGCGCTTAAATTAATTATTGAAACGGTTGATTAGTGGCACCACTATGCAGCCATCATTAATAATATCAAGGACATCCTGAATAGGAATTGGCAGGTCAGGTTTAATGTTCCCGATCTTTGTATCTTTTTCTTATATTTATTTTATTTTTCCTTTAGACAAACAAAATAAGCTTCATTCATTTCCTTATTCTCTTTATTTTTTTTGACAAGCAGACCCTTGTCACTTTATTTGCATCATTCATTTTAAGTCCCATTCAATACAGTAGTATGATTCGAGATTTATTTTTACCACCCTATCGATTATTTGTGCCCCCTACACGTTTTCTATTTTACTTTTTCGCTACTTAAGTAGCGGTAGCGAACGTTATAAAAATGAGAAATTTTGAGGAAAAAACATCCTACCAAGATTTTTACCATTCACTATTTAAGTAGCGGACAACACCTCCTAACATAAAATTTTCTCATTTTTATAACATCCTGCTACTTAAGTTGCGGACTTCATAAAAATGAGATTTTTGAAAAAAAAACCCTTCTACCATGAATTTTTTTATTTTAAACGTAGAATTCATTACTTAAATAACGGACAAAAATATTTTGATAAATTCGTAGTACGCGGTGAAAATTAAAATTAGTAGGGTGAAAAAGGTAATTCATTTGTGATTCATATATATGAATCTTTCTAACCTTCCATTGACTTGGAAGTCTTTTTTTTTTTTTTATCAACCAAGAAATTGTGTACATTGTGACTTGCAAGTCATTGTTGTTATTGTATTATAGGAGCATTGATTGGTTTAATTTTTCTTTCAAGCTGATTTGATTATCCTCTCACAATTTCTTCCACTTTACTTATCTTTACATTATTTTTAAAGTAAAGATACAAATTTGTTTTTCTTTTTAATCAAGATATAAATATGGTTGGAATGTCACTTCTGACATCAAGTGGTTCCAGCCCCTTCTCGATCACAGTTGTGGAGGATCGAACCAGCGTTCTCCCTATCAAGTTCAACGTCAATCACCATTAGACCAATTAAAGATTGGTAAAATAACATTAATTTTCTAGACCATCTATTACGTTGTTATGCTCGTTACAAATTTGTCGCTTAACTTATTTATCAATTTGTAATGTTAATTAGCTAAGAGACCGATATGACAAACATAATTAAAGTTAAGAGAACAATTTATAACGTTAATTAGTTAAGAGACCGATATAAAACTAATAAATAAGTTAAGCGAACAATTGTCCAATTTAACCTAAACTAAAAGAATATGGATAACCAATCGTTAGTTGGTTCAGTGGTGATTGACGCTGAACTTGGTAGGGAGGGCCGCGGTTCGATCCCCCACAACTGCAATCAGGACGGGGCTGGAACCACTTGATGCTAGAACTGACCCCGAACCAGATTAAACTAGTGGTGAAAAAAAAATATCAATATAAAAAAATAATTGAAAGAATATATAAGGAATTTATTGGTACATATTTATGTGAATCTTTTTAACCCTCCGTTGACTTGGAAGTCATTGTTTTTTTTTTTATCAACCAAGAAATTGTGTCCATTGACTTGCAAGTTGCAAGTCATTGTTATTGTATTATAGGATCATTGATTGGTTTAATTTTTCTTTCAAGCTGATTTTATTTTTCCCCTGATCACAATTTCTTCCACTTTATATCTTTACATTATTTTTAAAGTGAAGATACAAATTTGTTTAATCAACCTCTCTTCCCCACCATTCTAGATGGAGAATTCAATTTGTTATTCCAAAAAAAAAAACATTAATTTTTTTTCACCACCATTATCCGGCTCATTAGACCGTCTAATTTGATTCGAATGTCAGTTCTGACGATATCAAGTGGTTCAAGTTTCCTCCGAATCGCAGTTGAAGGAATTGAACCGTAATCCTCCTTATCAAATCTAATGTCAGTCACCACTAAATCAACTAACGATAAATAAAAAAAAAAAAAAAAACATTAATTTTCTAGACCATCTATTACGTTGTTATGATTGTCTCCCATTAATATTTCCCGTGTAATCTGGGTACATTAAAACGGTAAGATACTGTGTTTTACTTTATTGATTCTCCTGGTCGTCTACATGGACTTGGAAGTCATCTGCACTAGTTGTTTTTTTTTTTCTCACAATTTCTTCCACTTCATATTTTTACTTTATGGATCTTCTTAACAAGCGTCTCCATATACTCTTTAAACATTTCATTTAAATAAATTCCACTTCATATTTTTACTTTATGGATCTTCTTAACAAGCGTCTCCATACACTCTTTAAACATTTCATTTAAATAAATTTTTTATTCAAAATATTAAACACTATAATTTTCAATGTGTTAATTTTATACATTCCTATAAATTTTCTATAAAAAAAACTTACTATTTAATATCTTAAAAAGTATTCGGAAATACGCGTAACCATTTGCCTTACTTTATTTATGGACAGTCTTGAAAACCTTGATATGTGAACGTTGCTATTAATTACAAGAAGGCATCTGCAGAGAGTCTACAAGGAGATCATATGAAATTGAAAACTATTGGTTGTGTCTTTGTGAATTTTGTAAAATCAAATTTCTCATAAGACATATTTGTATATTATGTAGCAATCTTTAGATGATTCTCATGAAGCAATGAGCAGTACAAGTGTACAACCTTTTACATTATGTAGCACTAGGGGTGAACCCGTGCGTTGCACGGGTTCGATTAAAATTCTTGGGGACGACTCTTGAGTTCCGTGTTTTGAATTTTACTTGTACCTAAAATTAAATAGAGATGTTGCTAGCAATGAATAAAAAAAGTAAAGATTAGTCATATATTTAATAAAAATCACAGTAATAATATATAACAATTATGTAAAAAAAAAAAATTGAATGGGACTATATATATAAAACTAAATTAAAAATTATACTTGACTTGCACCAATACATACACCATTTTCCAATCAGCAACATATCATTTTTCATAACACTGGTAACGATTGAAAAACATGAAATTCCAATGAATATTAGTGTTAATGGTGAGGTTGTCCATAAAACCATATGTCTTCATCTATGTGTTCATATATAAAAACAACAAATATGTAAATTTAAAAACAAAATAGATAAAAAGTTGGTAAAATGTGATCTACTTACTTGTTGAAATTGTTTTGAGTGTAGCTGATAAGTTAGGAAATTATTCAAGGGATTGACAAAACTCACCTAAGTTCTCTTTCAAATCTTCCTCACATTCCGAACATGAGCAATCAATCATGTTTTCCCTTCATGACATTAAAGAATAAATGAATATAAAAGTAACAAAAGAACAAAAGAATGTACAATAATTAAGTTTACTATAAAAGACAAATGAACACAGGCATATTGAAAAAATGTCTACATATTTTGCTGAGATTGCTATCAATAGTAGACAAAGTGTACAACTTGAAGATGTATATGATCTCATGAGTACCATTGCAAGTGTCAAATGTATAGAACAAATATGGAAAAAAAAGTGATAAGTGGTGGTTATAAAGGTTAGAGTGAAACTGAAAATTAAGCGATATTTCTTTTATTACTCTATGTTGGTTACAATTGCAAGAAGTTCTAAGGTTAGGGAAGTGTAATAGTGGAAAATACTTAATGGTACGGTTATGATAGTGGAAAGTTATAAATAATATAAAAACATGTTTTGTGCAATTCATTCTTATGAAAAATTTAATTAAATTAAATATTTATAAGTGGAGTTTTTTTTTTTTATCAAATAAGTAGAGTTTTCTTAGAGGTGTCACATCATCACAATGCTTGCTTATGAGCAACTCAACCTTCCTTATTAGTAACAAACTTAAACAAATTAAGCACTTTTAAGGATATTGGTATAAACTTTTTAGCTTAGTTTCTCACTTATGATTCCTTCAAGTGATCCAACAAGACTCAATACTGTCACCAAAAAACAAACAAAGCTAAAAATCCTAAGAAAAATCCATTTTGTAGACCAAGATTCAATTTTATTCTGCACAAAATACATCTCTACTGGGAAATATATAGCTGATGCATGAAATGTAGATGTAGAAATTGTTAGAAGGAATTATGAAGAAAATTAGTCACAGTAGTATACTTTTACATACAAAAGCATTTTTGAGGGAGGAAGTACAAATTATTAGTCATCATAATTCATAATCATAATAATATATAGAGTAGAATTATAAGCAGAAGTTAATCACCTGTTCTCCTGAAAGGCTCTTCAACTAACACCTCGCCGGAAGAAGAGTAGTGATCAATCAACAGAGCGTTGTCTATAAATTCTTCCTCTCCCATTAATTTCTACTATATTCCTTCCTTCCTTCAATGGTGGGTCAATGTGCTTCTCAATAATAATAACTAACCAGCTACAAGAACAATATATAAGTCAAAACTTTAGCTTCTGGTCCCTAAAAACTTGTTGAGATTTAAGTGTTGAACGGTATGCACAAGACGTCAGATCAAAATCTAGAATCAATTGCATCCATTTCGATCTAATATCCAACAGCTTTGCGCCTATGCAACAGCTACAAAAGATCCAAATTTTTGAGTTGTGACCAGACACCTAACTGATTGTTTTCATAATCATATTCATCAAAACATATTCTTCTTTTACTCGATGTTATAAAATATATAATTTAATTCAAATTTTATATACCAAGAAGGCATTGACATCCTAATGCCCTTTTAAGCTTGTTTGGAACTTTGTGTTATTGATTTTGGAACTTTGATTTTGATTTTTAAGCTAGTTTTAAGTTCTGATCCCACAATTGCTTGGTCCCTCTTTTTACTTTTTTTTTTGCTTTGTCCTATACACTCATGGATATATTTGGGACTCTGTCTTTGATTCGTTGTGACTGGTTAATTTAGCTTATTGTCCTCCAAGTGTTTGATCAAATGTCTGGCTATTTTTTGGAAACACAACTAGTTAATTTAGCTTTATTACAAGATAGACCTGATCTTGTTGAACTTGCATCCATGTTCAGCAATGTCAAGTTTGTGACTGGGTTCACCTATTTCTATTACAAGATACACCTAATTTATGATTGTGTTCAAGAGCATGCTAATACCTTTAAAAAGAATGGTAGTTTTGATTCTTTGGACATAATTGAAATTAATCTACAACAGGTGTTCATGAGTTGTCAATTGCTTTACATGTTCATATTTGGAGCTACTTCAATACTCTATTTTATGATGATTATTGGTCTGTGTGGAAGGATCATCACTACTATTTTAATCATAATGCAAGTTTAATTGTTCAAGTTGCATTTACTTTTAAAATGATAGCGAGAACTTATGGTTCTGAACTGATGATGGTTATGAGTTATGGTGAGAATTGGTATTTTGATAATTTCTTTTGCATAGTTAATAAGTTGGACTGCTACAGATATATGGAAGATACAGAATTAGTGATTCAAGTTTATGTGTGATGATGTTGATATTATTCGAACATTCACCGCAAAGAAGTCTCGGAAAGGGGATTTGCCTCCTAATTTTATTTAGTACACCATTGGTATGTTATGTTGTTTCTCTCTTAATTTCAAATTGTACTTTTGTTGACAAAATGATGAGCCTCTTTCATTTCGATTTTATGACTATTTATATATTATGTCACATGTGAATTTGCGATTTAAATTTTGCCCAGGCTTTTTAAAATTCCTGGCTCCGCCTATGCACATGACCATTGTGTGCATATTAATTAATTAATTATATTATTAGTAATATGAAGTTGAAGAATGTTTTAGTAGACAAGCATAAAATTAATCTACATGATATTGACGTCAAAAGACACTTAAAAAGTAATAGAGGGAGTATAACTTAAATATCCTGTAAATGGATTATTTGATAGATCCAATCTTCTAATAGATAGCTTTCCTGCTAGTGCCTATGCCAAAGCTATCCAATTTACACATGCTGATACTGCAGCCAAAGCCCAAACCTGCATTATTGCATTCCAATGCATGATTAGTATGTTGATTTGTACTGTAATTCAATCCTTATTGTAATAGAAGTTAGTTATTAGAAGGGTTTGTTAGGATACCTAACTCATATGACAGTTACTTGCTACACAAGGTAACTAGTTTAGTTTAGAGAGTGCTATATATAGCTTTTTATTTTCATAAATAAAAGGTTAAGTGAAATCAAGAACGTGAACAAAATTGGCTTGACAATGGTTAATTAACTAAACAACAATCTTAGCCATTCGGTATAAAGTAGAAACCAACACTGCATGAACAGAACTGCAATATCTTTGTTGTTGACGCTTGGCTCCTTCCGATGTTTCGGAGCTTATTGTAAAGAGATGATCTTAGTTCTTTTATTGCTTTACCTGATCATGTTAACCGTAATAAAAACACTGCATTAGTCTTAAAAAATAGTTATCTATGATCAGTATCATTATGTGATTCAATTATGATAGAACAAAAAGTAATAAACTAATGAAAACAGGAGAAAAAGAAAAGCAATGTTACAAAATTATAATTTAGACTGTGTAAACTTGGTGTAGAGAGAACCAAATATGAAATATTCTATGGAGGTGAGGACTGAGGGGAATACTTAGAGTGTGACATAATTCAGATGAGATTGTCTGTCATAAGATATCATTTCATCACTAAACTTTGATGCAAAATTTTCATCTTATTTTATTATTAAAAAAAATATAATTTCTCATCTGATTCTAACTGAAATGCATATATATATATTTGAGATAACTTCACAGTACAAACTGTATTTTTATAGGTTTTGGATAAAAAGTGAATTCTAGCTAAATTACATATGGATAAACTTGCAATTTTATTAATTAAAAACACACAATATATTCATTCAGATTACAAACTTACAACCCAAAATCAAACCACAAAAATGAAACTATGACATTGGCACCATCTGAGTTGAACCATTGGTCCTCCTCACTCTAGCCTTTCTCCTGTTCACTCTTCTCTTAGGCTGACCACCAAATATCATCACAAGCCATCTTGGCTTTCCAATCAAAAACACGAAATATCCAATGCCTATTCCAATCACAAATCCACATCCATATCCAATTGCCACTGGTTTCCATCCAAATCCAAATTTCTTTTCACTCCTAAAGTCGTTGGCTGAAGGTGGAGGTGGAGAATGAGGTTCAGGTCCACATTTCTTTGACAATGGAAATCCACATAGCCCCAAGTTTCCTTCATATGAATCATTTGTAAATGTATTGAATTGTGTTCCTTGAGGTATTTCTCCCACAAGATGGTTATTTGAAAGATTCAATACTTCAAGAAAGCCCAAATTGGCTAATGCTGCAGGAATCACACCGGCTAACATATTCGATGAAAGATCCAAAGATTCCAAGTTTGTCAAGTTTCCGATGGATTGGGGAATATGACCGACGAGTCTATTATGGGAAAGGTTAAGGCCTTTGAGTGCTTGAAGCTCTCCAATAGCATTTGGAATCTCTCCTTCAAAATTGTTTCTTGACAAATCAATACTTACAAACAATTTTGGAATTCTCACCAGTGTCATTTCGTTACCTTTTGTTGTCACAGTCACAGAATCAGTACTGCATGCTTCTTTAAAGTCTGCACACCAAGGATCCATGTATATCAAACTGCTATCCCCACCAACTTGAGTAACATTCTTCATGGCTTCATAATTTTTGAAATAGGCTTTTGGTAGAAAGCCACTAAAATTGTTGCCCGAGATATCAAAAATGACTAAACTTGGAAATAGATGTCTGATCTTTAAATTGGCAATGGGACCATGGAACCTGTTGTCTCTCAAAACCAGCACTTTCAAATCTTGTAGAGTTTGAAGCCAGTCGGGAAATTTGTCTTCTAATCTGTTGCTTCCAAGATTTAAAATTTTCAGGTATTTGCAATGGGACAAAGATTTAGGCAAAAGGCCTTCTAATAGGTTTCCATTAAGATTTAGAATGGTAATGTACTCGGAAAAGTTACTTGGCAATGTGGCATGAAATTTGTTCATCTGTAGATCCAAAAATTGAAGGGATTGAAAATTTGAAAAACATTGTGGAATGATACCACTCAAATTGTTGTGTCCCAAGTTCAGAAATTGAAGGTAACTTATATTGCAAACTGCCAAAGGGATGTCACCATTCAGTAAATTAAAACTAAGATCGATATCAGAGAGATATTTATTATTCACTGCCATTTCAATCAGTTGATCTGCAGACGAGAACAAGTTTTGAGAGAGGTTTAAAAATATTAATTGATCCGTTTCAATTAAGCAATTGGGCATTCCATTAAGTTTGTTATTGGAAAGATCAAGATAATACAAATTTGTGAAATTTCCTTGTAATTTGTGGAATTTGATCAGATTGACAGAAGCTAATTCTAATACAAATAGATTAAAACTATTGTAGACATTAGATTCAAAGTTTAGTGACAATTGACTATTCCATGAAAGGGATAAATCTGACAGATTTTGAAGTTTGGAGAAGATTTGAAAATTGACAAGACCACTCAAGTTGTTTGATTGTAGCCTCAAGACTCTTAGATTTGCAAGTCTGAAAATGGATTCTGGAATATTTCCTTGTAACATGTTGTTATTTAGATACAGTACCTCTAAGGAATTTGATGAGAATGCATCACTGATATGCCCTGTAAGTCGATTGTTTGATAGATCTACTTCTCTTAAAGATGGCAAGGATAAACACCACAAAGGAATTGTTCCATTTAGTAAGTTGGACATCAAAATCAACAGAGTTAGGTTTTGGAAACCTGTAATTTTGTTGGGTAAGGAACCCTCTAATTTATTATTAGAGAAATCTAATTCAATTAGTTGAGTCAAGTTAAATAATGAAGATGGAATTTGTCCTTGTAAATTGTTATCAGCTAGATAGACTTCTTTCAGTTTGGTCATCCCACTAAACACATTTGGGATTTTACCGCGAAATGAATTGTTTGAAAGGCTGAAGAAAATAAGTTGTTGAAGGTTTGAAAGAGACGTTGGCAGCAGACCGCCAATTTTGTTGTCACTCAAGTCTAATTCTTGAAATCTATTTGACTGAGGAAATACATTTGGGATTTGACCACTAAGAGCATTGTAAGAGGCATCCAAATAAGTTAGATGTGGGAGAGTTAAAAGTGAGGATGGGATTGAACCGTTAAGATTATTGTTTGAAATAAGTAGCGAAGTAAGGTGTGTGAAGTTAGAAAAAGACAGAGGAATTGGCCCTTTTTTGAATTGACAATTTGAGAGATCCAAGATTCTGAGAGAAGTGCTGCAACTCAATTCTGGAAGTTGGCCTTCAAGGTTGAAATTATCTGACATATGTAGCTCTTGAATATTTGGTAAACAAAAAATACTCTTTTTCAATTTTCCACTTAATCCCGTTTGCCGAAGATTAAGAGTAATCAAAGAGGAAGATTGATTGAAGAGAAATACCATGGAGTTTGGTCTTATTGAAGACATGTTTGTTTGATCCAAAAAAAGGTCTCTTAAATTTGTTGCATTTTGTACAAGCCTCTTCAAGGTAGTCTCTTTCCAAACTAATTCTTCATTTACAGAGAGATGAAGTGATTCTAATTTGGAAAGATGTGAGATTTGAATAGGAACTTCACCTTTAAAGTTACATTTAGACAAGTCTAGATGTTTAAGACTGAGAAACCTACCAAACTTAAAATGAAAAGGAGTAGAAGGATAGAAATCAATATAAGAAAGGTTAAGTGATTGGAGGTGAGGAAGATGGAAAAGGGTACTATTAGGGTGTAATGTACCTTCAATGCCTTCACAGCCAAGGTTGAGACCAATGACGTGACCAGAGATGGTGTCACATGTCACACCATGCCAAGAGCAACAATCAGTGCCCTTTTTCCATGTTGCTGTTTTCAGATGATAAGGTTCACGTTCAGTAGATAAAGTGAAGGAGGACTTGAACTGAAGCAAAGCAGAGCTCTCATCATGATGACATGAGAAATCGAAAGAAGAAGAAGAAGAAGAAGAAGAAGAAGAAGAAGAAGAAGAAGAGATTGAAAAGGATGGAAAATGGAAGAGCAAAAGATGCATACAGAGAAACAACCAACTCATGAATGATTGATATTGCTTCATCAATGCAATGCAGATTTTGTGGAAAGTGTTACTGTTAATGCTTTGTTTAACTCAAAGAAAAGAAAAGAAAGTGTGATTGTATGAAATGGTAAGGAATGTAACATTAATATTTATAGCCAACTTGAATGGTATAATTTAGTTTCATTTTCATTAAAAATTCAAAATAATTATTGACAGTAGATTCAATAAGGTTAACATACTACAGTGGTACCCAAGCTTGTGCGATGGAATGCTCATGGAGGCACCGGTATGATTTTGAATGTGGACGGCAACAGCATTGGTAATCCTGGTATCTCTGGTTATCGGGGGATTATTGGAAATGCAGATGGAGCAGAGGGATTATTGGTAATTCATGGCTTCGTTGGCAACTTCGGAGTCACCAACATTCTCCATGCGGAGCTTATGGCAATCTATAAAGGTCTTCATTTAGCTTGGGAGTTGAACATTACGGACTCGTGGTGCTATTCCAACTCCGTGATGACGCTTAAATTAATTACTGAAACAGTTGATGAGTGGCACCACTATGTAGTCATCATTAATAATATCAAGGACATCCTGAATAGGAATTGGCAGGTCAGATTTAATGACCCCCGGTCTTTGTATCTTTTTCTTATATTTATTTTATTTTTCCTTTTGACTAAAAAAAATAAGCATTATTCATTTCCTTATTCTCTTTATTTTTTTGGACAAGTAGTCCCTTGTCACTTTATTTGCATCATTCATTTTAAGGCACATTCAATACAGTAGAATGATTCGAGATTTATTTTTACCACCCTATCTGTTATTCGTGCGCCCTACATATTTTCCATTTTATTTTTTCGCTACTTAAGTTGCGGTAGTGGACGTTATAAAAATGAGAAATATTGACATTTTTACCAGTTCACTATTTAAGTAGCGAACGTTATAAAAATGTGAAATTTGAGAAAAAAAAAACACTCTACCAAGATTTTTACCAGTTCTCTACTTAAGTAGCAGACGTTATAAAAATATGCAATTTGAGAAAGAAAAAAACACCTCCTAATATGAAATTTTCTCATTTTTATAACATTCACTACTTAAGTTGCAGACGTCATAAAAATGAGATTTTTGAGAAAAAAAAAACCCTTCTACCAAGAATTTTTTTATTTTAAACGTAGAATCAATTACTTAAATAGCGGACAAAAATATTTTGATAAATTCGTAGGACGCGTCTAAAAATTAGTAGGGTGGAAAAAGTAATTCTATTGTGATTCATATATATGAATCTTTCTAACCCTCCATTGACTTGGAAGTCATCTGCACTAGTTTTTTTTTTATCAGCCAAGAAATTGTGTACATTGTGACTTGCAAGTCATTGTTGTTATAGTATTATAGGAGCATTGATTGGTTTAATTTTTCTTTCAAGCTGATTTGATTTTTCCTCTCACAATTTCTTCCACTTTATATCTTTACATTATTTTTAAAGTGAAGATACAAATTTGTTTTTCTTTTTAATCAAGATATAAATATGGTTCGGATGTCAGTTCTGACATCAAGTGGTTTCAGCCCCTTCCCAATCACAGTTGTGGAGGATCAAACCGCCGTCCTCCCTACCAAGTTTAACGTTAATCACCACTAGACCAACTAACGATCGGTAAAATAAAATTAATTTTTTAGACCATCTATTACGTTGTTATGATTGTTTTAAGTCTTTTGACATTACTTTGAAGATGAATAATTGTCCTACAGAACATGATTGTCTCCCATTAATTTTTTTCCGTGTGATCTGGGCCCTACATTAGAAAGGTAAGATAATGTGTTTTACTTTATTGATTGTTCCTGGTCGTCTACATAGTCTTCGAAGTCATCTGCACTAGTTGTTTTTTTTTTTTATCTCACAATTTCTTCCACTTCGTGTATGTTTGGTTTCAATTCTAGAGCGGCCAGAATTGATTCTAGACGTGTAGAATTGATTCTGCCTTGTTTGATTTCTCAAAAGTATAATTGATTCTATCTCCAGAATTGATTCTACTTGAAACTAGAAATCGTAGCTTTTGATTATAAAATTGATTTTTACACTCAAATTATTTGTTCAACTCACTTTTATAAGAATATATCCAAACATACTCAATTATAATTTTATTTTGGTTACAACTCAATTCATATTTTTACTTTATGAGTTTTGTCTTATGCATTTTATTTAAAGAAATTTTTTATTCAAAATATTAAATACTACAATTTCCAATGCGTTGATTTTACATATTCCCGTAAAAATTATGTAAAAAACTTACTATTTAAGGTCTTAAAGAGTGCCCCGAGACACTCGCTAGCATTTGGCTTACTTTATTTATATGACAGTCTTGAAAACCTTGATATGTGAACGTTGCTATTAATTACTTGGAAAAGGCATCTGCAGAGAGTGTACAAGAAGATCATATGAAATTGAAAACTATTGGTTGTGTCTTTGTGAATTTTGTAAAATCAAATTTCTCATAAGACATATTTGTATATTATGTAGCAATCTTTAGATGATTCTCATGAAGCAATGAGCAGTACAAGTGTACAACCTTTTACATTATGTAGCATTAGTAACAAACTTAAACAAATTAAGCACTTTTAAGGATATTGGTATAAACTTTTTAGCTTAGTTTCTCACTTATGATTCCTTCAAGTGATCCAACAAGACTCAATACTGTCACCAAAAAACAAACAAAGCTAAAAATCCTAAGAAAAATCCATTTTGTAGACCAAGATTCAATTTTATTCTGCACAAAGTACATCTCTACTGGGAAATATATAGTCAATGGCCAAAATCCTAATGCTCCTAGCACTCCTAGAACTTCATTGAAGTATGGAAACATTATTGCAAGTCCAGTTGTGGAAATCACATAAGCTGTTCTAAAACATATCCTCAACATGTTCAGTTGAAAAGCCGGTAACATAGGTAGTTTCACCTGGTAGAAATTATTCACGAAACCGCTGTTCGGATATTTTCTTGAACACCATCTATCAGCAGCACTATATATTGGTTGACTATAAATCTGAATTGAAAAAAATGAAATGAAATCATTTTGATAATTATGGTGTTAACTGTTGCAAATTTGCCTTGAAAACGTGAAGAAAAAACAACACTAGTCTGCTGTTTTCTGCCCCGGGCGAAAAACCTGTGCCCCGGGCGAAATTTGAAGCAGGAAAAAGGGGGCTCTCTGTTTTGGCGCCCCAGGCGGAAATTTTGGTGCCTCAGGCGGAAATTTCGCCCCAGGCGGAAAAAGCTGCGCCTCGGGCGGAAATCGCTGCAGGGTATTTAAAGGGTCACGTTTTCTGTTTTTTCAGAGCAAGTTTTGAGGGTTTCTTTCACCAAAACGGCGGCTAGGGTTAAGAGGGTTACTCTTGGTTCATCTCTAGGTTTTGGGTGTTGATTCTTTCATCTTGTAATCACTTATCATTGAAATCTCTTGGTCACGGGAAGAGATTTGGGAAAAGGGTAGAATTAGGATTGAAGTCTAATTCTTGCAACTCTTTTGTAGTGAATCTCGTTGTAATCAAGAACATCATTTGATAGTGGAACGGAGAATGGCTCTCTCCCCCAGAGTAGGTCGGTTTTAACTGAACTGGGTAAACAATTGCTTCGTGCTCTTTACAGTTTTATTACTTATCTTTTGTTCGTGATTATTATTGCTATTTCCACGTTTTGATTGCTTATTCGATTTGCTCCACACATCAAAAGTATTATTGGTGTGATTATTCAATCCGAATTCACAACAATTGGCGCCCACCGTGGGGCAAAGGATCAAACGAATTAAGTATCATGGGTTCTAAGTGGGAGATTGAGAAGTTCACCGGTAAAAATGACTTCGGTTTATGGAAGGTGAAGGTACGGGCAATATTAACACAACAAAAGTGTGTTGAAGCATTGTTGGGCATATCGAATATGCCAAATACTCTCTCGAACGCAGAAAAGAGCGAGATGAATGATAAGGCTTTGAGTGTCATTATCTTGTGCCTCGCGGATAATGTGTTGAGGGAAGTAGCTAAAGAAAAAACTGCGGCGGCTATGTGGACCAAGCTGGATGCGTTGTATATGACGAAGTCTTTGGCACATAAGCAGTGTTTGAAAGAACGGTTATTTTTCTTTCGAATGGTGGAGAACAAGCCTGTGGTGGAGCAACTTTCGGAGTTCAACAAGATCATTGACGACTTGGCGAACATTGACGTGAATTTGGAAGACGAGGACAAGGCCTTTCATTTGTTGTGTGCTTTACCCAAGTCACTTGAAAATCTCAAGGATGCGTTGCTTTATGGCAAAGAAGGTACTATCACATTGGATGAAGTTCAATCGGCTTTGAGGACCAAGGAGTTGACAAAGTTGAGAGACTTGAGGGTTGATGATAGTGCGGAAGGGTTAAATGTGATGAGGGATAGAAGTGAGAACGAAGGTAGAGGAAAGGGGAAGAAATATGGGTCAAAGTCTAGGCCAAAAGGTGATAATGGTGGCAGGTTCAGATGCTTCTATTGTCAGGATCCGGGTCACTTCAAGAAGGACTGTCCTCAGAGAAGGGGCAGCGGTAGTTCGTCAGCTCATGTTGCCGTTGATGAGGAGGAAGGCTATGAGAGTGCGGGAGCACTCATAGTCACCAGTTGACACTCATAGCTTGCTGATCAGCCTGGAGAGGCGGTGGTAATAATACTCAACATCCTGGAGAGGCGGTGGTAATAATACTCAACATCAGCCTGGAGAGGCGGTGGAATAATACTCAACATCAGCCTGGAGAGGCGGTGGTAAGAATACTCAGTTACAAGGTGGAAGACATAGTGGATATACCGGTTTAAGGCTTTGGTGGAGGAATCTCGGTTTGAGGTGGAGGTATACCAAAGTGGTATGGCTATGGAGACCTTGTGTGGAAGCAACGGTGATCAAGCTTGGTAACTTGTTAGACTGCTGGAGGTAGTTGGACACAAGGAGAGTTTGAGGTTGCAGCTTGTGAAACCACCTAAAAATTCCAAGGTTGGTTGGAGGCAAGCATATCTTCAAGAGTACGGAAAGCTACAATCCGGGGTTTGAAGAGGGTATGGTTTAGCTTGTGTATTGTCCTAAAAATCCAAGGGCAATTGGAGGCAAGCATTTTTCGGGAGCACGGAGAGGTAGACTCCGGGGGCCGAAGAGGGTGTGGTGTAAACAAGTGGACAGAGCAACACGGTGGTTGATGGGAAGTTGGCATCACCATCGTTTTAAAGGCAAGGTGGAGATTGTTGCAAATTTGCCTTGAAAACGTGAAGAAAAAACAACACTAGTCTGCTGTTTTCCGCCCCGGGCGAAATTTGAAGCAGGAAAAAGGGGGCTCTCTGTTTTGGCGCCCCAGGCGGAAATTTTGGTGCCTCAGGCGGAAATTTCGCCCCAGGCGGAAAAAGCTGCGCCTCGGGCGGAAATCGCTGCAGGGTATTTAAAGGGTCACGTTTTCTGTTTTTTTAGAGCAAGTTTTGAGGGTTTCTTTCACCAAAACGGCGGCTAGGGTTAAGAGGGTTACTCTTGGTTCATCTCTAGGTTTTGGGTGTTGATTCTTTCATCTTGTAATCACTTATCATTGAAATCTCTTGGTCACGGGAAGAGATTTGGGAAAAGGGTAGAATTAGGATTGAAGTCTAATTCTTGCAACTCTTTTGTAGTGAATCTCGTTGTAATCAAGAACATCATTTGATAGTGGAACGGAGAGTGGCTCTCTCCCCCAGAGTAGGTCGGTTTTGACTGAACTGGGTAAACAATTGCTTCGTGCTCTTTACAGTTTTATTACTTATCTTTTGTTCGTGATTATTATTGCTATTTCCATGTTTTGATTGCTTATTCGATTTTCTCCACACATCAAAAGTATTATTGGTGTGATTATTCAATCCGAATTCACAACATTAACCTATGAAGCACGAACATGGACATGGACACAGACACCGACACGTTGACACCGATAGTAGTTTGAGAAAATGACGTAATTCAACGTAATCATAAGTGTCGGTGCCGTGTTGGTGTCCGACACTGAGACATAGCTAATCTGAGGAGTGTCCGTGCTTCATAGGTGTTAACTATAAAATGTCAAGTTTGATTATTAGTAGGACTATTACCTGATATCCTCCAACCAAATGAAGAACAATGCAAGCATTAGCAAAGTCAATGAGCCAATAAGGCTCATAAAATCTGATGACGTTAGTCATTACATGGAAATAAAGACCATTTTCAAGTGTTTTTAGAGGTTTTTAACCTAAATCATGAAGAAGAAGACATTGATTTGAAGCTACATGCGAAGAAAGATAGCAAAAGAAAATTGGTGGATTATATAGCACTTTTACGCCTGGGGCGGAAGTTTTTCCGCCTGAGGCGGAATTTTCACTGAAGAACCAAAATTGCTCTCTGTTTTGCCGTTTCAGGCGAAATTTCTTGTGCCTGAAACGTAATTCTTTACGCCTGGGGCGGAAATTTTGTGCCTCAGGCGGAAAACGTTATTTTTGATCAGTTTTATAAAAGGGAAACATCAGATCTGGATCATGATCGAATTTTTACGCAAAAGAACAGCTATTGGAGCGACTTTGGAGGATCAAGAGCGACCAAGCAAGGATTCCAGTGTGGAAACACATCAAGATTCTTCTTGTAATCATGCTTTCTTTCATTTTATTTGATGTAATTTCTGAATTTGCAATGTCTAGCTAAATTTTCATGATTGGTCCTTAGGTGATTCTAATTACTTTTGATCTTGAACTATGTGATTGTCATATGATATGATTAATGAATTACGAAGTTAGTTTCTATTGATTGTTCTTTGTGCTTAATGCTTTGTATGAATTCGCGACTTATATGATGATTGCAATGATTTGTTTTACTATGACGATAGGAATAAATCATCGATCTAGGAACGATTGATCAATTAATTTTCACTTAAGAAATTTTGGATTGTTAATTGAGATTAAAAGATTAAAGTTTTTCTTCCTCACATGATCATAGGTCTTACTAAGAAATTAGGGATTGATGATCATGAGAGAGGATTATGTTACCAAGACATTGGGCATAATCAATTGTGTTTTAATCAAATCATGAAACTAATTTGAATAATTCGTTATCATACATGGCGTTACCAAGAGAAATAGTAATTAGATGACCCAAAAAGGACCAATCGCTTTTCTTACATCAATCTAAACACCAAAGCAATTCCAAAGTTTAAAAATTTTGAACTTGAAACCAAACAAGAACCCCCTTTTACAATTTATGTCAATTTACATGAGTATGTCTTCAATTTACAATTGATTTACAACAATCCCTGCGGAAAGAACGATTTTATTATACTACTTGACGGCTATTTAGTACACTTGCTAAATATTTATCAAGTTTTTGGCGCCGTTGCCGGGGATTGTTGATTAAATCAACAAGGCAATTGAGTCATACTTTTAAATTTTATTGTTTTATTGATTAAGTTTTTGTTTATTTTAATTATAAATATATATATAAAAAAAAAATATATAAGTTCTGAATTTTATTTTCATTTTCATTCTTGTGTAGTGCAGTTGCTTCTTAAGGTATTTTCTGGTTGTTTATGCAAGGTAGGAGAGTAGCAAGAGAACTAATCTTTGATCCTGAAATAGAGAAAACAGCTAAAGCAAACAGAAAAGCAGTTCGGTTAGCCCGAGAGGTTGCCCGGTTAGCAGGTGTTGCACAAGAAAGTCGTGAAGAAGCGGTTTCTAGTCCAGACACATCGGACAACGAAGCCAACATCATGGCTGAGAATCCACCTCCACCAGTTGTGCCTGAGAGGACGTTAGGTGACTATGGGCAAAGAAACAATGGAGAGCTTGCCAATCTGGGTTTCCAACCGAGAAATCATGTGTCATTTGATATCAAGAATTCAGTGCTCAGCGCCCTCAAAGAGAATCAATACTCAGGGGCAGAAACACAATGTCCAAATCTCCACCTGGAGCATTTCTATGAAGCTTGTGACTATACAGACCCACCAGGAGTATCTGAATCAGATAAAAGATTAAGGCTTTTCAAGTACTCGTTAACTGGAAGAGCTAAAGACTGGTTGGACACAATACCACCTAACACCATCAATACTTGGCAAGAGCTAGAGATGAAGTTCATGGATAGGTACTTTCCAATTCACAAGTATCTGGAAAGAAGAGCTGACATTACAAGTTTTGAGCAAGGAGACTCCGAAACATTGTATGATGCCTGGGAAAGATTCAAACTAAGCCTGAAGAAGTGTCCTAAGCATGGGCTCGATAGTCATACTCAAATGCAGCATTTTACACAAGGATTGAGAGCTCAAACTAGAATGTTTCTAGATGCATCGGCAGGTGGATCTTTGAAAAATAAAAATCAAACTCAAGCCAGAGAGTTGGTGGAATCCATGGCTCAAAATGAATACAGAGTTGAAAATGATCGTGGTGCAAAGAAGAAGGCAGGCATGATAGAGCTTGATACTCAAACTGCTCTTTTGGCCCAATCTACATTGATGAATTCTCAAATGGCAGCTGTGTTGAAACACCTCACTAGCACTCCTAATGCCCAAATGCCAGTTATGGCAGCTAATGAAGTGAAATGTGATTTTTGTGGACAAGGGCATGCTAATGGCCAATGTTTTCCTGAAGGGTCAGAAGAGGCAAAGTACCTAGCCAACTTCAAAAGGAACAACCCAAAGTATGATCCATATTCAAACACTTATAACCCAGGTTGGAGAGATCATCCAAACTTTGGTTGGGGAGGAAATCAAAACTCAAATCAATCTCAACAACAATCTTCTTCACAAAACTCTCAACAAAGGAGACCTTCTCAATTATAGGATACACTTACTCAATTCATAAAGGTGACTCAAGGGAACTTCGAAGCTATGAAGGTTAGCCAAGATCAAATGAAAGCCAACCAAGATATTGCCAACAAGAATCATGAAGCTTCAATTAAGAACTTGGAAACTCAAGTTGGGCAATTGTCAAGGCAATTCGCGGCTACTCAAAATAATGGTTTTGAAGGTTCTACAAAGGATAATCCGAGGAATGAAAGTTGCAAGGCGATTAATTTGAGAAATAGAGTGGTTCCTTCACCTGAGATTGTAACGAAGAAAAAGAGTGAGTCTAGTGTTGAGGGAGTGAAAGAAAAAAATAATGTTGAGGGAGAAGTTGAAAATGAGACTGAGGGAGAAGTTGAGAATGAGTTAGAGAAAATGATTGAGAGCGAGAAAGAGGAGTTAGTTGAAGAGGAGAAAGATAAAAAAATTGAAAAAGAAAATGATGAGAAGTTAGTTGAAAAGAGAGGCAAGGGTGTAGAGGAGAAAGAAAGTTCTGTCCATGCTAAATTGCCATATCCGCGCAAGAAGAAGGCAAAGGCTAATGATCACCAACAATTCAAAAAGTTTATGAAGATGCTTCATGATCTCCAAATTAACATTCCTTTTGCTGAAGTGTTGGAACAGATGCCTGTCTATGCCAAATTCATGAAAGAACTTATGACAAAGAAGCGGAAACCTCTTGATGATGATACAGTAGAGATGACAGAGGAATGTAGTGCCATAATCCAAAAGAAACTTCCTCAAAAGAAGAAGGATCCTGGAAGCTTTACCATACCATGTTCAATAGGTAACATCTCCGTTGGTCGAGCTCTATGTGATTTAGGAGCTAGCATCAACCTAATGCCATTGTCAATGATGAAGAAGATACCCGGAGCTGTTGCAAAACCCACAAAGATGCAGCTCTCTTTAGCTGATCGTTCTATTGTACATCCCTACGGCGTACTTCATGATGTGTTGGTAAGAGTTGCTGAGTTTGTTTTTCCAGCTGATTTCGTCATCCTTGATATGGAAGATGATGCGGATGTAGAACCATTGCTGTTGGGTAGACCATTTCTTGCTACCGGGAGAGCGTTGATTGATGTGGAAATGGGAGAGCTTATGTTAAGGACACATGGAGAACAAGTGATGTTTAACGTGTTCAAAGCCATGAAGCATCATGATGATGAGCCACAATGTTACAAGGTTGACGTGATTGAGGAAGTGGTAGAAGATGTCTTAGTGGAAGAAACACCATCCTTACCATTAGAAAGAGTAATTGTTAATTCCATTGATGATTTGGAAGAGGAATGGGACAAGGAGATTGAAATTTGTCTCCGTCAACTTGAAGCATGTAAAGAAGAAGAAGCACAAAAAGATTTTGAAAACGTTTATGCTGTGGAAGAGAAAGTTAGTGGTAAGGAGGACTTAAAAGTTACTATTCCGGAGTTGAAAGAGCTCCCCCCTCACTTAAAATATGTTTTCTTAGGAGAAGATGCTTCACAACCGGCAATCATAAGCAGCAGGTTGAGTTCTTTGGAAGCAGAGAAGCTAACTAGAGTCCTGCGAGAAAATAAAGAAGCCATGGGTTGGAGCATCTCTGATTTGAAAGGGATTAGTCCCGGATTCTGTATGCATAAAATAAAAATGGAAGATGAATACAAACCTGTGGTGCAACCTCAAAGAAGACTAAATCCAACCATGAAAGAAGTGGTGAAGAAAGAGGTTCTTAAACTTCTAGAAGCTGGTATGATTTATCCAATCTCGGATAGTGCGTGGGTAAGTCCTGTCCATGTGGTCCCGAAAAAAGGTGGTATGACAGTTGTGAGAAATGAAAAAAATGAACTGATACCCACTCGCACCGTCACTGGGTGGCGGATGTGTATAGACTACAGGCGGTTGAACTCGGCAACAAGGAAGGACCATTTTCCTCTTCCATTCATGGACCAAATGTTGGAAAGGCTTGCAGGGCAGGCCTATTATTGCTTTCTGGATGGATATTCTGGGTACAATCAGATTGTGGTAGACCCGGAGGATCAGGAGAAAACAGCTTTTACTTGTCCTTTTGGAGTATTTGCTTACCGGAAGATGCCTTTCGGGTTGTGCAATGCACCGGCTACATTCCAGCGGTGTATGCTTTCCATTTTTGCTGATATGATGGAGGACACAATCGAGGTATTTATGGATGATTTTTCTGTGTTTGGTAAGTCTTTTGATAAATGTTTAGCCAATTTGAATGCTGTATTGAAGAGATGCATAAGTACCAATTTAGTTTTAAATTGGGAAAAATGTCATTTTATGGTTAAAGAAGGTATTGTGCTTGGACACAAAATCTCTTCAAAGGGCATTCAAGTTGACCAAGCAAAGATAGAGGTTATTAAGGAATTGCCCCCTCCCGTTAATGTTAAGGGAGTGAGAAGTTTTTTGGGTCATGCCGGTTTCTATCGGCGTTTCATCAAAGATTTTTCGAAAATAGCAAAGCCCTTAAGTAACCTCCTTGTGAAGGAAAATGAATTTAATTTTGATGATAATTGTTTGAATGCTTTTGTTGTGATTAAAGAAAAGTTGGTCACCGCGCCCATAATCGTTGCACCTAATTGGGATCTCCCTTTTGAATTAATGTGTGATGCAAGTGATTATGCGGTTGGAGCGGTGCTTGGCCAACGACACGCGAAATTTTTCCATGCTATATATTATGCAAGCAAGGTTTTGAATGAAAACCAAATCAATTACACAACTACTGAAAAAGAGTTGCTTGCAATAGTATTCGCTTTGGAAAAATTTCGCTCTTATCTGATTGGATCAAAAGTTGTTGTTTTTTCAGATCACTCGGCACTAAAGTACCTCCTCACAAAAGGCGACTCAAAGCCTAGACTCTTGAGGTGGGTACTACTTTTGCAGGAATTTGATTTGGAGATAAAAGACAAGAAGGGTGTGGAGAATGTGGTCGCGGACCATTTATCAAGGTTAGAAAATCCAATGGTGACCACAAAAGAGAAGTGCATTAATGAAGAGTTCCCGGATGAAAAATTGCTGATGGTTTCTAAAAGGCCTTGGTTTGCTGACATGGCTAATTTCAAAGCAGGAAATGAAATTCCGGAGGACTATTCCTATCAACAAAAGAAGAAATTCTTTAGAGATGCTAACTTCTATTTTTGGGATGATCCATACCTATTTAAGGTGGGGCAAGATGGCTTGATCCGTAGATGTGTTGATGAAGAAGAGGCGCAAAGCATAATGTGGCATTGCCATAGTTCTCCATATGGTGGTCATCACAGTGGTCCACGAACAGCAGCAAAGGTGCTTCAAAGTGGTTTCTTCTGGCCGACACTGTTTGCAGATTGTGTAGAGTTTGCTAGAAGATGTGATAATTGCCAGAGGACCGGCAATGTTTCAAAGCGGGATGAGATGCCTCTAAACCAAATGCTCGAAGTAGAACCTTTTGATTGTTGGGGGATTGATTTCATGGGACCTTTTCCATCTTCACGGTCTAATCTTCATATATTGGTGTGTGTAGATTATGTTACAAAATGGGTGGAAGCTATTCCTTGCCAAGCGAATGATTCTCATACCGTGGTGAAGTTCCTTAAAGAAAATATTTTTACTCGGTTTGGGGTTCCTAGAATTCTCATTAGTGATGGAGGCAAACATTTTTGTAACAAATACTTGGAGAATGTCTTGGAGAAATACAATGTCAAGCACAAGGTGGCCACTCCATACCATCCTCAGACAAGTGGACAAGTTGAAGTATCTAACCGACAATTGAAACAAATTCTGGAGAAAACGGTTTCTACTTCAAGGAAAGACTGGTCAATGAAGCTTAATGATACACTTTGGGCTTATAGAACCGCGTTCAAGACACACTTGGGGTTCTCTCCGTACCAACTAGTTTATGGCAAATCATGTCACCTACCGGTTGAGCTAGAACACAAGGCATATTGGGCTGTGAAATTTTTAAATTTTGATGCAGGTCTTGCGGGTGAGAAAAGATTGCTTAAGCTAAACGAACTTGAAGAATGGCGGATGCAAGCATATGAAAATGCCGTGATTTTTAAAGCAAGAACAAAGAAGTATCATGATAAAGGGCTGGTAAGAAAGGAGTTTAAGAAAAGACAGCAAGTCTTGTTGTTCAATTCTCGTTTAAGGTTATTCCCGGGTAAGCTGATGTCTCGGTGGTCTGGTCCGTTTGTCATTAAGGAAGTTTTTCCACACGGGGCTGTGGAAATTTTTACACCAGGAGAGGAGGAGAAATCTTTCAAAGTAAATGGACAAAGACTCAAGTTTTATAAGGGAGGAGATTTTAATCGCCACAAGGTGGCAGTACTTTTCGAAGACCCTTAAGGTTTTGAGACCGTCGAGCTAATGACGCTAAAAGTAGCGCTGCTTGGGAGGCAACCCAAGGTTTTATTTAACCGTAATAGTTTTTCTTTTGATTTTTTGTGTTTTGCAGGTCAAATTGAAAAAAAGAGGAGTGTGAAAAGTGTACAACCAGGAAATTACGTTTGGGGCGAAAAAAATGGAGCCTAAGGCGTAAAAATTTTGAAGAAAATTCATGTGCTCTCTGTTTTGCCGTTTGGGGCGGAAGAAATTGCGCCTAAGGCGTAAAAAATCCTGAAGAAATTGGGTTGCTCATTATTTTGCCGTTTGGGGCGGAAACATTGCCGTTTGGGGCGGAAAAGTTTGAAGAAAAAAACATTGCTCTCTGTTTTGCCGTTTGGGGCGTAAAAACCCACGTTCTAGGCGGAAACATCACGTTTTAGGCGTAAAAAAAAAGGTGAAACCCTCATTCTTTCTCTCAAACTTCATCTTCTTCAACAAACCTTATCCTTTCTCACAAAACTTCATCTCCTTCCTCACACAAATCCTCCATTAACAACCATCCAAACCTTCAAACCCAACACAAATCCTTCATTAAAACAACAACCACAACAAATTCACCCATTATCTTTCACCAATTTCATCCTCAATTCTCAAACCCCTCTTGAACCTAAACCTCCCAAATCCTTCAAAACCCCATTAAAACAACAACCTCTCTCACACCCATAACACCAAACCACGAAAATTTCTTCCATCCAACTCTATTCTTCAAAACCCATCAACAACAACAACCAATTCTTCAAATTTTTCCAAAACCCAAAATCAAAAACCCTTCAAAACCCTACACGAAAATTCAACCAAAAACACCATAAATCTTCATCTTTTTCATCAATCACCCATAAACCATTACCTTTCTCAATCTTTACCTTTCTCACCATGAAGAACATATTCAAAAAATCCTCAAAAGGCAAAGAAGTTGAAGTTGGGTCTTCAAAATCAAGGTCAAAAGTGGTGAAGAAAAGGAGAGTAGTCCGAACTCCTACACCGTCACCTTCGCCTTCTCCTCCACCATCACCGCCTAGAGAGCAATCACCACCTCCTCCAACGCCGGTTGTGACTGAAATTCCTCGGTCACGTTTTGTTCGTCCAACGGCCTACAATCGGTACCAGACTCTCAAAAGTAAGGATTTCAAACCTGAAAGGCGTCTCACGGATGAAGTGCTAGCATTTCCCTTAATTGAAGCAGAATTCCGCAACAGGCATTGGTATGAGTTTAATTTCTGTCTTCGGTCTGGAAATCGTACTTTAGCATTAGAATTTTTGAGTAATGCATGGCGAGTGAAAAATTCGTCACCACGGATTGCTAAAGTACGCGGGGTAGATGTAGACTACTCCCCGGAAACTATAAATAGGATATTTCATTTTAATGTTCCTGAATTCTGTGTTCTGAATCATCGACGTGAGAATAGGGCAATCATGGCATCAGATAAGCGTGAGGCTTTAAAATCTCAGCTGACTGCACCAGGAAGTATATGGGTGAGACCATCTAGACAGCTCCCACCCCAGCGGTTTAAAACCGCTCATTTGTTGGATATTCCACGGATTTGGGCTGAATTTTGGATAAACAACGTGGAGCCAAGTGGGAACAATTCTGAGATTCCTATGGATGTAGGGCTAGCACTTCAAGCTATCTTGCTAGGTGACGACATAGATTTGGGCACAATTCTGAGTGATGATTTGTCTGCAATTATCCAGAAAGATCCCGGGTCATATAGTCTAACACATCTCTGTTTGATCACTAAACTGTGTCTGGATCAAAATGTTGCTACTTTTGATGATGATCAAATGGAAGAGCCTAGAAAAGTCACTACGGCTTTTGTGAGAGATGTGAGAAGAAAAACTTTCGGGAAGACATTCATTCCATTTGCTGATGTGGATGATGTGATGGATTACACGGTTGAGGGAGGAGGTGAAGAAAGGGAGGAGAATGTTGAAAATATGATGCACCATGACATACCACAAGGTCCGGAAATGGAGAGTTTTCCAGCTCCGCAATTTGATGTGAATGTTCTTGCTGACATGGTGTGGAAAATGGACATGAGCACTCAACAGGGCATTGATATGGCGGACCACTATGACACTTCATCCGCCTTATGGCAAGCATCCATGCGTTACCGGGAGCAAGTCCCGGCATATTTCTATCCGAGATATCCAACAATGCATGATTTTGATGAAGCTCACAATCAAAGAGTTAGGAGCATGGCGGCTACGCATGAAATGAACCGTGCTACCTACATTCGCCAAAGGAGGGCAGCTGGCCTTCCAGATGAAGGAGGGTCCTCATCAATGAAATTTCCTGGAAATCTGCCTCGTTTTGATCATGATCATAACATGCCCGAGCAGGATTGAGGTTTTGTGCCATTCACCTTTACTATCCTTCTCCTCTATAGATTCTTTTTGGCCTGTGTATTATGATTCCTTTGTTTAAATTGTTGCATGCTTGATGTTGGTCTATAATAAGTACTTGAGCTAGTCGTTTTGTTTTCTTTGAATGTCTTAGTCTTTTTGAAAACCTCACACTATTGAAATTTGTTTGGCTATCATCTTAGATTCAAAATTGTTGACCAAATGTGTGATATGAATTTGTGATGTTTTTGATTGTTTCGGATGCATCATAGTGATGATTTAGGCAAGGCTTAGGGACTCTCACAAATATTGACCATAGTTTAATTCAGCAAAAACTGTGAGATTTTGAGCCCAAACACTGATTTCTTTTGATGATTATGAGAATTCCACACTTAGCTATGTCTCTAGAATTTGCGCATGTTCTCTTTAATTGATTTATTGTTGTGATGTACACACGAGGCAAGTTGTTTGGTACCTTGAGCCTGTTCTAGCCACCCTTATCATTGCTTATCCTTTGTTTAACCCCTTTTGAGCTTAAAGAAAAATGTTTGTTTGTTATCTGACCCAAGTTATCAAAATAATAAAAAAAAAAAAAATGATTTTCTTGGAGAATTAGATACCTTTAGTGTTTTTGCACAATGCATGTCACTAAGTTTGGGGTTGCTTTTGGAATTAGCAACAACTTAAGTTTGGGGTGGGTATACTAGAGAACTAAAAAAAAATTTATGAAAGAAAAATTCAAAAGTTCACCAAGAAAAGAAGTATCGAAAAAAAAAAGAGAAGAAAAATAAAAAAATAAAAAAAATATATAATCATGGTGATCTTCTTGAAAACAAAAAGGAATTCCTTGAAAGAAAAATTTGTGAAAGAAAATTGTTCTCTAGTATCAATTCTTACAAAGTAGGGTGGGGTGTTGTATCTATTCAATTCAGTGGTATCTAACTTCAAGTTTTTTTTACTCACTTACCAGAAAAGCCACCATCCACCTTTTAACCAGGCCACGTTATAACCTTTAAAAAGTCCTCTAATGTGTGTGCTCATGACATGGTGATTGATTTTCGAGAATGTCTGCAAATTTATAGTAGTCTAGTTATGATGTGTTGATTGAGTGATTATATTACCCTTAAACAGGAGAGTCGGTGAGGGTGTGAAGAGATTAAGTATGGTCAATCTTTGTTTGATGCTCTTTGTTTTGCTTAAATTTGAAACTGTGTGTATTTGAATCATGACGAAATTGATCATTGAAATGTTATGCAAATTACGTCTAACTTGATTGGGTTTGAGTTTGTTTAGCCAGATGGATTGAGGTAGTGTTTTGTTTTCCTAGAGATTGAGATATTCCTTGAGGACAAGGAAAAGTTCAAGTTTGGGGTTGTGATGACGTTAGTCATTACATGGAAATAAAGACCATTTTCAAGTGTTTTTAGAGGTTTTTAACCTAAATCATGAAGAAGAAGACATTGATTTGAAGCTACATGCGAAGAAAGATAGCAAAAGAAAATTGGTGGATTATATAGCACTTTTACGCCTGGGGCGGAAGTTTTTCCGCCTGAGGCGGAATTTTCACTGAAGAACCAAAATTGCTCTCTGTTTTGCCGTTTCAGGCGAAATTTCTTGTGCCTGAAACGTAATTCTTTACGCCTGGGGCGGAAATTTTGTGCCTCAGGCGGAAAACGTTATTTTTGATCAGTTTTATAAAAGGGAAACATCAGATCTGGATCATGATCGAATTTTTACGCAAAAGAACAGCTATTGGAGCGACTTTGGAGGATCAAGAGCGACCAAGCAAGGATTCCAGTGTGGAAACACATCAAGATTCTTCTTGTAATCATGCTTTCTTTCATTTTATTTGATGTAATTTCTGAATTTGCAATGTCTAGCTAAATTTTCATGATTGGTCCTTAGGTGATTCTAATTACTTTTGATCTTGAACTATGTGATTGTCATATGATATGATTAATGAATTACGAAGTTAGTTTCTATTGATTGTTCTTTGTGCTTAATGCTTTGTATGAATTCGCGACTTATATGATGATTGCAATGATTTGTTTTACTATGACGATAGGAATAAATCATCGATCTAGGAACGATTGATCAATTAATTTTCACTTAAGAAATTTTGGATTGTTAATTGAGATTAAAAGATTAAAGTTTTTCTTCCTCACATGATCATAGGTCTTACTAAGAAATTAGGGATTGATGATCATGAGAGAGGATTATGTTACCAAGACATTGGGCATAATCAATTGTGTTTTAATCAAATCATGAAACTAATTTGAATAATTCGTTATCATACATGGCGTTACCAAGAGAAATAGTAATTAGATGACCCAAAAAGGACCAATCACTTTTCTTACATCAATCTAAACACCAAAGCAATTCCAAAGTTTAAAAATTTTGAACTTGAAACCAAACAAGAACCCCCTTTTACAATTTATGTCAATTTACATGAGTATGTCTTCAATTTACAATTGATTTACAACAATCCCTGCGGAAAGAACGATTTTATTATACTACTTGACGGCTATTTAGTACACTTGCTAAATATTTATCAAAATCCAAAACCTGTCAAGAGGTTTCCTGGAGTTTGATTTCCAAAAGCTGCATATCCAAAACATGCACAACAAAGGTAGAAGAATGTTGTAATCAAGATAGCAATCATGGAGGCCTTTTTCATTGTCTTGTGTTCTTCTGGAGGAGACTCTAGAGTGTCCTTTGTTCAATAGGGAAAAAAGATAGAATTCAATGCTTTAATTCAGCCTTAAACTCTATATTATATAAACCACCGATATAGACATGGACACCAGACACGACATTGACAATTTGACACCGATAATAATTTGAGAAAATACAAGTAATGAAATGTAACTAAATGTGTTGGTGTCGGAAACTGAAAGGTGTTGAACACAATTAGAATATAAAGGGTACCTGTATCTCAAGGAGGATGACAGTGTATGGATAAGCAAAAGCAATATCACCAAGTGCTTGAAAGACTAACCATAATTCTTCCATTTTCTACAAGCGCAACCATGAGGTATTGTAAAAAATTGTAAAGGTTGACAAATTTAGTCTTCAAATTTACGAAATTGAAATTTAGTCCCTTAAACTGAGCAATATCAATTAATTTAGTCCTTTAATTCAAATTTAGCACAACAATTTTAAAGGTTCTATGTTTGTCTATGCAACTAGAGACTATTCATGTTAATATATAGATCTTTCCTTGATTTTGATGGATGTTTACAAATGAGACATTTTGATGGAGGGACTTTATTGATTGGCGTTCTTTATTTCAAGGGACTGTTTTCCTATTTCGTAAATTTGAGGACTAAGTTGCTCGACACTTACCATCTGTCATTCATTATTTGCTTTAATGATCATAAGGCTTGAATTGATAAGTAAATAGAACCTTAATGAATCAAAATTAACTTTACCTATAACTTTTGTGATGCCAAGTCCTAGTCCAATAGAAGAGTATGTAAAGGACATAATAGCTGCAACAACTGAAAGCAATACCATGTTGTGGAAGAGTATATTGGTTGACTATAAATCTGAATTGAAAAAATTGAAATAAAATCATATTGAAGAAATACAACTATGATGTTTTGGTAACAAATAAAAACACAGTTTAAGACTTAAGAGTAGATATCTTATATGCAGTTAATTATGGTGTTAACTCTTAGAATTGAGTTTTGGGCCTAACTCATCCTTACAAAACCGGCTTATAAAGTGAGGATAGCCTCTAGTTTATATAAACACTTACGCAACCGATGTGGGACTTCTTAACACCGACTTATAAAGTGAGGATTGTCTCTAGTTTATATAAACACTTACACAACCGATGTGAGACTTCTTAACACTCTCTCGCGCTAAGCGCTATGGGCTTGAGGCGCGGATATGAATGGTGGAGGGCCCGATCAAAAACCTGATTGCAGGCGGCCCGACGAAGTGGCCCAGCGAATCGTGGATAGGCTCTGATACCAACATAGAAATGAGTATTGGGCCTAACTCATCCTCACAAGACCGGCTTGTAAGGTGAGGATTGCCTCTACTTTATAAACACTTATTATTCAGACCATCTCGCAAACGATGTAAGACTTCTTTAACACATCCCCTCGCGCTCAGCATTGTTGGGCTTATTGCTCGGATATAAATGGTGGAGGGCCCGATCAGAAACCTGATTGCAGGCGGCCCGACGAAGTGGCCTACCGAATCGTGGATAGGCTCTGATACCATCTTAGAATTTAGTATTGGGCCTAACTCAACCCTACAAAACCGGCTTGTAAAGTGAGAATTGCCTCTAGTTTATAAACACTTAGTTAGGTCATATCGCAACCGATGTGAGACTTCTTAACATTAACCTACGAAGCAAGGACACAAACAGAGACATTGACACGTTGACACCGATAATAATTTGAGAAAGTGACATAATTCAATGTAATCATAAGTGTCGGTGTCATGTCGGTGTCCGACACGGACGTGTGTCCGACACCAGGACACGCTAATTTGAGGAGTGTTCATGCTTCATAGGTGTTAACTATAAAATGTCAAGTGTGATTAGTAGGAGTATTACCTGATATCCTCCAACCAAATGAAGAACAATGCAAGCATTACCAAAGTCGATGAGCCAATAAGGCTCATAAAATCCAAAACCTGTCAAGAGGTTTCCTGGAGTTTGATTTCCAAAAGCTGCATATCCAAAGCATGCACAACAAAGGTAGAAGAATGTTGTAATCAAGATAGCAATCATGGAGGCCTTTTTCATTGTCTTGTGTTCTGCTGGAGGAGACTCTAGAGTGTCCTTTGTTCAATAGGAAAAAAAATAGAATTCAATTCTTTAATTCAACCTTAAACTTTGTATATTAATATAAACAACGGGCAGACACCAGACACGACACTGATAAGAATTTGAGCAAATGAAAGTAACGGAATGTAACTAAATGTGTCGGTGTCGGAAACTGACATGTGTCGGACACAATTAGAATACAAAGGGTACCTGTATTTCAAGGAGGATGACAGTGTATGGATAAGCAAATGCAATATCACCAAGTGCTTGAAAGACTAACCATAATTTGTCTGCAATATTTGAAGCTGGTACTCCTGTTACACTCCCCATAATTCTTCCATTTCTACAAGTGCAACCATGAGTCTTTAGCTCTCAAATTCTAGTAAAATACTATAGTAGCATGGTAGCTTCCATTCATCCATATACACCAACCAGTCAAACAATATGTTCTTTACTGATTTAATTAATATACCATAAGATTATTAGCTAATCAATAATATACTATCAGCAGGTTGCAGAGCTGATGCATGAAAAGTAGATGTAGAAATTGTTAGAAGGAATTATGAAGAAAATTAGTCACAGTAGTATACTTTTACATACAAAAGCACTTTTGAGGGAGGAAGTACAAATTATTAGTCATAGAGTAGAATTATAAGCAAAAGTTAATCACCTGTTCTCCTGAAAGGCTCTTCAACTAACACCTCGCCGGAAGAAGAGTAGCGATCAATCAACGGAGCGTTGTCTCTAAATCCTTCCTCTCCCATTAATTTCTATGACTCTACCTTCAATGGTGGATTAATGTGCTTCTCAATAATAATAACCAGCTAAAAGCACAATATACAAGTCAAAACTTTAGCTTCTGGTCCTTCAAAACTTGTTGAAATTTAAGTGTTGAACGGTATGTACAAGACGTTGGATTAAAATCTAGAATCAATCACATCCATTTCGATCTAATATCCAACAGCTTTGCGCCTATGCAACCGCTACAAAAGATCCAAATTTGTGAGTTGTGACCAGACACCTAACTGATTGTTTTCATACTCATATTCATCAAAACATATTCTTCTTTTACTCGATGTTATAAAATATATAATTTAATACAAATTTTATATACCAAGAAGGCATTGACATCCTAATGCCCTTTTATAGATGAAAAACAAAATAACAAGTGAAGTTAACCAAAAATAAAAGTTAGTGTGACTTGTTATTCATTTTAGATTCCAATTTCCAACACGCAAGAATGTGATGTGAGGCATAGTTATTATAGGTTGTATGTGCACCAGAAAATTTTCCAATTAAAAACACATAACTCTGAGTTTCCTTCATAGGAATCATTTGTAAACGTATCAAACTGCTTTCCTTGAGGTATTTTTCCCACAAGATGGTTATTTGAAAGATCCAAGAATTCAAGGAAACCTAAATTGGTTAATTATATTTCGGTCGCAATTGCAGTTGTCATCATCAATTAAAAGATATGATATTATTAACATTAACAAACATATATCAGAATAAAATCAACAAGGTGACAACAATATCACAATATTTATGGATCATTCATGCTGAGAAATAATTAAATAATTATTATATTACTTAGGATAAACCCATATGCATGAAAAATTAGAACTTGATATGAAAACCTATAATTCATTATATTACAAACAACAAATGCTGTTTAATTTTAAGCTTTGAGTTTTTGATTTTGAGTTAGTGTTTGGAACTTTGTGTTATTGATTTTGGAACTTTGATTTTGATTTTTAAGCTAATTTTAAGTTCTGATCCCACAATTGCTTGGTCCCTCTTTTTACTTTTTTTTTTGCTTTGTCCTATACACTCATGGATATATTTGGGACTCTGTCTTTGATTCGTTGTGACTTGTTAATTTAGCTTATTGTCCTCCTGGTGTTTGATCAAATGTCTGGCTATTTTTTGGAAACACAACTAGTTAATTTAGCTTTATTACAAGATACACCTGATCTTGTTGAACTTGCATCCACGTTCAGCAATGTCAAGTTTGTGACTGGGTTCACCTATTTCTATTACAAGATACACCTAATTTATGATTGTGTTCAAGAGCATGCTAATACCTTTAAAAAGCATGGTAGTTTTGATTCTTTGGACATAATTGAAATTAATCTACAACAGGTGTTCATGAGTTGTCAATGGCTTTACATGTTCATATTTGGAGCTACTTCAATACTCTATTTTATGATGATTATTGGTCTGTGTGGAAGGATCATCACTACTATTTTAATCATAATGCAAGTGTAATTCAATCCTTATTGTAATAGAAGTTAGTTAGAAGGGTTTGTTAGGATACCTAACTTACATGACAGTTACTTGCTACACAAGGTAACTAGTTTAGTTTAGAGAGAGTGCTATATATAGCTTTTTATTTTCATAAATAAAAGGTTAAGTGAAATCAAGAACGTGAACAAAATTGGCTTGACAATGGTTAATTAACTAAACAACAATCTTAGCCATTCGGTATAAAGTAGAAACCAACACTGCATGAACTGAACTGCAATATCTTTGTTGTTGATGCTTGGCTCCTTCCGATGTTTCGGAGCTCATTGTAAAGAGATGATTAAATGGGATAAAACTTATGAATTCTAGCTAAATTACATATGGATAAAAACACACAATATATTCATTCAGATTACAAACTTACAACCCAAAATCAAACCACAAAAATGAAACTATGACATTGGCACCATCTGAGTAGAACCATTGGTTCTCCTCACTCTAATCCTCCTCCTGTTCACTCTTCTCTTAGGCTGACCACCAAATAGCATCACAAGCCATCTTGGCTTTCCAATAAAAAACACAAAATATCCAATGCCTATTCCAATCACAAATCCACATCCATATCCAATTGCCACTGGTTTCCATCCAAATCCAAATTTCTCTTCACTCCTAAAGTTGTTGGCTGGAGGTGGAGGTGGAGAATGAGGTTCAGGTCCACATTTCTTTGACAATGGAAATCCACATAGCCCCAAGTTTCCTTCATATGAATCATTTGTAAATGTATTGAATTGTGGTCCTTGAGGTATTTCTCCCACAAGATGGTTATTTGAAAGATTCAATACTTCAAGAAAGCCCAAATTGGCTAATGCTGCAGGAATCACACCGGCTAACATATTCGATGAAAGATCCAAAGATTCCAAGTTTGTCAAGTTTCCGATGGATTGGGGAATATGACCGACGAGTCTATTATGGGAAAGGTTAAGGCCTTTGAGTGCATGAAGCTCTCCAATAGCATTTGGAATCTCTCCTTCAAAATTGTTTCTTGACAAATCAATACTTACAAACAATTTTGGAATTCTCACCAGTGTCATTTCGTTACCTTTTGTTGTCACAGTCACAGAATCAGTACTGCATCCGTCATAGTACTCTGAACACCAAGGATCCATGTATATCAAACTGCTATCCCCACCAACTTGAGTAACATTCTTCATGGCTTCATAATTTTTGAAATAGGCTTTTGGTAGAAAACCACTAAAATTGTTGCCCGAGATATCAAAAATGACTAAACTTGGAAATAGATGTTTGATCTTTAAATTGGCAATGGGACCATGGAACCTGTTGTCTCTCAAAACCAGCACTTTCAAATCTTGTAGAGTTTGAAGCCAGTCGGGAAATTTGTCTTCTAATCTGTTGCTTCCAAGATTTAAAATTTTCAGGTATTTGCAATGGGACAAAGATTTAGGCAAAAGGCCTTCTAATAGGTTTCCATTAAGATTTAGAATGGTAATGTACTCGGAAAAGTTACTTGGCAAAGTGGCATGAAATTTGTTCATCTGTAGATCCAAAAACTGAAGGGATTGAAAATTTGAAAAACATTGTGGAATGATACCACTCAAATTGTTGTGTCCCAAGTTCAGAAATTCAAGTTCAGAATTTATATTGCAAACTGCCAAAGGGATGTCACCATTCAGTAAATTAAAACTAAGATCAAGTATATAGAGATTATCATTGTTCACTGCCATTTCAATCAATTGATCTGTTGACGTGAACAAGTTTTGAGAGAGGTTAAAAAATTGCAAGTGACCTGTTTCAATTAAGCATTTGGGCATTCCATTAAGTTTGTTATTAGAAAGATCAAGATCTTCCAAATTTGTGAAATTTCCTTGTAATTTGTGGAATTTGATCAGATTGACAGAAGCTAATTCTAATACAAATAGATTAAAACTATTGTAGACATTAGATTCAAAGTTTAGTGACAATTGACTATTCCATGAAAGGGATAAATCTGACAGATTTTGAAGTTTGGAGAAGATTTGAAAATTGACAAGACCACTCAAGTTGTTTGAATGTAACCACAAGACTTTTAGATTTGCAAGTCTGAAAATGGATTCTGGAATATTTCCTTGTAACATGTTGTTATTTTGATACAGTTCCTCTAAGGAATTTGATGAGAATGCATCATCGACATGCCATGTAAGTCGATTGTTTGATAGATCTACTTTTATCAAAGATGGCAAGGATAAACACCACAAAGGAATTGTTCCATTTAGTAAGTTGTCATTTAAATTTAACTGAGTTAGGTTTTGGAAACCTGTAATTTTGTTGGGTAAGGGACCCTCTAATTTATTATCAGAGAAATCTAATTTAACTAGTTGAGTCATCCTACTAAACACATCTGGGATTTGACCTGAAAATAAATTGGATGAAAGATCTAAGACAGTAAGTTGTTGAAGGTTTGAAAGTGATGATGGTATCTCACCTCCAATTTTGTTGGAACTCAAGTATAGTTCTTGAAATCTATTTGACAGAGGAAATACATTTGGAATTTGACCACTAAGATCATTGGAAGAGAGAGATAAATGAGTTAGATGTGGAAGAGTTAAAAGTGAGGATGAGATTGAACCGTTAAGATTATTTCTTGAAATATCTTGGAAAGTAAGGTGTGTGAAGTTAGAAAAAGACAGAGGAATTGGCCCATTGAATTGACATCCTGATAGATCCAAGATTCTAAGAAAAGAGCTGCAACTCAATTCTGGAAGTTGGCCTTCGAGGTTGGCATTATGTGACATATCTAGCTGTTGAATATTTGGTAAACAAAAAAGACTCTTTTTCAATTTTCCACTTAATCTTGAGTTATGAAGATTAAGAGTAATCAAAGAGGAAGATTGATTGAAGATCAAAACGATGGAGTTTGGTCTTATTGAGGACATATGAGTTTCGTCCAGAAGCAACTCCCTTAAATTTGTTGCATTTTGTACAAGCCTCTTCAAGGTAGTCTCTTTCCAAACTAACTCATCATTCAAAGAGAGATGAAGTGATTCTAATTTAGAAAGATGTGAGATTTGAATAGGAACTTCACCTTTAAAGTTACATTTAGACAAGTCTAGATGTTTAAGACTGAGAAACCTACCAAACTTAAAATGAAAAGGAGGAGAAGGATAGAAATCAATGTAAGAAAGGTTAAGTGATTGAAGGTGAGTAAGATGGAAAAGGGTACTATTAGGATGTAACGTACCTTCAATGCCTTCACAGCCAAGGTTGAGACCAACCACGTGACCAGAGATGGTGTCACAGGTGACACCATTCCAGGAACAACAATCACTCCCATTTTTCCATGTTGCTGTTTTCAGATGATAAAGTTCACCGTAATCAGAATAAGGGATATATATAGTGAAGGAAGACTTGAATTGAAGCAAAGCAGAGCTCTCATCATGATGACATAAGAAATTGAAAGAAGAAGAAGAAGAAGAAGTGAAAAGGAAAAGATGCAAAAACAGAAGCAACCAACTCATGAATGATTGATATTGCTTCATCAATGCAATGCAGATTTTGTGGAAAGTGTTAATGCTTTGTTTAACACAAAGAAAAGAAAAGAAAGTGTGATTGTATGAAATGGTAAGGAATGTAACATTAATATTTATAGCCAACTTGAATGGTATAATTTAGTTTCATTTTCATTAAAAATTCAAAATAATTATTGACAGTAGATTCAATAAGGTTAACATACTACAGTGGTACCCAAGCTTGTGCGATGGAATGCTCATGGCGGCACCGGTATCATTTTGAATGTGGACGGCACCAGTTGATGAGTGGCACCACTATGCAGCCATCATCAATAATATCAAGGACATCCTGAATAGGAATTGGCAGGTCAGGTTTAATGTCCCCTGTCTTTGTATCTTTTTCTTATATTTATTTTATTTTTCCTTTAGACAAAAAAAAAATAAGCATTATTCATTTCCTTATTCTCTTTATTTTTTTGGACAAGTCCCTTGTCACTTTATTTGCATCATTCATTTCAAGGCCCATTCAATAAAGTAGTATGATTCGAGATTTATATTTACCACCCAATCGGTTATTCATCCGCCCTACGCGTTTTCCATTTTACTTTTTCGTTACTTAGCGGTAGCGAACGTTATAAAAATGAGAAATTTTGAGGAAAAAACACCCTACCAAGATTTTTACCATTCACTATTTAAGTAGCGGACGTTATAAAAATGTGAAATTTGAGGGAAAAAAAACACTCTACCATGATTTTTATCAGTTCTCTACTTAAGTAGCGGACGTTATAAAATTATGCAATTTGAGAAAGAAAAAAACACCTCATAACATGAAATTTTCTCATTTTTATAACATCCGCTACTTAAGTTGCGGACTTCATAAAAATGAGATTTTTGAGAAAAAAAAAACCCTTCTACCATTAATCTATTATTTATATGTTTAGGAGTTTTTTCTCATGGAAACTTTCATACATGGCATTCTCTTGATCAACCAATTTTTTTCTAATCTTACATGGCATCTTCTAAGACCACATTTGCTTATGTGTCGTTTGGTTAAAACTCCTTAAGGTTTCGTGGTTTCGTGGGGTACCTTAACATTTATTGAACATCAAATCCTTATTCTGGCAAAACAAACTCATCATGGTATTGTTGCCAAGGGATATATCTTAGTACTTGTATTTAGCATTGCCTTATAATAGCCACAAATTTAATCAATTAATTTGTTAATAGTGGTTGTTGTGAAATGAAATTAAACCATATTAAAATAAAATTAGATTGTGGCTCTCAATTTGTGCAGAGGCCAAACATGCTAAGTAAAGGATATATAACGGAAAATCATCTTAAATTCTACCTACCTTTCTCCTGAAATTTGTAACTATAATATTGACAAAACAAGCATCTTTTCTAAAGACAAGTCCTATTAAAAAAATTGTGGAAAAGAATTTACTTTTGTAAAGTTTTCTTTAGTGTGTGATTTGGAGACTCTATGATAATTTTAAATACACAACTTGAGATTATAAATCCAAATTGGAATTGGAAGAGCTACTATAGTAGTAGTATTTTGAAATATAAAATAAAAATAAGACGGGTGGATATAAGGATGAAAAGTTGGTCGTCAATTATATATTAATAAAATGGACACTAATAGTGGATTACCAAATATTAATTTTATTCATGTACAAAAAAAAATGTTAATTTTATTCTATTTTCCTCACTTTCTATAATATAGTTAAAAAAATAATTTTCTCTCCATTTTTTTCTTGCAAAATTAACATAATCGTAACAATTTTCAATTGGGCAAAAGGTCTAATCCATCAAAAAAAAAAAAAAAAAACCTATTCGGTACCCCTTTTCAGTTAAAAACATAAAAGTACAACTTAGTCGGAACCCCTTCCAAAGGCTCAAGCCTACGGAACTTTGGGAACGGTAACATTCACTTTCCTAATTCATTGTCCTGAGCGGACAAAATAGACTGAAAATGGGAGATTTGACACAAGATAAGAGAATATCATTGTCATTCTTCCCTAATTATTCATTCGCTATAAATAGATTGACTAGTGCCTAGTAAAAGAGTTATACATTTTTTAGTTCAATATCTTTTTATTCTCACTCTATCTTATACTGACTTGAGCGTCAACACTCACGCCTCAGAACACTCACAGGTACCGTCACCTCTATCTAATGTGCTTCTTTTATTTCCTTTCTTCTTCTATTGAGTGTTTGGATGGGTTCAAAAGTTAAATTTTAGGGAATTCAATGAGCAAAATATACAAGATTATCCATACAATTTTTTCAAGATGAGGGGGTTCCAGTTGAACCCTTGAGCCCAACGTGGCTCCGCCCCTGCCTCTATGGTGATGAAGCACTATTCGACTTGCCCAACAATTTTTGTCAACTTTTTTAGTCCACTCCAAATAAAAAACACGTGTAATTGAATCTGTAGAAATTTTGAACATGGTACAATGAGAGAAGAGACACCTATAGAAAAACTTAAGTCTAGTAAATTCAAGATTGATATGATGAAACTTTGTCATCTAAAAGTAACGGGTTTGGAGCCTATTTATTATGGATTATAATCTTTTAGAAAAAGAAATTTGTATGCTCAATGCTTTAAATATTTGAAAATTATTTTTTTGAGAAACTATTGAAAACAATTTCTCATTTAAAGTAGTTTTTAAAAACTTAGTAACAAACGATAAATTTTAAAAAGTGATTATTTTATCTTAAAAAAATCATGAGAAAAATTGTATAAACAACCTTTGGGTACATGCAAAATTTAAATGGTTTTTTCCTTGAAGTAGATGGTGCATAATATATGGATTATTTCCTATAATATTTCATTCTGGCAGAGGATATGTTTCCAAAAAAATTATTAAACAAAATATCTTTTAATAGAGGATTCAAAATCATCATGTTTGTAATTCAATATTCCAAACACATATCTTTTGTGTAACTTTATTTATCTTACTTGATTATTAGAAGGAGATGACCAGGGTCTAGCATATTGCATCAAAGTGGTTGATGTTAGCCGTATCTATAAGCATTCTAATGTTCAATTCAATAAGAAATGTAAAGTGAGATGTATAGTTTATAGAATAACACATGAATTGCTTATCAAAAAAAATTATATAGAACGAATTGGCCAAATATGGAACTGAGAAATTGAAGGCTTAAGAATCTCTGAACAAAAATACTCACCTTAAAAGGAATATAAAAAAAAATAAAAATAGTAATTTAATTGTTCACAAAAAAAGTTATTCTTAAACTTCATACTTATCGAACAGAGAAAATTGTGTGATTGTCTGAAATATAAAAGGAATGAAGTAATTGACTTCATAGATTATTTTTCTATTTTATTTTATTATTTTATTAATTTTATTAATAAAAAAAAGTTACATAGTGATTTGTACCAAACATAATATTACAATAGGGGGTATTGATCAAAAAATAATCTACATGGAGGTATTAAGCAAAAAATAACTTACACGGGGTGGGACATACATTTGTAGATTTTATTATATAAAAAATACGATAAATATCAATTGAAAGTAAGGAAAGTAACAATGATTTTATATATATAAAAAGAAAGAATTAAAAGTAATAATATCATGTATTACTTTGTTTTTATTTTCCAAACATCGCTGTAAGATAAACAAATAGATAAATTTTTTAAAATTTGCACCATTAACAAATTGAGATATGCATAAAAAAATGATATAATTTTTTTTTGTGTCAAGCAAATGATAAATAATTCTACTGTTCATTACACAAATGTGAAATTTTTTCACACGGGAACATGGGCTAAAATACTCCAGAAGAAAACAAATGTCTAAAGGAGAGAGATGACGATTAACAACTAATATATATTAACCGTTGGATTAGTTTTTGCTTAATGACCTTTTTTTTATGAAAATAAAAGAACAAATATACGAACATGTGGGTTGGGAACGGGGAGTGGAGTATCACTCTCCGTTCTACCATTTCTCCTTAAAATATCCAAAATTTGGATCATTTATCATATTTAAATAAATTATTACATTAAATATAAAATTAATTTTACAAATAATTAAAAAAACCACAAAATATTAAAAATTTAATAATCCATATTTTTCATGTGTCAAAAAAATATCTATATTTTTCATTGAACATTAACCCGTGCATTTGCACGGGTAAGTTATACTAGTTATTTATATGTTTAGGAGTTTTTTCTCATGGAAACTTTCATACATGGCATTCTCTTGATCAACCAATTTTTTTCTAATCTTACATGGCATCTTCTAAGACCACATTTGCTTATGTGTCGTTTGGTTAAAACTCCTTAAGGTTTAAATATCCAATTTTGGTTGATTTTGATTTCGATCTTATCTTCTTAATTAATTTGATCTTATATTATTAATCAATCACTACCACCATTCTCACAATTGCCTTAATTATTACACATTTTCTATTTAATTGTTTTAATACTCTTGTTACTAATTATATCATGGTAGGAACCAAAATGACAAATTAAGGAATGTTAATTAATATTGTATTCCACATCTCAGTATAAATATAAACAACTCTTCTAATACATTTTTTCCAACTTTCTCCCATCATTCATTCTTTCTTTTATTCTTCTTTATTTTCTTTCATATTTTTTTCTCATGATCTAATTTTTTTTCATGTGATTCAGGTGATTTTTTATGCGTTAAATACATATTGATCCATAATCCTAAGGACATAGTCGTTATTTTAGATGGAACAATTACAAGCATAATTTTTCATGCAACAAGAAATTCGATGCTAGATTTCAATAATTTAATTATGTCTATTATATAGAACGATTTGTAGTTTTAGGTTTAATGATTGTATTTTGTAATTTAGCCAATATTTATAGTCTGGGGTTCAATTTCAAGATCTCACGAGAAAAAACACTAATCATCACTTCTTATATAATTTTTATTCCTCCTCAAAATGATTCGGATGTTCTCTATAAGCATTTGTTGAGATGCCATTTTCTCACAACCTTTTCAATTAGCATGAATTCATGTACTATATTAATTTTTATAAAGTCAATTATTTGGCAATATGACGATTATCATTATAAATCAAATTCTAAAGTTGGACTTCATCTACTTTATTTGGCAAAAATCGTTATTTCCAATTTAGAATTTTTTTAATTATTTATTGTCGGTTAATTTACATTAATGTGCTCCACCAAAAAATAGATATTCATGCACATTATTGTAAATTTCTTAAAAAAAATCAAATATAGAATAAATCAAATAATTTATTGACCAAATTATTTTATATGAACAATGTCTATATTCATGTCTTGATTCAACTGAAACATTAAATATGGAAAGTTTTAATTATTAATCCACTAATTTTTGAAATATATTTAATTAAACCAATCACAATTAATTATTAATATGATTAATTACTATTAAAGTTTGAAACAAGACTCTACAAAAAAAAAAAAAATTGGAAACAAGATCATTTTGTCCTATAATTTATCAATCAGATAATCATTATTATTTTTTTTTTGACAAACACAGACTTAACTAATCAGATAATTATTATAAAATTAATATTAAATCATATTTACAATTTCGATGTTCTTCCTATTTCGATCTTTATTCTAATTTCTGACAATTTACGGAGAATGAATATTTCACACAATTATTTTACAACATACGGGGAATGAATATTTAATTTACACGAACTTTTGATAGAATTTTACATGATTATATAATTTTATCATATGTAAATAATAGTTGAAATGATAGTTCAGGAACATAAATTTAACTTCGTAAAATCAAGGAAATTAATTTGTCTTTTTCCCCAATTGTTTTTTAAATATTTTTATGGAAATTTTTTATTAGTTGAATTATCGATGTAACTATATATAAATTTAACACAATAATTATTTTAAATGATTAAATAATAAAAAAAGTTAGAGTTGCGACTGGCAAAAAAAATAACATGGGAGTGAAAGATCACTCTCCACCCTGCTTCCCTTTTAAAATCACTAAAAAAGTATTATTTTTTATATTTAAATAAATTACATTAAATAAAAAAATAATTTTATAAATAATTAAAAAATCACAAAATAATAAAATTTTAATAATTTATATTTTCCATTGAACATTAACCCGTGCAATCGCACGGGTAAGTTAAACTAGTTTTTTTATTTTAAACGTAGAATTCATTACTTAAATAGCGGACAAAAATATTTTGATAAATTCGTAGGACGCGCTGAAAATTAGTTGGGTGGAAAAAGTAATTCTATTGTGATTCATATATATGAATCTTTCTAACCCTCCATTGACTTGGAAGTCATTGTTTTTTTTTTTATCAACCAAGAAATTGTGTACATCGTGACTTGCAAGTCATTGTTGTTATTGTATTATTATAGGAGCATTGATTGGTTTAATTTTTCTTTCAAGCTGATTTCATTTTTCCTCTCACAATTTCTTCCACTTTACTTATCTTTACATTATTTTTAAAGTGAAGATATAAATATGGTTTGAATGTCGGGTCTCACATTAAGTGGTTCCAGCCCCTTCTCGGTCACAGTTGTGGAGGATCGAACCGCCGTCCACTCTATTAAGTTAAACGTCAATCACCATTAAACCAATTAACTATTGGTAAAATAACATTAATTTTCTAGACCATCTATTACGTTGTTATGATTGTTTTAAGTGTTTTGACATTACTTTGAAGATGAGTCGTTGTCCTACAGAACATGATTGTGTCCCATTAATTTTTTTCCGTGTGATCTGGGCCCTACATTAGAAAGGTAAGATAATGTGTTTTACTTTATTGATTGTCTCCTGGTCGTCTACGTAGACTTGGAAGTCATCTGCACTAGTTGTTTTTTTTTTTATCTCACAATTTCTTTTCACTTCGTGTATGTTTGGTTTCAATTCTAGAATGGCCAGAATTGATTCTAGACATGTAGAATTGATTCTGCCTTGTTTGATTTCTCAAAAGTAGAATTGATTCTAATTGAAGCTAGAAATCGTAGTTTTTGATTATAGAATTGATTTTTACACTCAAATTATTTGTTCAACTCACTTTTGTATGAATATATCCAAACATACTCAATTATTATTATTTTTTTTTTGTTACAACTCAATTCATATTTTTACTTTATGGGTTTTGTTTTAAGCATTTTATAATTTTTTATTCAAAAAAATTAAATACTACAATTTTCAATGCGTTCATTTTACATGTTCCCATAAAAATTCTGTTAAAAACTTACTATTTAAGGTCTTAAAGAGTACCCCGGGACGCTCGCTAACATTTGCCTTACTTTATTTATATGGACAGTCTTGAAAACCTTGATATGTGAACGTTGCTATTAATTACTTGGAAAAGGCGTCTGCAGAGAGTCTACTTGGAAATCACATAAGCTGTTCTAAAACATAGGTAGTTTCACTTGGTAGAAATTATTCACGAAACCGCTGTTCGGATATTTTCTTGAACACCATCTATCAGCAGCACTATATATTGGTTGACTATAAATCTGAATTGAAAAAAATGAAATGAAATCATATTGATAATTATGGTGTTAACCTATGAAGCACGAACATGGACATGGACACAGACACCGACACGTTGACACCGATAGTAGTTTGAAAAAATGACGTAATTCAACGTAATCATAAGTGTCGGTGCCGTGTTGGTGTCCGACACTGAGATATAGCTAATCTGAGGAGTGTCCGTTCTTCATAGGTGTTAACTATAAAATGTCAAGTTTGATTATTAGTAGGACTATTACCTGATATCCTCCAACCAAATGAAGAACAATGCAAGCATTAGCAAAGTCAATGAGCCAATAAGGCTCATAAAATCCAAAACCTGTCAAGAGGTTTCCTGGAGTATGATTTCCAAAAGCTGCATATCCAAAGCATGCACAACAAAGGTAGAAGAATGTTGTAATCAAGATAGCAATCATGGAGGCCTTTTTCATTGTCTTGTGTTCTTCTGGAGGAGACTCTAGAGTGTCCTTTGTTCAATAGGGAAAAAAAGATAGAATTCAATGCTTTAATTCAGCCTTAATGGAATGTAATGGAATGTAACTAAATGTGTTGGTGTCGGAAACTGAAAGGTGTCGAACAAAATTAGAATATAAAGGGTACTTGTATCTCAAGGAGGATGACAGTGTATGGATAAGCAAAAGCAATATCCCCAAGTGCTTGAAAGACTAACCATAATTTGTCTGCAATATTTGAAGCTGGTACTCCGGTTACACTCCCCATAATTCTTCCATTTTCTACAAGCGCAACCATGAGGTATTGTAAAAATTTACGAAATTGAAATTTAGTCCCTTAAACTGAACAATATCAATTAATTTAGTCCTTTAATTCAAATTTAGCACAACAATTTTAAAGGTTCTATGTTTGTCTATGCAACTAGAGACTATTCATGTTAATATATAGATCTTTCGTTGATTTTGATGGATGTTTACAAATGAGACATTTTGATGGAGGGACTTTATTGATTTGGCGTTCTTTATTTCAAGGGACTGTTTTCCTATTTCGTAAATTTGAGGACTAAGTTGCTCGACACTTACCATCTGTCATTCATTATTTGCTTTAATGATCATAAGGCTTGAATTGATAAGTAAATAGAACCTTAATGAATCAAAATGAACTTTACCTATAACTTTTGTGATGCCAAGTCCTAGTCCAATAGAAGAGTATGTAAAGGACATAATAGCTGCAACAACTGAAAGCAATACCATGTTGTGGAAATCTGGTATGAATGACATTATGACCTGAACAACTCCAAACAGCATCATATACATAGCATCCCCATATTTACAAGGTGCTTCATGCCCTTCCTTATGGTAACAATTTGATTTCAAAATCACTCTTTGTTTGTAGAAAAGACCGTGAATGTAACCATTATACAACATAAATAAAAATATCAGTATCATAGTCTCTCATGATGATATGGAAAATATTAATTGAACACATTACTAGCCAATTTAATAAATCTAATTTTTTGACTAAATTAACCAATGTTTAAGAGTACGTATTCGAAAAAGTTTTGTTTATGATTATTTACCTGATGCTGGTAGCAGATGTAATGACATAGGCACATGTAGCACCATATAAGCTCATATGCACCAACACTCCACACACCTTTCCCCTTATTGCTCCTAATTTTATTATCACAGTAAGGAGATATAATCAAATATTCCTAGTACACCGACATTGTAAAATTTGTTTACACATGCATCCAATCAATTAACGTCTAATGCTTCCATTAGCATAGTCATATTAATGTGTGACAAACCTAGGTACAAGTTGACAGCATCCATGTAAGAGGAGCACCTAATGCTCCCTTGTTCAGGATCATGAAATCTATAGCAATCAGAAAGAAGATAAGTTGAAATGAAGGTAGTCGCTGCAAAGAGTAGAATGAATAGAGGACCTGCAATCCATCCTAATTGCGCCACCGACCATGCTAGTGACAATACACCTGCTCCTATCACTCCTGTTATTATATGCGCCACAGCGCTCCATACATTACCTGCAGATCACATCACGGACAAATGATTGGATGTCAGGTACAAAAATTTTCCTTGTTTTACATTGAAATTAATTTGGAACGTTCGAAACTAAAAAATTAAATTAAAGTACTTAGTAGCATGGTAGCTTCCATTCATGCATATTCACCAACCAGTCAAACAATATGTTCTTTACTGATTTAATTAATATACCATAAGATTATTAGCTAATCAATAGTATACTATCAGCAGGTTGCAGAGCTGATGCATGAAAAGTAGATGTAGAAATTGTTAGAAGGAATTATGAAGAAAATTAGTCACAGTAGTATACTTTTACATACAAAAGCACTTTTGAGGGAGGAAGTACAAATTATTAGTCATAGAGTAGAATTATAAGCAAAAGTTAATCACCTGTTCTCCTGAAAGGCTCTTCAACTAACACCTCGCCGGAAGAAGAGTAGCGATCAATCAACGGAGCGTTGTCTCTAAATCCTTCCTCTCCCATTAATTTCTATGACTCTACCTTCAATGGTGGATTAATGTGCTTCTCAATAATAATAACCAGCTAAAAGCACAATATACAAGTCAAAACTTTAGCTTCTGGTCCTTCAAAACTTGTTGAAATTTAAGTGTTGAACGGTATGTACAAGACGTTGGATTAAAATCTAGAATCAATCACATCCATTTCGATCTAATATCCAACAGCTTTGCGCCTATGCAACCGCTACAAAAGATCCAAATTTGTGAGTTGTGACCAGACACCTAACTGATTGTTTTCATACTCATATTCATCAAAACATATTCTTCTTTTACTCGATGTTATAAAATATATAATTTAATACAAATTTTATATACCAAGAAGGCATTGACATCCTAATGCCCTTTTATAGATGAAAAACAAAATAACAAGTGAAGTTAACCAAAAATAAAAGTTAGTGTGACTTGTTATTCATTTTAGATTCCAATTTCCAACACGCAAGAATGTGATGTGAGGCATAGTTATTATAGGTTGTATGTGCACCAGAAAATATTCATAGTGAAAATGAAGTGATTCAAAACCACAAGCTATCACATTATAGGTTTGATTTTTTCTTCAACTTGGAGTTTCCAATTTCAAACATTTCTGAAAAGTCGATAGTCAATCTGAATTTTCCTTGTAGCTGACACTGATGCTACCATCATGCATAAATAATATTCAACTTGGAAAATTTTCTGTTCCTTAAACAACAAGAAATTCTAGACTTCCGTTCCGTGAAAAAGTGTTACTTTACATAATGATTTGCTGCACTAATTTTCAGGATCAATTACATAAATATAGATGACATTATTAACAGATGAATTGTATCATCATGATTTTTTCAGGCTTCAAATGTACGAACCAATTAAAGAAGATTCCGACAATGGACAATTAGAAAAGGAGCTCAACACAATGCTTAGCCTGAAAATAATAATAGTCTAAACTTTTGTATATTTGTTTGCCTTGACAACTACAAGCAGAGATTTGAGAAGGGTCGAGGATGGCCTTCGAACTGTGTGATTAAGCAGTAACATAAATGTCAGAAGCGTTAAGGCTCCAGCCTGATGTGCAGTACCCAAAGAAACAGGTACATATGAAAGAAGGGTCGAAATTCCCAAGGTGACCTGTAGCCATATAAACCAATTATAATTATAAAATAAATGTTATAAACTTTATGCATCAATGAAAAGAATATGGAGCAACAGGTTTGAAGTTAGAGTATTCAGCTCAGAGGGGTCCCAACAATATTCACTATTCAACGATAAATGGTACTAAAAATCACATGAAAATGTCAATCGAAATAATAACCTGAAGAGACGCCATGCCAAAGACGCCTCCGATCGCAGACCGTACTGCAGGATGTATGTCCAGTTTTCTTGTTGACAACCATAAGGCACTCACTGAAATTAGGGTTGCAGTTGCAAGGATCCGGTGATTGAGCTGTAAAAACAAAACAGATAATAAAATGTATCTTAATAAATTTCCATGCATAGAGAGAGTGCAGTCCAGTTTAAGTGTCAAACAATATTAAAGCTCATGGATTAAAGCATGTTACATTACAGATTTTAAAATATTTATAGAAATAAATGAAAAAATTGCTGATATCTGCGATTTAAACTTTTTCCGTAAAACCACATTTACAAGGACAAATTTATTGCCTTCAATGGCCAAAAGCCTAATGCTCCTATCACTCCTAGAACTTCATTGAAGTAAGGAAACATTATTGCATGTCCCGTCCTGGAAATCACATAAGCTGTTCTAAAACATATCCCCAACATGATTGCATAACAAAATTATATCTTGTATTTTGTTATGCAATCATAGAAATCAGTGTAATATATTCTGAGTTTTGGATAGAAAAATTCATACATTATCTAACTACAAACATTTAGATGAACTTGCAATTTTATTAATTAATAACACATGATACATTCAGAGTATACAAACTTACAACTCAAAATCAAACTAGCTAGATCAAAAGAGTGGCAAGATTGTCACACTCACATGAACCTTATTTTAAACAGAAAGTAAAAAGTAACACACAATACAGAAAATAAGCACAAAAATGAAACTATGACATTTGCACCATCTGAGTAGAACCATTGGTCCTCCTCACTCTACCCCTTCTCCTGTTCACTCTTCTCTTAGGCTGACCACCAAATAGCATCACAAGCCATCTAGGCTTTCCAATCAAAAACACAAAATATCCAATGCCTATTCCAATCACAAATCCACATCCATATCCAATTGCCACTGGTTTCCATCCAAATCCAAATTTCTCTTCACTCCTAAAGTTGTTGGCTGGAGGTGGAGGTGGAGAATGAGGTTCAGGTCCACATTTCTTTGACAATGGAAATCCACATAGCCCCAAGTTTCCTTCATATGAATCATTTGTAAATGTATTGAATTGTGTTCCTTGAGGTATTTCTCCCACAAGATGGTTATTTGAAAGATCCAATACTTCAAGAAAGCCCAAATTGGCTAATGCTGCAGGAATCACACCGGCTAACATATTCGATGAAAGATCCAAAGATTCCAAGTTTGTCAAGTTTCCGATGGATTGGGGAATATGACCGACGAGTCTATTATGGGAAAGGTTAAGGCCTTTGAGTGCATGAAGCTCTCCAATAGCATTTGGAATCTCTCCTTCAAAATTGTTTCTTGACAAATCAATACTTACGAACAATTTTGGAATTTTCACCAGTGTCATTTCTTTCCCTTTTGTTGTCACAGTCACAGAATCAGTACTGCATGTATCTTTAAAGTCTAGACACCAAGGATCCATGTATATCAAACTGCTATCTCCACCAACTTGAGTAACATTCTTCATGGCTTCATAATTTTTGAAATAGGCTTTTGGTAGAAAACCACTAAAATTGTTGCCCGAGATATCAAAAATGACTAAACTTGGAAATAGATGCTTCATCTTTAAATTGGCAATGGGACCATGGAACCTGTTGTCTCTCAAAATCAACACTTTCAAATCTTGCAAAGTTTGAAGCCAGTCGGGAAATTTGTCTTCTAATCTATTGCTTCCAAGATTTAAAATGTTCAGGTATTTGCAATGGGACAAAGATTTAGGCAAAAGGCCTTCTAATAGGTTTCCATTAAGATTTAGAATGGTAATGTACTCGGAAAAGTTACTTGGCAAAGTGCCATGAAATTTGTTCATCTGTAGATCCAAAAATTGAAGGGATTGAAAATTTGAAAAACATTGTGGAATGATACCACTCAAATTGTTGTGTCCCAAGTTGAGATGTGCAAGCATAGAACTTATATTGCAAACTGCCAAAGGGATATCACCGTTCAGTAAATTAAAACTAAGATCGATACCAGAGAGATATTCATTATTCACTGCCATTTCAATCAATTGATCTGTTGACGTGAACAAATTTTGAGAGAGGTTAAAAAATTGCAAGTGACTTGTTTCAATTAAGCATTTGGGCATTCCATTAAGTTTGTTATTGGAAAGATCAAGATCTTCCAAATTTGTGAAATTTCCTTGTAATTTGTGGAATTTGATCAGATTGACAGAAGCTAATTCTAATACTCGTAGCTGATTAAAACTATTAGAGACATTAGATTGAAAGTATAGTGACAATTGACTATTCTGTGAAATGGATAAATCTGACAGATTCTGAAGTTTGGAGAAGATTTGAAAATTGACAAGACCACTCAAGTTGTTTGCGTATAGCCACAAGACTTTTAGATTTGCAAGTCTGAAAATGGATTCCGGAATATTTCCTTGTAACATGTTGTTATTTAGATACAGTTCCTCTAAGGAATTTGATGAGAATGAATCATCGACATGCCATGTAAGTCGATTGTTTGATAGATATAATATTCTCAAAGATGGCAAGGATAAACACCACAAAGGAATTGTTCCATTTAGTAAGTTGTCATTTAATATCAAATAAGTTAGGTTTTGGAAACCTGTAATTTTGTTGGGTAAGGGACCCTCTAATTTATTAAAAGATAAATCTAAATAATAAAGTTGAGTCAAATTAAACACATCTGGGATTTGACCGGAAAATAAATTGGATGAAAGATATAAGTCAGTAAGTTGTTGAAGGTTTGAAAGTGATGATGGTATCTCACCTCCAATTTTGTTGTCACTCAAGTCTAATTCTTGAAATCTATTTGACTGAGGAAATACATTTGGGATTTGACCACTAAGATCATTGGAAGAGAGAGACAAATAAGTTAGATTTGGAAGAGTTAAAAGTGAGGATGGGATTGAACCGTTAAGATTATTACTTGAAATAGTTAGGGACGTAAGGTGTGTGAGGTTAGAAAAAGACAGAGGAATTGACCCTTTGAATTGACATTGTGGGAGATCCAAGATTCTGAGAGAATTGCTGCAACTCAATTCTGGAAGTTGGCCTTCAAGGTAGTTATATGACATATATAGCTCTTGAATATTTGGTAAACAAATCTTTTTCAATTTTCCACTTAATTCTGTAGCTAGAAGATTAAGAGTAACCAAAGAGGAAGATTGATTGAAGATCAAATCTATGGAGTTTGGTCTTATTGAAGACATATTTGTTTCATCCAAAAAAAGGTCTGTTAAATTTGTTGCATTTTGTACGAGTCTCTTCAAGGTAGTCTCTTTCCAAACTAAATAACGATTCATGGAGAGATAAAGTGATTCTAATTTAGAAAGATGTGAGATTTGAAGAGGAACTTCACCTTCAAAGGTACAAGCAGACAAGTCTAGATGTTTAAGACTGAGAAACCCACCAAACTTAAAATGAAAAGGAGAGCCAAAGAAATGAATGTAAGAAAGGTTAAGTGATTGGAGGTGAGGAAGATGGAAAAGGGTACTATTAGGGTGTAATGTACCTTCAATGCCTTCACAGCCAAGGTTGAGACCAATGACGTGACCAGAGATGGTGTCACAGGTGACACCATTCCAGGAACAACAATCAGTCCCGTTTTTCCATGTTGCTGTCTTTGAAGCAGGTTCATCACAATAAGAGTAAGTATTTATATCGAAGGAAGACTTGAATTGAAGCAAATTAGAGCTCTCATCATGATGACATAAGAAATTGAAAGAAGAAGAAGAAGAAGAAGAAGAAGAAGAAGAAGAAGAAGAAGAAGAAGAAGAAGAAGAAGAAGAAGAAGAAGAAGAAGAAGAAGAAGAAGAAGAAGTGAAAAGGAAAAGATGCAAAAACAGAAGCAACCAACCCATGAATGATTGATATTGTTTCATGAATGCAATGAAGAATTTGTGGAAAGTGTAAATGGTTTGTTTAAATGAAAGTAAAGAAAGTGTGATTGTATGAAATGGTAAGGAATGTAACATTCATATTTATAGCCAAATTTAATATACAATAATTTGATACAAATTTTTATTTTTGCCAAATTTAGTTTTGGATATCTTTGCTTGGTGACCACACACCGGAAACTAAATTATGTGAAAGGTACCAACATGGTACAAGTGGTAGATACTTGAGTCTCTTAATTATTTGGTCCAGGGCTCGATCTCCGGCCAGTGCGTATGAAGAAATATTTGTTGGGAGAAGTCAACCCTTTAAATAAATCCCAATTATCTCAAAGGGATTAATCTCTGCAGTTGCGCGCGGAAGATACCTTTTGCTTAAAAAAAATTATGTGAAGGTGATTTGACAAATGAAATAATTGTTGATATTTCTATTGGAATCTAAATTTAATGACCCTAACCTAAATTGAATAATTCCCTCATTTTCATTCTGTAAATTAAGGCTGGAAAATATATATATCCACATAAAATATTTTTTGACTGGTCGTAAATTCAATGAACTTGATCGTATAACATACTTCAATTGAAAATTATAAATTTATCATTAACTTCATTGTCTTAATATACATAATTTATAATTAACCATAAAAAATTATATTATAATCATAAAAACATTATTCTAGTTTTATATATCAGTATTTTACAGTTTTTCTGTAGAAATAATGTACTTGTTTTCAAAATGCATATACATTGTTCTGGTAAAAACTCGAAGGGATTTGTATTATTGATTAAATGATGTGGTTACACTTGGTTCAATCCCAACAACCCTGGGAGTTTTATAAGTCAGAAAAAGGATCCCTTTACAAATGAAAGCATGGAGCTATTTATAGAGCCTCTAGTCTTCTTCTCCAAGTAAGGATTCCTAGAAATCCGGTCTACAGCGCCTTCTTCGGTGACACATCGTGAAAATAGGGATAAAGACCTTGGTCTCCAAGCTATGGCGGTTGCGGGAGGTTGGTTTCTTCCTTCCCAAGTCAGTTGCTGTCGCAGGGAAGAAGAAGATATTTTATAACAATGCGGAATTCACTTCTGGTCGTTGCCATGTTGTCGTTGGTCACGCCTTGGCCTTGAGTCGCCTAATGTGGCGTTTAGGGCTTTCTGGATTTGGGCCTAATACTCTTTCCTATATTATTTGGGCTTGTTGAATTTGCTTCTAAGCCCATTGCCCAGTCCACAGCCCCCCAAGCACGAAATCCATAGGAGCGAAGTGCTTGAATATGATTCAAATTTCCCTCTAAAATTTTTGGCGCGAGGTGAATCTTGTCGCGTCCTTACCCATTTTCTAATGCACGTTGTTCTATTTACACCATGTTTATTAACCGTTTCTCCACTTCCTGCAGCCACGATGAGATTTTTCTTCTATAAAATGAAGCATTCGATGCTGGGATCAACTCATCACATTCTCACCTGCTTGCTTAAGAATTTTCTTTTTGCAGTATGTCTCCCAAAAATCCTCCCTTTGAATGTGGTCAATCCCCTGCTTCTCCCGTCATCAAGCGGCTCCGGCGTATGTTGACCCTGAGTACGGAGGACTTAATGGACGATTTTGGTGAGTTCTCGGAGTTTGTCAAAGAGCTTAATGATTATTGCTGGAGGTTGACCAAGGAAGAGAAGCGTTTTCTTGACAGTGTGCTGCGTCTGGAGAAGGAGTTGAAGGATAGTGCATCCTTTATGATTGCTGTGGAGAATGTCAAAGAATGCCATGCCGAAGTTACCGAAGCTGTCGACAGCCAGATAGAGATCACGAAAGAGACCATGGATGTGCAGGAGGAGATCCTGGGTATATGCTTTAACGAGGAGCGAAGGGTGGATGATCGTTTGGTGATGTTGAACAAAGAGATGAAGCCACTCTTGAAGAGGAAGAGGGCTCTTCAGGGTGAGATTAGGGATGATGTTACTAAGCTGATTTCCAGACGTCACTCTTTGGTGGACCTTTTGGACAAGCAGGGCGAGCTGAAGGAAGATTTGAAGCCTATTGAAGAAAACATGGTGAAGGCGAAGAGGGTGAAACGGGCACTGGAGGAAATGCACCGTATCGCTGTCGCCGATGCTGGTGAATTGGGGAGTTCTACCATGCCATGAAGTCTTTACTTGCTTGCTCTTTTATGTCTTTTTTCCTATGTTTGTAATTTGTTTCCGTATTTTTGGACCTTCGTTATTTTCATTCTGTTTCTTTGCTTCCGTTGTATTTCCTTTGCAAAAAATTTGAATATTAAGCAATTTCCTTTCCTTATGTGTTGTTCTTTTGTTCCTTTTAGTACCGCCTCCCTTTGCAGCCTTCAATAACTAAAATGGGTCAAATTTTTGACTCCTTGGAAACGTAAAAGTGACATTTCTCGAGACAGTCAAAACTTGGTGGTTACGACCGTCCAAGCATTTATTACTACCGTTAATAACGATGTTAAGGTTAAAAATTTACTATAAATATCACCTGCTAAAACTCGAATTTCCATCGACTTGTTTGGAATCCTTCCGATGGAAAAGAGTAATGCCAAAATACCTGCTGCTGAGAAGTCTCAACCTCAGCGAGGGAAGAAAAGGGTAGAGGTATCTACCTCTAACTCCACTCGCTCCCGAAGGTCTAAAGAGGTCAAAAAGGTGGAGGTTATCGTTCTTTCCTCAGATACCTCTGATTCTGGTAGTGGTGATGAGGATTACGTTTCGTTTCTGGAGACCTATATTCCTCCTGAGCTTCGTGCTTCTTCGTCCAGTGAAGAAGAGGGGTCCCGGGTCACCGTGGAATCCAAGATGACTTTTCCTGAGCCTGCGCAGAAGGATTCGGAGTCTGATTGACAAGATTTAGGACTAGGTCTTTCTTTGTAATTTTGCTTTCTATCATTGTACCTTTATTTTTCAAAATAAATAAAGATTTTTGGTCTCCGACTGAATTTATTGTTCCTATGTTTCGCCTTCTCCTTAATCTTGAATCTTTTCCTTTTGGGCGTTTTCCCTTTTTACTTCTGTTACGCCTTAAACAGGGCGAGGTTTGTATCCTTGGCGTGGTTATTCTTGAGGCGCGTTGTGCTTCGAGGTAGTAATTTGGCGACTTCGATTTCGCCTTTTAGGATAATAACTATTTGACGATAAATCTTCCAAGGTTTACTCTCGGGATACACGCTTTTGACACGTATTTAATCCGACGACGCGTGCGTTACCTCTTGCTTCAACTTCTGGACTTCAACCAGCCGAAAAGGTTTCCTTCTTTAAATAGTATCTCCGTTTCTCTTTCCCTTTACTTACTTCTTCTCGCAAATCCGTATTCTTTTTCGCATATCCTTCTTCGATCCTCCAGCAAGCCTTTGTTCAACGCTTCGTGTTAGGACGCTTCCAGTTTATTGCTCCCAGCTTTGTCAATTTCTTAAGGTATTTTACTTTTATACCTTACTCCTTTCCTCCAATTTGGTCTGTCTTGAGTAGGAACCCTAGTTTTTTATTAGGTTTAAAAAAGATGGTTATTTTGAGGGAGTTAGATGACAATGAGGGGAGGGTTCCTATTTCTTCTCCTAGTTATTTCGAATGGGCGCAACAAGTTCGCGCCCACTATACTAGGGCTAACGGCGTCCTTAATAGCCGAGGGTTTTACTCGGAATTATGGGGTTTTGATGTTGGGAGTAGTAGTAGTGATAGTGATAGCAGTAGTGATAGTGGTAATGACAGTGATTGTGTCATAATCTCCCATTCCTCTTTCACAGGAAAGCGGAAGAATCCTTGTCGAGATCTGGTTGTTGCTGGCTACACTCCCGTCACCATGGAAGTATCTTCAAAGTATATTAGTGTGGAAATGGTGAGGAGCTTTAGGAAAGCTGTCAAACTCTCTAACTCCCCTCCTCGTGAAGATTTGATTATAACCGAGCCTGTCAAGGAGGGCGAGTTCGTGTTTAATAAGAACGACACCTCGCCTGACTACTTTTACCTTTACACCAATGTGATCCAGCCGCTCAACATCTGGTTACCCTTTACTTCCTTCGAGGCGGAGATGCTGAAGGTTCTGAATGTCGCCCCTACCCAACTTCACCCTAACAGTTGGGCCTTCATTAAAGCCTTTGAGGTAATATGTTTGGGTTTTGACCTAGAACCCTCAATCGGCGTTTTCTTCTCTTTTTACCAAATAAAGAATTTGAAACCTCAATCCCTAGTTTCCCTTAGTAGCCAACCCAACCGTCGTCTCCTAAGTTTATATGCTTCCAATTTCAAAAACTTTAAAGACTCTTTCTTTCGGGTTCGCAGCGATGAGAAATTTCCTGAGTTGATGTATGATGAGGTTGACGATCCTCTATTTCCTTTCTATTGGACCGATAACCCTAGGCTTATCAAGGGAGCCGCCTTTGAGGCTCTGAGTGATTTTGAACAAGATACCGTCAACTTCCTTGATTCTTATGCCCTCCTGGATACCGCTGACATTCTTAGGTGTGAGGGTAATAGTGACGCCTTGGAAGAGTATTTGCGTAAGTAATGAATTTGTATCTTTCTTTATTTGTTTAATGTTGATCTCGCCTCGTTACTAACTTGTGTTTCTTTGCCTTCCTTGTTTTTGTAGAGAGAATGAGAACTATCTCGAATGAGGAGAGATTGGCGTTTTTGGCAAAAGCTCGCCAGCAGAAGGCCAATCCCGCCGTTGCTGTGGTCGACCCATTGAAGCAGCTACAAGTGGAGGAAGCTGCTGCCAAAGAAGGACGAAGTAAGAAGAAGCACGAAGGGCGGATCCGTGTCGAGATCCCGGGGAAAACAGCTCCTGGAGCCAAGGAAACCGAGGGTGTCGCTCCTCCTCCTCCCAAAAAGCAGAGGGTCGAGAGTACTACTCAAACTGTCAAGGACGCCTCCAAAGGCAAAGGCGTGGCTTCCAGTTCTTCTCAGCCTCCCTCTCAAGACGCCGATGCCGGTGCTTCCCTTACTTGGAGCTCTTTTGACCCTTTCGAATTCATTGAAAGGGGAGTGACTATAGTTGGCGATATGACTCGCTTCACCAACACTCCTACTGAGGACCTGAGGAAAAAGGCTTTGGAGTACGAGGTTAAGGGCACTCTTCTCAACTATTTGCTGACTAATCGCCAAGAACAAGAGGTCCAAGAGGCGAAGCAAAAGGTGAAGACCGTTGATGATAATTTGGCTGATATTGAGAAGAGGTATACTGAGACCAAGATCAAGCTGGAGGCAGATATTAAGAAGCTGAAGGAAGAACGGGAGGGCGAGACAGAGAGACTGAAGAAAGAGTATGAGGAAAAGCTGTCTAAAGTTAAAGAAAGCCATGCCGCTTCGGAGGCCAAGCTCAAGGAGAATGCTGCTGCCCAGGATGAGAAACTCTCTAAGCTATCCAAGGAGAAGGATGAAGCGGTACTGTCTGTTGGGACCTTAGCTGATGAGAAAGCTAGATTGGAGAGTGATGTCACAGAGCTTCAGCTCTATGCCGCCAACCAATATGACGAGGGCTTTTCCTTTGCTATAGAACAGGTCAAGCTTCTTTTTCCAGATCTCGATGCTAAGCGCCTTGGCGAAGCTGATGCAATGAATCAAATTGTTGACGGCAAGCTCGTTCCCTATGTTCCTCCTCAGTGAATGATCTCTTTTGTAATGATCTTGTTTTTTGCCCTTCTGTGGCTTTTTGTAACTATCTTGTATGCCCTTTGTGGCTTTAAACAATTTGCCCTTTGTTGGGTCCTTTATTAATTTCTTCATTCTCCCTTAAGTTTTTTCTTCATAACTTCGCGGATGAATTTTGCATTACGTTGTGAGGTAACGCCTTCTGTCATTCTCACCTTGGAAACTTTGTCCCTACACCAGTTATATCTTCAACATTCTATAATAATTGTGAATCGATAGAAAATAACTTTATACCTGTTGTCATTTGGCGTTATAATGAATCGCCTTGCTTTGGTTGTGTGCAAGCTTCTTCTGGCGGTGTTGATAATCTCGCCTTTCTTTGCTGTATCTTTTTCTGACGCACCCAACTCGTAAGACTTACAGGTAACGCCAAGGCCTCGCAACCTTGTTTAAATTTTTTTTTTTCTGACGTACCCAACTCGTAAGACTTACAGGTAACGCCAAGGCCTTGCAACCTTGTTTAATTTTTCTTTTTCTGACGTACCCAACTCGTAAGACTTACAGGTAACGCCAAGGCCTTGCAACCTTGTTTAATTTTTCTTTTTCTGACGTACCCAACTCGTAAGACTTACAGGTAACGCCAAGGTCTTGCAACCTTGTTTAATTTTTCTTTTTCCGACGTACCCAATTCGTAAGACTTACAGGTAACGCCAAGGCCTTGCAACCTTGTTTAATTTTTCTTTTTCTGACGTACCCAACTCGTAAGACTTACAGGTAACGCCAAGGCCTTGCAACCTTGTTTAATTTTTCTTTTTCTGACGTACCCAACTCGTAAGACTTACAGGTAACGCCAAGGCCTTGCAACCTTGTTTAATTTTTCTTTTTCTGACGTACCCAACTCGTAAGACTTACAGGTAACGCCAAGGCCTTGCAACCTTGTTTAATTTTTCTTTTTCTGACGTACCCAACTCGTAAGACTTACAGGTAACGCCAAGGCCTTGCAACCTTGTTTAATTTTTCTTTTTCTGACGTACCCAACTCGTAAGACTTACAGGTAACGCCAAGGCCTTGCAACCTTGTTTAATTTTTCTTTTTCCGACGTACCCAACTCGTAAGACTTACAGGTAACGCCAAGGCCTTGCAACCTTGTTTAATTTTTCTTTTTCCGACGTACCCAACTCGTAAGACTTACAGGTAACGCCAAGGCCTTGCAACCTTGTTTAATTTTTCTTTTTCCGACGTACCCAACTCGTAAGACTTACAGGTAACGCCAAGGCCTTGCAACCTTGTTTTATGGTTCAGCGCTCACATCTGAGTTGATCTTTAATAAAGATTCAGAGCTCAAGTTTGAGATAACCATTTTTGTTGGTTCAGAACCCGTAACTTAATCAGGTTGACGCAAATATTTTGACATATGCAAGAAGATATAAACTACTAGAATTTTGAAATTCAATGAGCCTCGATAAAAACCCCAGTTGAAACAGGGGAAAAGAGTGTCTCATTGTCTTTTTATTCATTTATGAAAATGGTTCTTATACATCATTAAAAATATTGCTAAAAGAAGAGAATGATTTTACTTATTCTTCCACCAGTAACGTGATGCCCCGCGACTAGCTGTAGTAGAACTTTAAATTTGCTACGTTCCACGTCCTGGGGAGGGTTCTTCCTTCCATGGTCTCTAGACGATATGCTCCTCCTTCGAAAGCTTCTTGCACCCGAAAAGGGCCTTCCCAGTTTGCCGCGAACTTTCCTCCTTTATCCTTTCCCATAGGTCTTTTCAACACTAGATCGCCTTCTTGAAAACTCCTTTGTTTGACTCTTGTATTATAACGCCTAGCGGCCCTTTGCTTTATGGCGAATTCTCTGAAATGCGCTCTTTCTCTTCTTTCCTCGATCATGTCTAGGTTCTCTTCCAAAGCTCTGTCGTTCTCTTCCTGCGTTGTGGTTTCTCTGCGCCAACTAGGAGGATTTATTTCCACCGGGATCATCGCGTCTAAACCATAGATCATTGTAAATGGCGCTTCTCCTGTCGAGGATTGGGGAGTGGTGTGATACGACCAGAGGATGGGTGAGATGTGGGCTACCCAAGCCTCGCCTTTGCTATCTAGCCTCCTTTTTAAGGCTCTTAGTATCACCTTATTTGCTGACTCTGCTTGTCCGTTAGCTTGCGGATGCTCCACTGATATAAAGGTGTTTTTGATTCCTTTGCTTCGACAGAACTCTACGACCTTTTCGCTGGCGAACTGTGTACCGTTGTCGGATACGATATACTTGGGCAGTCCAAATCTGCAGATGATTTTTTTCCAATAAAAGATTTTAACCTGTTCCGCTGAGATGCTGGATACCGGTTCTGCTTCAATCCATTTTGTAAAATAGTCAACGGCGACGATGATCCATCGCGCTTGTTTGTAGCCAACCGGAAATGGACCAACGATATCTACACCCCACATGAAAAAGGGCCATGGGGATAATACCGATTTTAACGGTTCCCCTGGAACGTGATGCAGATTGGCGTGTCTTTGGCATTTATCACAGTTTCTTACATACATGGCGGTATCATCATGTATATCTGGCCAATAAAATCCTGCTCTTAATATCTTTCCTGCTAATGCTCTTGAACCGATATGGCTACCACACGATCCCTCGTGTACTTCGGACATGATGCGCTTTGCTTCTTCGGTACTGACGCATAAAAGGAGGGGGGACGCAAATCCCCTTTTGTATAGCTTATCCCCTACCATTGAATACCATGCCGCCATTTTTTTCAATTTGAAAGCCTTTTCCCTTTCTTTCGGGAGCTCATCCTTTTGGAGGTACCGGATAATGGGCGATCTCCAGTCTTCTTCTTCTATTACCATCATCACCTCTTCCCCGCTGATGCTGGGAGTTTTTATAGTCTCTTGGATAACGGTTCTATGGCTTCCTGGTTTTTTGGTGCTCGCCAGCTTTGACAATAGATCTGCTCTCATGTTTTGTTCGCGGGGAACGTAAACTAATTCGAACGAATCGAAATGCTTAGCTAGGTTTTGCACTTTCTCCACGTATTTGATTAACTGCGGCTCCTTCGTTTGAAACTTCCCTGATACTTGGTTGGTTACCAGTTGGGAATCACTCATGGCCCTTAACTCTTTTACCTCCATATCTTTTGCTAACTTCATTCCTGCTATCAAAGCTTCGTATTCCGCCTGGTTGTTGCTGGCTTTGAAGGCGAAACGTAGTGATTGTTCTATCATAACGCCATCTGGTCCTTCCAATACTATTCCGGCTCCACTTCCTCGTACGTTGGAGGCCCCGTCAACTGAGAGTGTCCAAGACGCAGTTTTCTCTGTTGTTGGCGGAGTAGACATTTCCAATACAAAATCAGCTAATCTTTGTGACTTAATGGCCCCTCTTGGTGAGAAAGTGATGTCAAATTCTGATAATTCGACGGACCACGCTACCATCCTTCCTGCTAAGTCTGGCTTTCGGAGGACGTTTTTGATAGGATAATCTGTTCTAACAACTATCTCGTGGCTTTGAAAGTACTGCCTTAATTTTCTGGCTGTGACAACTACCGCGAGAGATAACCTCTCTATCCTTTGATACCTTGTTTCTGCTCCCCTTAGGGTTCTACTTACAAAATATATAGGTTTTTCTTCGCCCTCTATTTCCTGAACTAGAGCTGAACTTAAGGCTCTATCCGAGACTGCGAGATACAGGTAAAGGGTGTTACCTGGTAATGGGCGCGTCAAGATGGGCGGTGATGCTAGGAATTCTTTTAGTTGTCTGAAGGCTTCTTCACATTCTGGTGTCCAGGAGAACCTCTCATTTTTTCTAAGGGATGCGAAGAAGTGGAAACCCTTTTAGCCCGCACATGATAGAAATCTGGATAGTGCCGCTATTCTGCCTGTCAAAGTTTGGACTTCTTTCACGGATGTAGGGCTTCTCATGTCTATGATGGCTTGGCATTTTTCGGGGTTAGCTTCTATTCCTCTGCTGGTGAGCATAAACCCTAGGAATTTCCCGGCTTGTACTCCAAAGGAACACTTTGCTGGGTTTAGTCTCATGTTGTACTTTCTTACTGATCCCATGATGTCCAACAGATCATCATCATGGCGATTTCCCTCGGAAGTTTTTACTACCATGTCATCGATATATACCTCTAAGTTCTTCCCTATTTGCTCGGCAAAAACCCTGTCCATCAACCTTTGGTATGTTGCTCCCGCATTCTTCAATCCAAAAGGCATGACGTTGTAAAAATAATTGCAGGTATTCGACATAAAGGCTGTATGGCAGGCGTCGGAGGGGTTCATCTTTATTTGATTGTATCCGGAGTAGGCGTCCATGAAACTCAGCATCTTGCACCCCGAGGCGCCATCAATTAACCTGTCTATGTTGGGCAGAGGATATGGATCTTTGGGACATGCCTTGTTTAAATCTGTGAAGTCCACGCACATTCTCCACTTTCCATTGGCTTTTTTCACCATGACGACATTTGCCAACCATGAGGGGTATTTGATTTCTTCGATGAATCCGACCTCCTTTAGCTTCTCTACTTCTTCCGCTATAGCGACTCGTCTTTCTTCTCCCACCTTCCTTTTTCTTTGGGAGACTGGTTTTGTGCTGGGTGATATTGAAAGTTTATGTGTTATCACCCCTTCGTCAATCCCTGGCATATCTGAAGGTTTCCATGCGAATAGATCAGCGTTATCCTTCAAGATTTTGATGATTCGTTTCCTCTCCTCGCTGGGCAACGCTGTTCCCAAGCTGGTTGTCTGGTGTGGGTGATCGCCGATTTGAACCTGCTCCAGGTCTTCTATAGGGCTTACCCTTCGATCTTGAAATTCTTCCCTTGGATCCATATCTGCGTTTTCTATGATGTTTATGCCGCCTAGAACTGCGGCTTGTCTTCTTTTGAATTTTCCACTTGCGCTGGAAGTTCGGTGCCGTATCTTTAAGCTGGACTCGTAGCATTTCTTGGCGAGAATCTGATCGCCCCTTACTGTTCCTACTCCCCCATTATCAAGGGGGTATTTTATTGCTAGGTACAGAGTGGACATGGCCGCCCCCAATGTGTTAAAGGCGGGCCTACCTATAATAATATTATAGGAGGTAAAAAGAGTTTTAACTACCAGATATCGCGCCTTGATAGTTTTGGCGTTGCTGCCTTCTCCAAATGTGGTAAGAAGAGAGGCATAGCCCATTACATCCACTTGTTCGCCAGAGAACCCAACCAGGGTTCCTGAGTATGGTTGCAATTGCTCTTCTGCTAATTGCATGGCCTTGAAAGCTTCCCAGTACATAATGTCCGCTGAACTCCCTGAGTCTATCAGTACTCTTTTTACATCGCAGTTAAAAATTTGGACTTGTATCACTAAAGGATCATCGTCATGAGGTGCTACCTCCAGCCCATCCTTTGCAGTGAACGCCAAATCTGGTACGTCTAATGGCTGGGGTTGTCTTACGAGGTATATTTCCGAGATGGCTCGGCGTACATACCTTTTCCTTGCTGAGCTTGATTCACCCCCGCCTGAGAATCCTCCTGCTATTGTATTCACGGAGATTCTCCCCTTGGGAGGCTCTCTATTTGGCCCAGGAGGGTCCCGTGGCTCCTGTCGGGGGACTTTTGGCACGACAACCCGCCCTTGGGCGGCATCGTCAATGAATTTACGGAGGTGTCTGCTTTTTATCAGCTCTTCGATTAAATCTCTTAAGCGGAAGCATTTTTCTGTGGAGTGACCTCTACACCTGTGATATGCGCACCAGGCGTTATCGTCAAGCCCCATGGGAATGTTACTGGTTCTCCTTGAGGGGAGGCTTGCCAAACCAGTGGCCAGAATTTCGTTTAAGACGTAAACTTTTGAGGCATTTAATGGCGTGAGGTCTTCATTGGCGGGATGATTCCTGAATTCTCTTCTGGGCGGTTGGCGGTAGGGCTTACCGTGATGCCTCTGCCATGGGTCTCCTTGGTGGCCTCCCGCTTTTGGTCGTGGGTGTTCAGGCGCTCTAGTGGCACGGCCCACGTATTCCTTCTCCTTAACGTCTCTTTGTCTTTTCTCGGCGTTACTTTCTTCGCCCTTTATATAACACTCCGCCCTCTTGTTTACCTCTTGCATTGACGAGGCTGGCTTTTGGGCTAAGGACTCATTGAAATGTCATGCTCTTAGCCCATTGTGGAAGGCTGCCACGAACATCTCCTGGTTTGGATTTGAGACCTTGATAGTGGCTTCGCTGAATCTGGCGAGGAAACTACGCAATGACTCGCCATGGTTTTGGCGGATGGAGAAAAGACTGGTTGATGTGACTTTCACGTGTTTCGATCCAGCGAACTGGTGGATAAATTTTTTATGAAAGTCAGCATAACTCTCAATTGAATTCTTTGGAAGGTTCATGTACCAACGTAGGGCGACATCCTTGAAGGTGCCGGCTAGTAGTTTGCACTTTAGATGCTCCGGAGCATTGATTATGGCGGTTTGTGTTCCAATTGCCATCAGGTGCTCCCTCGGATCTGTCTTTCCGTCGAAGGTAGGAAGGTGAGGAACCTTGATTGTTTCCACCACTTGGGAATCCCATAAGTGTTGTGCTAAAGGCTGTACGTCCATGACGCCCTCTCCCTCCTCCTCCTCCGAAATCAATTTCGCTTTCTCTTTCTCATTAGTTCTTTCGGCTTCGATGGCCGCAATCTGAGTTTGTAAGCGCCGTATTTCTACGACGGCGGCTTGCAAGGTGTTAACGCTAGAGTTATCGTTGTTTCCATGCTCTCCAGCCATGTGAAGATGTTTGATTTTTCGTCTAGTTGCTGTGATAGGCTGGGATCAAATGATTTTACCGCAGCCCCACGGTGGGCGCCAAAATGTTCTGGTAAAAACTCGAAGGGGTTTGTATTATTGATTAAATGATGTGGTTACACTTGGTTCAATCCCAATAACCCTGGGAGTTTTATAAGTCAGAAAAAGGATCCCTTTACAAATGAAAGCATGGAGCTATTTATAGAGCCTCTAGTCTTCTTCTCCAAGTAAGGATTCCTAGAAATCCGGTCTACAACGCCTTCTTCGGTGACACATCGTGAAAATAGGGATAAAGACCTTGGTCTCCAAGCTATGGCGGTTGCGGGAGGTTGGTTTCTTCCTTCCCAAGTCAGTTGCTGTCGCAGGGAAGAAGAAGATATTTTATAACAATGCGGAATTCACTTCTGGGCGTTGCCATGTTGTCGTTGGTCACGCCTTGGCCTTGAGTCGCCTAATGTGGCGTTTAGGGCTTTCTGGATTTGGGCCTAATACTCTTTCCTATATTATTTAGGCTTGTTGAATTTGCTTCTAAGCCCATTGCCCAGTCCATACATGAAATGAAAAACGTGAACCATTTACATGTGTCGAATTGATGTTTTTCAAGCTTATATGTGTATGGTGCATGTATGAAAATGAGTTAATGGCTTCTATTAGATAGAAGTGTGTATGCTATTTTTTTTTAATGGCAAATATATTATATATAGATATACAAAAGAAAAATATATAAGATGTATTAGAAATACACTCCAACAGAATCTAACAGTCTCTAAGCTAAGATAGAAAAATAAATAAATAAACAACCAAGAATAGAAGTGTGTATGGGAATGGATTGTCTCCGGTGGATTTTCCACTGCATTTCCTCAAGTCCTAATCTTAACCATTAGATTTCTTCTCTCTCTTCAACTTTTTCTTTTTCTATTTTTTTGGATGGTTGTGATGTCACTAGTGACAGTAGACAATCCATTCCCAAGTGTGTATGCTTATAGTGTTGGAACAAAGTTCACATTGGTGTGTGAATTGAAAATAAAATTGAGTCCCATATCGGGTACTAGAACATACTAGTGTGTTGTAGCATACTAGTGTGTAATTTTGAGAAAATAAATAAAATTAAGTCTCATATTTTATTTAATTTATTGTGCTTTATTTTCCATTATTTTGTAACCGTTAATTTATGGGAGAATAAATCTTATTGATGGCTACACTGAAAAAACTTGATTAAAAAGAGATAAGCCTAGTTGAGAACAACCTAAGAAACCATGAGCCGGAAAAACTTGTTCAGATTAATCAATCACATAAACAGGAAGACCACAAGTGTGGGTAGTAGTGTGGCTTGAATATTATCTACCAGGAATTGAATTATGAGCAAATTCATCTAATGATTATATCTTATTATCTTCTGCAATGATGCTCGTGCATACTAACAGGTATGTTACCTTCTTATTTTTATTTGAAACAAATAATGGGCAAGTAATTAGTGCCAAGATGGAGGCTAACGGCCTCACACTAATTTCATCAATTCTATGGTGTAATTAGTAAGTACAAATGATAATTGATTTTGAATAAAGCTACTCATGTATGATTGGTATTAGACCAAACTCTAGTATTGTTGTTGAGACTATTTTTTCAGTGATTCGCCGTGTATTTACATTTTTAGAAGCTAATGCTGAATATGATGTAGAATTTATTTTTGGTGTCTCTACATGGCGTTTGATCTACTGTTTTGTTAGACTTATATAATTTTAACAAAACTTCTATCGTGAAAAGAGAAAGTAAGACAAGCTTTTGTATATTTCATAAGTTGAAATTTTGAAAAAAAGGGAAACCATATTATTTTAATTTGGTTTAAGAGTGATCAAAGTATCACTAGTTCCTTCAAGTAAAGAATGGTCTTAGTACCATTGTCCCTTTGATTTGAGATTGGTCTTAGTACCATATTGGAATGACCTTAGTGTCATTATATTGATAGATATTGTAGTATCATCAATACATGTGGTATTGTAGTACCACATGTGGTATCGTAGTTCCGTTGATTCATAGATTGAGGTTGTAGCTTCAATCTGAGTGGTATTGTAGTACCACTGAATCACCGATGAGTAATAGATTGATGTCGTAGCATCAATTCGAGTGGTATTGTAGTACCATTCAAGAAGGTGTATTCTTTGACCGATTTCTACCGTGCAGTAGCATATCGGTATACAGTTGAAACTGGGCTGTTTTATCCTGGGGACGGCGTGGTTGATAGTCTGCTTGCACAATTTTGGGCAGTGCCACGAAACGTCTTAAAGAGAGCGACCTAGTCCGCGACTCAACCCAGTAATCTCTTCGGTGGCTGTAAAAATTATTTTTAACTGTTTTTAAATCCCGAAAACAACAATTTTAAGACGTTTCTTTCTGCCATGACTACCGAAGAAATTACTGGTTCATATTATTATGTCGCTGACTATGGCAAACCATTTTGGTTTAAAAGGAATCACTTCAAACATTAGCAACAAAATAAATCATATTTTTAGAACAATAAAAGAGTTGCTAACGTGTTGAAGGATTATATTTCAATTGTATTTGAAACAATTGAACAAGTTTAAAAATGATAAAAAGTCTAAAGAAGATGCACTTGAAAGTCTGATAACTTATCTTCTTTTGAAAGAAAAAGTTGTAAAGCAAGATCAGAAAAATAACGAAGTGCTTGTTGTCTCGAACAACAACACTAGAAACAGAAAAAGATACTCATCACTTTTGTTGATGAATGTTGAGATTATTTTTCATAAATCTTATGGAAAATAAAAGTGATAAATGATGTTCTTGACATGTTTCAATTCTTTGGAATTGAAATTGAAAAGTAGTTCAATAAGAAAGTCAAGTAACTTCATTTTGTTATAAGGCACAAAATATGATTCCCACATTTTTTAATGAGAATGAAATTATACATGAAACAACTACAACTTACTCTTTTGAGTTGAACGGTAAAGAAAAATAAAATAAAAATAAAGAACCTTTTACCGAGCTAGTTGTTACAGTCATGTTTAATTTCGGCATTGCATCTCATTAGTGTGGAAATTCAATTAACTGATTGTTTTGTGCTAAATAGAGTGCCTAAGTGCAAGAACAAAATTCACTTGTGAAATTTTGTAGAAAAGACAATTTAATTTGTCTTATTTTTTGAACTTGGAGTAATTTGACGTAGGTTCAAATTCTCGACTCCTAGAGAGTTAAACTCACTAGTAAAGCCCATGAATGTGTATTTGTTGATACATAGTTATAATAAAAGCTTGTAGGTTGTAGCCTAAATGCTAAAATGATCATAGAATCAAAAGATGATTTCTATGAAAATGAATTTCTCTTTAAAATTGGGAAATAGTGGGGGCTCTAGTGGAGGCATTGTACCTGATCACATTCCAGTGATCAGAAGCAGTAATGAGAACATCGAACAAGATGTAATAGAACCTCAAAGAGGTAAAATAGCAAAAGTTGCTAAAAAGTATGAACCTGTTATATGGTTTATGGATTAGAAGATGATTCAACGAACCTCTAAGAAATTGTCTTTCTTGGATGCTGATTTATGGTTGTAGCCGTAAATGATGAGATAGATCCTCTATGTTGATTTATGGTGGTAGCCGTAAATGATGAGATGAATTATCTATTATCTAATAAGACTTGACATTTAGTAGACTTGCCTCATGAGTACAAGTTGAATGATTATAAATAAATTTTAGAAAGGAAAACAAATATATATATCTTTTCAACATGTTTTCTCCAATTACAAGAATAATATCCATAAGGCCAAATGGATGTTATAACTACTTTTCTAAATAGTGAATTGGAAGAAGAAATTTTCATGGAACAACCTAAATATATTTTAACTCATGGGCAAGAAAATTAAAGTCAATAAGTTAGATAAGACTTTGTAGAGTCTTAAACAAGCCATAAGAAATGGCATGAAAAGTTTGACAATTTGATGATTGTCAAATGATTTTCGAAGTAAATGTAATCTTGGATATTGAGATTACTGATTCATGAATGCGAATTTCCTTAAATCAATCTCACTATGATGAGAAAGTTTTAAAGAAATATATTTACGGAAGCAAACTTGTTTGCATACTATATGATCCTAGTTTAAAAACTATGGAGGAGCACTGTTGAAAGTGTAATACAATCAGAATATGAAAGCATTATTGACATTCAATATGTCACTAATTGTACTTGACCCGGCATTATATGTCGTAGCATTGCATATGTCGTGGTACTGTTGTGCCGGTTTGTTAGTAAACCGAAGAACTAGCATTGGTATGCTATTGAGATATTCATGAGATAAAAATGACTATGAATCTCATATTACATTATTATAGATTTTCTGATGTTCTTGAAAGATTCAGTGATGTAGATTGGAATACATTATTATATGATTCCAAAACAATTAGTGACTATATATTTGAAATATATAGTAGAGAAACTGTATCTTGGAAATCAGAGAAACAAACTATATATATTGGCTTAATCCAATATGGAGTCTGAAATGATACCATTAGCCACAACTAGTGAAGAAGCAATTGGTTGCTTGCTATTTGAGATTCCTTTATGGAATAACCTATGCCAGATGTGTTGATCCATTGCGATAGTACCGCGGCTATTGCATAAATTGAGAACCGTTATTATAACGGTATAAGACGTCGAATAAAAAGAAAGCACAACACAGTGAGATAGCTAGTCTCTAAAGGTGTTGTAAGAATGGATCATGAACACACTGATGAAATTTTTAGCAGATCCTTTGACGAAAGGAATAGCTAAAGTGGAAGTCCATAATATACCTGTAAAGATGGGACTAATGCCTAAATGAATTTCTCATGATGGAAACCCAACCTAAATGACTGGAGATCCCAAGAAATAGGTTCAATGGGTAATAACAAGTTGTGAGGAGTTAAAGATGATCATGCAAGTAAAAATAAGAAAAGCATGATTCCTGAAAGCGAAAGGATGAGATAATAAAACTCTTAATGAGATCTATACTCTGTATGAGTGGAGTACCGAGCTTCAGGAGTACTCTTGATAGACTCACCTATATGAATGTGGAACTGAGGCCGATTCCTATGGAATTTAGAGGCGAATTCCTAGAGCGTTCATGAAACTGGGATACACGTGCATGGCCATTAAAGCACGGGCTATAAAGATACACCTTAAGAAAAGGTTGTGTGCGGGTTTGAGAAAAATCCGAGATAGAGTTCAAGACAAGTGTCACTCTTACTAAATCGGGCTCTTACTTGCTATGTAAAGGTTCAAGTCATAGACACCTTTGCTTATGCACAATCTTTTAGAAACGTCCTACGATATTTTGGAATTTTCTTTTAAATTCAAGTGGGGGATTGTTGGAACAAAGTTCACATTGGTGTGTGAATTGAAAATAAAATTGAGTCCCATATCGGGTACTAGAACATACTAGTGTGTTGTAGCATACTAGTGTGTAATTTTGAGAAAATAAATAAAATTAAGTCTCATATTTTATTTAATTTATTGTGCTTTATTTTCCATTATTTTGTAACCGTTAATTTATGGGAGAATAAATCTTATTGATGGCTACACTGAAAAAACTTGATTAAAAAGAGATAAGCCTAGTTGAGAACAACCTAAGAAACCATGAGCCGGAAAAACTTGTTTAGATTAATCAATCACATAAACAGGAAGACCACAAGTGTGGGTAGTAGTGTGGCTTGAATATTATCTACCAGGAATTGAATTATGAGCAAATTCATCTAATGATTATATCTTATTATCTTCTGCAATGATGCTCGTGCATACTAACAGGTATGTTACCTTCTTATTTTTATTTGAAACAAATAATGGGCAAGTAATTAGTGCCAAGATGGAGGCTAACGGCCTCACACTAATTTCATCAATTCTATGGTGTAATTAGTAAGTACAAATGATAATTGATTTTGAATAAAGCTACTCATGTATGATTGGTATTAGACCAAACTCTAGTATTGTTGTTGAGACTATTTTTTCAGTGATTCGCCGTGTATTTACATTTTTAGAAGCTAATGCTGAATATGATGTAGAATTTATTTTTGGTGTCTCTACATGGCGTTTGATCTACTGTTTTGTTAGACTTATATAATTTTAACAAAACTTCTATCGTGAAAAGAGAAAGTAAGACAAGCTTTTGTATATTTCATAAGTTGAAATTTTGAAAAAAAGGGAAACCATATTATTTTAATTTGGTTTAAGAGTGATCAAAGTATCACTAGTTCCTTCAAGTAAAGAATGGTCTTAGTACCATTGTCCCTTTGATTTGAGATTGGTCTTAGTACCATATTGGAATGACCTTAGTGTCATTATATTGATAGATATTGTAGTATCATCAATACATGTGGTATTGTAGTACCACATGTGGTATCGTAGTTCCGTTGATTCATAGATTGAGGTTGTAGCTTCAATCTGAGTGGTATTGTAGTACCACTGAATCACCGATGAGTAATAGATTGATGTCGTAGCATCAATTCGAGTGGTATTGTAGTACCATTCAAGAAGGTGTATTCTTTGACCGATTTCTACCGTGCAGTAGCATATCGGTATACAGTTGAAACTGGGCTGTTTTATCCTGGGGACGGCGTGGTTGATAGTCTGCTTGCACAATTTTGGGCAGTGCCACGAAACGTCTTAAAGAGAGCGACCTAGTCCGCGACTCAACCCAGTAATCTCTTCGGTGGCTGTAAAAATTATTTTTAACTGTTTTTAAATCCCGAAAACAACATATAGAAAGACATCACATAATTCTAGGTAAAAATTCTAACAGCCCCAATTTTAAGTGGGATATGCACCCTATTTTTTTGTTGGTACCGATAAAGTTTGGTGGAGTGTGTGAATTTGGGTCTTCGTGAGGTCTGTTTGATTGGAGGTCTCTTGTGTATTCTCTCTTCGTGGTTGATCCTTGCCTCTATCTAAGGGATTTTTTGGATCTTATTGTGGTCGGAGGTTAGAGGTGTTTACTTTTGCTGCTATTCTCCCTTTTACTTACATATGTTATAGTCTCTTAGGTGTATTGTGGATTGTACTTCTAGTAACCCTTATAATCTAAATATTCTATTATACTTTTATCGTTTTTTATATAATATTATTTTAGCATTAAAAAAAATAGACAACATAATCTCTGCGAGAAATACCACATAATCGTAATGCACACTTGCTTTTTATTTTATGCATCATGTATTGTATATCTTGGTCTTATTAGCCAACCGTTGAATTCAAAGATTTTATTGAGTAGATCAACTCCACAAATTTTTATAAAAATTCAAAAAATGTAGTTATGTATTCAGACTATTGAAATTCAACGGTTTTTTAAAAAGTTTGCCGTACGTTCAATTGAAGTTATCAGAAAAAGTATCAAACGTTTTTTAATTTTTATAAAAATTTGTGGAGTTGATCTACTCAATGAGATCTTTGAATTCAACGGTTGGATTGAAGAAATATAATGCCGATATCGAGTTATTAAGCGGAGTAAGTCAATGAATATATATATACTCCCTCCGTCCCAAAATATAAGCAAAAGTGAGTCAAATAAATTTGATGTATTTGATTAATAATTTGGACCGAATACATTCACTTTTATTGATCAACTTATCTAGAATTATAAAATAGTTATTGCGTTACTATTTGGTGATGTCATAAACTTTTATCGTTCGTGTTCACGAATTCTTGTTTCTATTTATGTAATTGCAGACTTTCAGTTTTTAGTTTGAATATCTTACAATTATCTTTGTAATCTTTTAAAGATTCTATCTGACCTTGCGGTAAGAGGAGAGTCATTCAGAACCTTTAAAATTGATCAGAAATGTTACTGATCCATTTAAGTTTTTTAGTATTGCATTGTTTGTCAATGATGCAGTGGCTACGAGCACAATTGATGTTTTCCAAAAACTAAAAAAGCAAGGGCATATTTTACCATTTATGGACATCAGAGGATTCCTCTATAAGCAACAAAAAAAGTAACAAAAAAAGTATAGTTTCTTTTTTGGTACACAAAAAGTAATTTATAGTTATATACTTTTGGTTTATATTATTTTTTATTAGGAACATGAGCTTTGAATGGTTGAACTCAATCAAAAGTATTTTGGATTAGTTTTTTCATAATATTGTGGGCATATTGCTTGTTTGACCAAATTAATTCATATATTCATTTTTTTAAAAACTTTTTTTTTATCAAACTCACAAAAAGGAATCATATTAATTAATCTCTTCTTTGATTGATCCAAATTAGTCCTTGTCTGCCTTTTTATTGAAGTATAGCCTTATCTCTTGCTATATCCTTTATTTGTAATTCTAATATGCACCATTCATTCTTTTTTTACCAAAATATGCACCATTCTTTTTATCTAACTCAAAAAAGATCTCATATTAGTCTCTCCTTTAATTAGTCCTTGTCTTTTTCTCTGTCATTCTAATAAGCATCATTCATTTTATAACACATTCATTACGTTATTATAATAGTTTTCATTGACTGGGAAGTCAATGTTCTTGCTTTTTAGATACCAAAAAAGAAAAAGGAGCAAATTAGTCATTGTCTCTCTTGTTATATACCTTTTATTATTTATCATTCTAATAAACACCATTAATTTTCTAGTCCATCCAATTAAGTTATCATGTTATGTAAATTTGGTTGATATATGAAAGTGATATCTTGTTCTTTCTAAATTGACTTGGAAGTCTTCTCCAATCCAAAGATAGAACGTGTATGCTAAGCTGCATTAATTTTGTTTTTTCGTCCCATTAAGAACGCTGGAAAATAATTCCACAAGTCATTTTTTATATTAAAAAAAGAATTATATTCCACAAGTCATTACTGTATGATAATCGTTTCAAATTTATTTCCTGCTATAGCAAAAATTTTCCAATCATATTGAGTTAATTAGCGGCTTGAACAAAAATAGCTCAAGTGCGTGGTTACAATAAAATAGATTTGCATATTAATTTAAAAGTGGTAGTAACAACTAGAGCTGTCAAGCTAGCCCGAATGGGCCGGCCCGCCAAGCCCAGTTTTTTCCCGAGTTCAGGCCTTGAAAATCCTAGCCCGAATTATTTCTGAACTTTTTAGCCCGGCTCGATAAAACCCGATTAAAATATGGGCTAGCCCGAATGGGCCGCGGGCGGCCCGCAAGCCTGAAAAAATTTAAAAAATTAAAATTAAAAATAAATATAAATAATTTGTTTTGGATGATTTTAACTTATTTGTAATATAAATTATAAAACACCGTCTGCTACTTAAGTAGCGGGTGAGTAAAAATAGGGCACCCAAGAAACTCGTAGGTAACGGATGAGTAAAAATAGGACGCGCGAGAAACTCGTACGTAGCGGATGAATAAAAATAGGGCGCGCGAGAAACTCGTACGTAGCGGATGAGTAAAAATATGACGGGTGAGAAACTCGTAAGTAGCCAATGCGTCAAAATTGGGCGCGAGAAACTCGTAGGTAGCGGATGAGTAAAAATAAGGTGCGCGAAAAACTCGTAGATAGCGATAAGTAAAAATACGGCGCGCGAGAATTATTATATATATATATATATATATATATATATAATATAAGTAGCAGATGAGTAAAAATAGGACGCGCGAGAATTATTAATCCTATTTATAATATTGAGTTTGAACACTAGAAGTAAAAAAAACAAAAATTTTAAAAAAACCCGGCCGGCCCGAAAGCCCGACAACCCGTACCGGGCCGGGCTCGGGCACTAATTTTGGTAGCCCATTTTTTATCCGAGTTTTTTAGCCCGGCCCGACGAATCCCGATGCCCGACCGGACCGGCCCGAAATCGGTCGGGCCGCCCGTTTTGACAGCTCTAGTAACAATGCTTAAGAAAGCTTTAGATGGATCTGTTGTGAATTCGAACCGAAAACCACACCAATAATACTTAGAAGTGTGGGGCAAATGAATTGAAGCAACAAAATCAAAATGAATGAGCAATTTAAACACAAAAGTTAAAACTACCAAAATCGATAAAGAGACACAAAATTGTTTATCCAGTTCGATTAAAACCAACCTACTCCGTGGGAGAGAGACTCTCTCCAATCCACTATCAAACTTCCTTCTTGATTACAAAGATTCAATACAAAAGAGTTGCAAGATTTAGATTTTTCCTAAATCTATTCTTTTTCCCAAATCTCTTCCTATGACCAAGAGATTTCAATGATAAGTGATTACAAGGTGTTAGAAACACTTCCCCAACCTTGAGATTACCCAAGAAAACCCTCTAACACTCTAGCCTTGTTGTTGGAAGAAGAGCCCTAAAATCCTACATTTTCCCTCTCTCTTGCGGCTGAAAACGCAACAACAACATATATATACCAGCAGCCCACGCCCCGCGTGACCAGGGCCACGCCCCGCATGATGGCCATATCCAAAATCTACCATTTTTCCTAAATCTCTTCCCGTGACCACGAGATTTCAACGATAAGTATTGAAATTGCCAAAACAGAGAGATTGATTGAAGGATAACATACTGTATATTATTTATATTATTGTATCAATTGAGGAAAAGTTTGTTACATATATATAGCCTAAGTAATAGAGCCGTTGTAACTATATAAGACAAAATATAATATTATTCACGTGTTAAACAAATCACATTAACTAATACTAATTACAAATTAAATTAATTTGGTCAAGTAATATCAGTAGGTAAAACTCTCCACAAGCTGGACTGTGGATGTCATGAAGGCCAAGCTTGGATATGAGAGTGAGGAATGAGGGACTGTGTAAAGGTTTTGTAAGAACATCGGCTATTTGAGCAGTAGAAAGTATGGGAAAAAGCCGCAGCAAACCACTTTGAATCTTCTCTCTTATGATGCGGCAATCTATTTCAATGTGTTTAGTACGTTCATGGAAAGTGAGATTATGGGCAAGGTAGATGGCTGATTTATTGTCGCAAAAAACAGAAGCAACAGAAGAGAAAGAGATGTGCAGATCTTTAAAGAGGTACATCAGCCATTGCAATTCACATGATTTGGAGACAGTAGCTGCTTCTTGGATTTCCATGAAATGAGAGAGGAACATACAATAACCCGTAACAGATTTCCTTGTTGTAGGACAAGTTGCTCGGTTAGAATCTGCAAAACCAGAAAGTTTTAAATTAGAGGTTGCTGAATAAAATAATCCTTTGCCAAGTGATTACAAGGTGTTAGAAACACTTCCCCAACTCTAAAGATTACCCAAAAGAAATTCTCTAACACTCTAGCCTTGTTGTTGGAAGAAGAACCCTATAAAAACCTACATTTTTCCTCTCTCTTGCAGCTGAAAACGCAGCAGCAGCATATATATACCAACAGCCCACGCCCCGCGTGACCAGGGCCACGCCCCGTGTTGTGGACAGCTTATGAACCAATTTCCTGCTACAACAATTACTACCTGCGTAGCCAGGGCCACGCCCCGCGTGATGGCCAGATCCAAATCCTGTTTTCTCCTCTTCACATCACTTCAAAGGCAATTCATAACAGGATCTCTGGATGGGTGAACTCTAGTTCATATTATTAAGAAGTTTTTACTAGCTTTGAATTGGGAGGTGATTATTAATCATTCATATCGTGAAGCTAATATTTTGGCCGATGCTTTAACAAAATTTGCATGAATAAGAATGTTGAGTTTTCAAAGAGATTTAACTTTTTTGCGTTTGAATAAGCATGAATAAGAATGAAAATATCAATGTTCTTCTAGGTATAATAAGAATTGGCAAAGAAAAGATCGTGTTTCTATAAAATGTATATGTTTCGCAGCAAAGATCTAAGTCATAATGCTCTCTGCCTATCAGTTTTCTTCTTTGTATTTACTTCATTTGTATGGATCATGAAGAATCTTCCAAAGTCCACTCTGTGTCACTAGCCTAAACCCTTTGCTAAAATTTAAACAGAACACAAGTTTAGATGTGAAACTCTTAAACCTAGTTTTAGGGTGGATTATACATTTTAGGCCATTAAAATTAAAGCCAAGATTGAGCTTATTTTTCATGTTAAATATTGCCCTTTAACGAGGTCTTCATATCGGCAGCATAATTCGAACTCACGTTCTGTGGCAGCATAATTCGAACTCATGTTCTGCCTCCAATATTAGTATCGTGAAGCTAATATTGTGGCTGATGCTTTAACAAAATTGGCATGAATAAGAATGTTGAGTTTTCAAAGAGATTTAACTTTTTTGCGTTTGATTAAGCATGAATAAGAATGAAAATATCAATGTTCTTCTAGGTATAATAAGAATTGGCAAAGAAAAGATCGTGTTTCTATAAAATGTATATGTTTTGCAGCAAAGATCTAAGTCATAATGCTCTCTGTCTATAAGTTTTCTTGTTTGTATTTACTTCATTTGTATGGATCATGAAGAATCTTCCAAAGTCCACTCTGTGTCACTAGCCTAAACCCTTTGCTAAAATTTAAACAGAACACAAGTTTAGATGTGAAACTCTTAAACCTAGTTTTAGGGTGGATTATACATTTTAGGCCATTAAAATTAAAGCCAAGATTGAGCTTATTTTTCATGTTAAATATTGCCCTTTAACGAGGTCTTCACAAGGCAGCATAATTCCAATATATAGGCAAGTTATTGGTATGTATGATGCAGTTGACTCATTTCATCAAAACATTACTATTAGATACCTTAATTAGCCTCAACACCTTGGCTCTCATTATTATCATTGATTATGGAAAATTTGAGGGAGAATGAGATTGAGGACAATATTTCAATATATAGGAGTCAAATCAACTTTCTTTATTCAGTTTTTCTATTAGTAATTAATAATTAGTTTTCCACCACAAAACTTATACGTATCGTTATGTTCTGCAGTTCTTCAAAAAACAGAAAAGGAAAAAAATATATTTAGAATGGAGGTTGTCAAATGATCTCCTATATTAAGGGAGAATTAGGAGGATGAGTTTTAACTCCTATATAATATATGTAATTGACAGTCTGCAATCATTTTAGATCAAAATAAGGCTCTGACAATTTGCAGACAACACCTTTCTTTAGTACGTACCCTCTTCCAAGACCTCCAGCTTCTAAGGGATATTGATGTCTCCAACGCCAAATATGTACATTTTCCTTTTTTGAACATGGAGCACCTTGTAACATATAGAAGCGGAGCATATCATCGCTGCACCTTGTGTTAAAAATAGCTTGCAGTGTAAATGTATATCTATCTTGATTAGGCACAAATTTAAAAAGCTCATGTTTATGAAAGTTGATTTAGAATCCGTACATGAAAAAGGATACTCTGAAAATGATTAATATGGTTAAGCAAGTGTAACAAACAAAATATGTCATTCTTCCTTAGTTTAAGAGGCAAAAAGACCACATTGGCATCTGTTCTGTATAATTATGCAGCAGAACTCCCATGACAGCACAATTCTATTTCTGATGCACTCGAATATCTTAACAGTGATGCAAACTTGGTTTAACAAATCTATACATAAATTAAGTAGCACATATAGACAGTATAAATTAATAGTCAACACCAGAATATATTTGGTCAACAAAAGTGAATGTATTTGGTCCAAATTTTGAACCAAATAAATACATCAAGTTTGTTTGACTCATTTTTTCTTATATTTTTGGACGGAGGGAGTATTTTATAGGTTTTGGATAAAAAGTAAATTCTAGCTACATACAGACACTATCTAACTACACACAATATATTATTTCAGAGTACAAACTTACAACCAAAAATAAATAAAACTAGCTAGATCAAATAAGAGGCTCAAGATTGTCTACTCACATCAAGCTTATTTTAAACAGAATAAAAACTAACACACAAAACAGAACATTATGTAACCGTACCGACCATCCAGAAGCAAAATCTTTTGAAAAATAGAAGCGGCTTGCTGGAGTATATCATCGGCTCATCACTATGTATTAAAAATAGCTTGTTTAAAATTGCAAACTCTCCTATAATATTTGGAATCTTGCCTTCAAACTTGTTTCTTGCCAAATCAATAGTTACAAAGTTTATTGGAATTTTCACCAATTTCATATTGATCCCTTTGTTCATCACAGTCACAGAATCATAGGACCCTTCTGAATCCATTATATATAGCCTGCTGATATTCTGTCCTACTTGAGTAACAATCTTCATGGCTTTGAAATTTTTGAAATAGGCTTTCGGTAGCGGACCACTAAAGTTATTACCCGAGATATCAAAAATAACTAAACTGGGAAATGGATGCTTGATCTTTAAATTGGCAATGCCACCATGCAAATTATTATCTCGTAAAATTAGCACTTTCAAATTTGGCAAAGTTTGAAGCCAAGCAGGAAATCTATCTTCTATTTTGTTGCTGCCAAGGTTTAGAAACTCCAGCATTTTACAGTGAGACAAAGATATAGGCAAATAACCTTCAATTAGGTTGCCATTGAGATTCAGAACATGAAGATCACAGTCCTTTGAAAAGTCACTTAGAAAAGTGCCATCAAATCTATTCATTTGTAGATCCAAAACTCGAAGGTATGATAAATTAGCAACACATTCTGGAATGTTACCGGTCAATTGAAGTGAAGTGATTGAAGTGATTTCATACTGCAAACTGACAAAGAGATGTCATTGTCACCTTCCAGTAAGTTAAAACTAAGATCAAGGCTACTGAGCTGCACAATATTCAATGAGATTTGGTCTATTGAAGTGAAACAGTTTTGAGAGAGATTCAACGATCCTGATATTTCGAGCAACCAATTAGGCACCCTTCCATTAAGTTTGTTATTGGGATAGATCAAGATGATACAAACTTGGAAGTTTTCCTAACAAATTGGGAAATTGAGTCAAACTCAAAGAAGACAACTCCAATTTTAGTAGAGAAAAATTGGAATTGACATTGGATTCAAAGGTTAGTGATAATTGGGTATTATGTGAAAGGGAAAGAGAATTCAAATTTTGAAGTTTGGAAAAGTGTTGAAAATTGATAACACCACTGAAGTTGTTTGATGATAGACATAGTGTAGTTAGCTTTTCAAGGTTGAAAATTGATTCTGGAATATTTCCTTGTAGCTTGTTGCCGCATAGAGATAGTGTCTCTAATGAATATGATGAGATTGCACCGATATGGCCGGTAATATTATTGTTTGCTATATCTAAATTTACCAAAGAAGGCAAAGATAATAAAGAGGAAGGAATTGTTCCATTGAGCAAGTTATCATTTAATCTCAAATTAGTTAGTTTTTGGAACCCTGTAATGTTGTTGGGTAAGGGACCCTCTAATTTGTTGCATTATAATTTGGTCTAAATCATAATTTCTATTCCCTCATACTAAACTATGATTGTTATTGTAATAGGCTGCTAGCTACTATCTAATATTGAAATTAACTTCGATTCTATAACTAGGACTTACATTATGTCCATGTTAGAGACATTAATTTGTGGATCAAAATCAACGTACATCATCAAAGGACTTCATCTCCGTTAATCAGTTTGGTCCTCGAAAAAATGGACGGAAAAGACTAAATTGATTAACGGAGATGTCTTTAAGGGACCTATTCAGACTTTTTTTTTCTTTAAGGACCTGTTCGGTCCTTTTTATCTTTAAGGGACCAATGTGAAACCAAAAATGTTTTAAGAGATCATTTTACTAATTAAACCTAAAATATTTATCATATTTCAACCAAAATAGTGGAACTAGTTACACAGATAGTCATCTTAACTCAACTCAATACTAAAGTTATTATTGCAAAATGGAGAAAGAGAATTCTACAATTAGAAATTATCTCTTTGAATTTTGTAGCATCATACTTTGTGGTCAAAATTTTACCTCTTTCGAAGAATTTGGAATTTAACTCTCAACCCCTCCTGAGATACGCTCACATGGACATACATTGAAACATATTATAGAATGGAGTTTATTCAGATCCTAAATTAAAAGTTTATATACTACTCCCTCCATCCCAAAATGAGTGACCTAATTGACTATTTTACCCATATCAATACATAACTTTGACGATTAATATTTTTAATTATATAATAGTAAAAATTATATAAATTTGATATCTTGAAAATACTCACCGAGACGAATCTAACAACCTCTTATATGCTAATATTTATTTTTATATATTAGTAGAAAATATGATCAAAGTAAGATATATGAGTACATAATCAAAATGAGGGAGTGCCATTTATTTATTATCCTAAACAAACAAAAGATAAATCATTCATTTTCTAGACCATCTATTATGTTTTTTTGAATGTTTTGGGTCTTTTGACATTAATGCTTTTAAGATGAATCGTTTTCTACAGGAAGTGATTGTCTCCCATTAATTTTTCTTATGTAAACTTGGCCCTCCATTAGAAAGGTGTAAGAGAATGATGTACCAAAAAATAAAAAAAGTGAGAGAATGTGTTTTACTTTGCAAATGTTAAATAGTGCCATGAGCATTGGTCTTTCGTAGCACGTCTTGTACTGTGTAGACTATTTGATTCAGTATATATATATATATATATATATATATATATATATATATCATTTTGGCTTGTTAAAAAAAAAAGTGCCATGAGCATTGGTTAAGAATTTAAATTTAGAAGGTTTTTCTTGAGTATTGGTATAGTCAAAATGTAAAAAGTATAAATTTTGATTGTTTCAATACAAAACTTTTTCTTTATTTCTTTTTTTAGCTCCTTAACTAAGTATCCGGGACACTAGTTAGCAAGACCCTTACTTTTATTATCTTCCGGTCGTCTACATAGACTTGGGACTTGGGAGTCTTGCACTGTGGGTTTTATTTTTTACATCCCATTAGGGTATAAGCATCAACATATGGCCTCCATAGTTAGGGCTGTTCCCGACAATTTAGAGTCCCGACCTTAAATATTAAAAGTGGCCTCTTAATAATTTTTTTAAAGAATAATAATCTTTTAAATTGTAAATAATATAATTAAATAACATAAAAAATAGTCATATTATAAGGAGAAATTACATAATTTATAATTTTAATCATTTTAAAATAATAAATAACAACCCAAGAGTAGGGGTGTGCATGGTCCGATAATTTGACAAACCAAACCATATCCAAACCGAAACCATTTAATTGGATTTGGATTTATAACCATAACCATATTTTATTATAAACCGGTTATAAAACTGGTTATAAATTTGGTTATGGATATATAACCAGTTATTTTAACCAAACCAAATTTAAAAGCGGTCATTTTTTAAATCCAATTTTTAACCGGTTATTTTTAAATCTGATAAAAAAAATCAGTTATTTCCTTTTAAAAACTGGTTTTAAGACAATTTAAAAAAATCTTTTTTTTTTTGAAAAAAATCTAAATTTAGTAAAACTTGCGTAAAAAATATAGTAAAGAAATCAGAATTTTATACATAGAATAAATTCCTATATTTTATTTGGATAATGTAATTGAATTTCCTTCATTTAATTTTATTTATTTTAATAAAATCGACCATAAACCCACAAATTGGCCGTAAAACCGAAAAAATCGGCGGAAAAACCTAAAATCGGTCAAAAACCATAAATCGGTTGAAAAACCTAAAATCGACCAAAAGCCCTAAAATCGACTATAAACTCTAAAATCGGCTGAAAACCCAAAAAATTAATCGAAAACCCAAAATCGACCCTAAACCCAAAAAATCGGCCGAAAAACTTAAAATCGGCAAAAAACCCAAAAATCGACTATAAATCCTAAAATCGACCGAAAAACTAAAAAATCGACTATAAACCCTAATATCGGCCGAAAAATGGGCTTATAGTCGATTTTAGGTTTTTCGTCCGATTTCAGGATTTTGGGTCGATTTTAGGTTTTCGGCCAAGTTTTTTGGGTTTAGGGACAATTTTAGATTCTTCGGCCGATTTTTTGGATGTTGGCCGATTTTGGGTTTTCGGTCGATTTTTTGGTTTTTCGGCCAATTTTTTGGGTTTTCGGCCGATTTTAGGGTTTATAGTTGTTTTTTGGAATTTTGGCCGATTTTAGGTTTTTCTGCCGATTTTTTGGGTTTTCGGTCGATTTTTGGTTTTTCGGCCGATTTTTTGGGTTTTCAGCCGATTTTAGGGTTTATAGTCAATTTTTGGAATTTTGACCGATTTTAGGTTTTTTCTGCCGATTTTTCGGGTTGCCGGCCGATTTTAGGGTTTATAGTCGATTTTTTGGATTTTGGCCGATTTTAGGTTTTCGGCCGATTTTTTGGGTTTTTCGGTCGATTTTTGGTTTTTCGGCCGATTTTTTGGGTTTTCATCTGATTTTAGGGATTATAGTCAATTTTTGAAATTTTGGCCGATTTTAGGTTTTTCTGCAATTTTTTTGGGTTTTCGGCCGATTTTAGGGTTTATAGTCGATTTTTGGGCTTTTGGCGAATTTTAGGTTTTTTCTGCCAATTTTTTGGATTTTCGGTCGATTTAGCGTTTATTGACGATTTTAGGTTTTTCGGCTAATTGCATTCTGGTTAAAAGGGTGGACATCCATTTTATCAACCGGTTAAAAATATGGACAAACCGATCCAAAATTTATGGTCTGGATAAAAATCATATTGTAAATATCCCGTCATTTAAATTTGGTTAAGGATATGGATGAGGTTTTTATTTGATAACCAGTTAATTTGTGCACCCCTACCCAAAAACTCTCAGATTGAGTCCCACTGTGTAGTGGTGGTAGGAGTGGGGAGAAGAAATGGAGAGACATATATCTCCATATACATAACACACACGGAATACGTGGGGTCGAGATGGTTTTGGGTATGTGAGCTTAAATCTTTTTCACCAGCTTCAGGGAATCAAGTATGCTTCAGTGCCATATTGGGTGTAGCATTTTTGGATTGGTATTTGTTTGGACATTGTTCCATATTGGGTGTAGCATTTTTAGATTGGTATTTGTTTGAACATTGTTCCATGAGAAATATTGAGATGAAAAATAGTTCATATATAGTACTTTCTTGATTATGGTATGTTTGTAGTAGATGATGGTATAGGAAAAGGATTGTACTATCATTTATGGTTGTGGTATGTTGAACTATGAATTTAGATCACATTAAAGGGAAAGTTGTCTTCTGTTTTAAGTTTATTGCTTGAAAAATATGTTCGATTATTATTACTTTTGGTAATAAGTTCTAAAATTGTACTTTGATTTAATTTTGTTAGAAGATTGTTCTAAAATTGTACTTTAAATTGAGAATTTGGTGGAATTCTAACGTAAATATTTCTATCAAATTTTAAGTATTTTTTGAACGAATTATTTATAAATTATCATAATTTATTTTTCTTGGGAACCAAATTATTATATCATTGAATGTCTCTTTAGTTACTCATTTTAATCACCAATGTATGTATATATCTTTTGTCGGTCACTTTCTATAACGACAATATATCACACATTCAAGTATAAACATATTTGTTTATCCATTTAGGTTAAGTGTGTATTTTGAAAACAAATTTTCCACTTTTACAATTCACGTAAGTGAAGAAGCTACTTCGTGTGTTTCAAACACCATAAATAAATAAGTTTGAGAAAATAACACAAGGGTAAAAACACTTGTTCACAAAGTTGACACCTATAACTTGTATACTTGAATTCCAAACCCTCGTGTGCAACAAACAAACTAAATTTCAATCATCATATACTTTGACATTAAAAAAATGATTTGGCAACCAACATTAAGTTAAGGTATTGTTGTTCATGTAGATTAGAAATTGTGCTACTTTTGTGATGATAGCAATGGTAATTAATCTACATGAACAACAATACCTTAACTTTCTTTGCTCACACAAACTCTTAAAAGGATGGTTTGAGAGACTCAAGGAAGAGAGACAAGAAGGCTCTCTGTCTAATCTATCAAGGATTAGATGAAGACACGTTCGAGAAGGTCTCGGGAGCAACGACGGCTAAAGAAGCATGGGAGAAACTTCGAACCTCTTACAAGGGAGCCGATCAAGTGAAGAAGGTACGTCTTCAAACACTAAGAGGAGAGTTTGAAGCTTTGCATATGAAAGAATGTGAACTTATCTCTGATTACTTCTCAAGAGTTTTGACGGTTACTAATAATCTAAAAAGAAACGGAGAGAAGTATGATGATGTAAGAATCATGGAGAAAGTTCTTAGATCGGTAGATCCAAAGTTTGAGCATATTGTCACTGTCATCGAAGAGACAAAAGATTTAGAGGACATGACAATGGAGCAACTTCTTGGGTCGTTGCAAGCTTATGAGGAAAAGAAGAAGAAAAAGGAAGATATCGAGGAGCAAGTACTCAAGACACGACTCGATTCACCTAGAGAAGAACATGGTCGGAGCAACCAAAGACGAGGTGGCGCTCGAGAACGTGGACGTGGTCGTGGATATGGAGGCGGACGAGGTTGGAGGCCTAATGATGACAACAACCAAAGAGGAGAAATCTCATCAAGAGGTCGTGGGAGAGGATCTCCAAAACCAAGGTACGATAAGTCACGGGTTAAATGCTATAATTGTGAGAAGTTTGGGCATTATGCTTTCGAATGTAGAGCTCCTGGAAATCATAGAGTTGAAGAGAAGGCCAACTATGTTGAAGAAATAAACCAAGAAGATGGAACATTATTGTTGGCACACAAAGATAATGAAAGAGGTGGAGATAATCAATGGTACCTTGATAGCGGTGCAAGCAACCATATGTGTGGGCGAAGAAGCATGTTCGTAGAGTTAGACGAATCAGTGAACGGGAATGTGGCTTTTGGAGATGAATCAAAAGTGGCAGTGAAAGGTAAAGGAAACGTTCTCATCCGTTTGAAAAATGGGGATCATCAATTTATTTCCAATGTTTACTATGTGCCAAACATGAAGAGCAACATCTTGAGTCTAGGACAACTCTTAGAGAAAGGTTATGACATTCAATTGAAGAATAATAATCTTTCTATAAGAGATCATTCAAACAAGTTCATTGCTAAGGTGCCAATGTCAAGAAATAGAATGTTTGTGCTCAACATACAAAATGATATTGCGCAATGTCTCAAAATGTGCTACAAAGAAGAGTCATGGCTTTGGCATCTTCGATTTGGGCATCTCAATTTTGGAGGATTAGAGTTGCTCTCTAAGAAGGAAATGGTCAGAGGATTGCCTTACATCAACCACCCAAATCAAGTATGTGAAGGATGTTTACTTGGAAAGCAGTTCAAAATGAGCTTCCCTAAGGAGTCAAGCTCAAGAGCGCAAAAGCCGTTGGAGCTCATACATACGGATGTGTGCGGTCCGATCAAGCCAAGATCACTCGGTAAGAGTAACTATTTTCTTCTCTTTATTGACGATTTTTCAAGAAAAACATGGGTATACTTTTTGAAGGAGAAATCAGAAGTGTTTGAAAACTTCAAAAAGTTTAAAGCCCTGGTTGAGAAGGAAAGTGGCCTCGTGATTAAAGCCATAAGATCCGACCGAGGAGGAGAGTTCACTTCAAACGAATTCCTTAAGTATTGTGAAGACAATGGCATTCGACGACAATTGACGGTACCAAGATCCCCTCAACAAAATGGAGTGGCAGAGAGAAAGAACAGGACAATCCTTGAGATGGCGAGGAGCATGCTAAAAAGCAAGAGACTACCAAAGGAACTGTGGGCAGAAGCTGTTGCGTGCGCTGTTTATCTATCAAACCGTTCTCCGACAAGAAGCGTGTTGGGAAAAACACCACAAGAAGCATGGAGTGGAAGAAAGCCTGGAATTTCCCATCTAAGAGTCTTTGGAAGCATAGCTCACGCTCATATACCAGACGAGAAAAGAAGCAAACTGGATGACAAAAGTGAAAAGTACATCTTCATTGGTTACGACGCCAACTCCAAAGGCTATAAGCTCTATAATCCTGATACGAGGAAGACTATCATTAGTCGAAATGTCGTTTTCGATGAAGAAGGAGAGTGGGATTGGAAAACAAGTAATGCGGACTACAACTTCTTTCCACAATTTGAAGAAGATGATGTGGAACCAGAGGAACCAAGAGTAGATCCCGCTACCCCTCCGGCTTCACCAACTCCGAGTTCTGAAGAAGGAGAAAGCTCTAGTGAAAAGACTCCTCACTTTAGAAGTTTGCAAGAGATTTACGAGGTAACCGAAAATCAAGACAATCTTACTCTTTTTTGTCTATTTGCGGATTGCGAGCCCATGAATTTCCAAGAAGCATTTGAGAAGAAGACTTGGAGAACTGCCATGGACGAAGAGATCAAGGCGATAAAGAAGAATGAAACATGGGAGTTGGTCTCACTTCCAAAAGGGCACAAGGCGATAGGTGTAAAGTGGGTGTATAAAGCAAAGAAAAACTCCAAAGGAGAAGTTGAAAGATACAAGGCAAGATTGGTGGCAAAAGGATACAGTCAAAGAGCCGGCATTGACTATGACGAGGTATTCGCTCCAGTTGCTCGATTAGAAACTGTTAGACTAATCATTTCATTGGCAGCTCAAAACAAGTGGAAGATACATCAAATGGATGTCAAGTCAGCCTTCTTAAATGGGGTCCTTGACGAAGAAGTCTACATTGAGCAACCACAAGGCTACGAAGTCAAGGGAGAAGAAGAAAAGGTCTTGAAGCTAAAGAAGGCACTCTACGGGTTGAAACAAGCCCCAAGAGCTTGGAATGCTCGAATTGACAAGTATTTCCAAGATAAGAACTTCATCAAATGTCCATATGAGCATGCACTCTATATCAAAGCGCAAGACGGAGATATTTTGATTGTGTGCTTATATGTAGATGACTTGATCTTCACGGGGAACAATCCAACCATGTTTGAAGAGTTTAAGAAAGAGATGACGAAGGAGTTCGAGATGACCGACATTGGATTAATGTCTTACTATCTCGGCATTGAAGTGAAACAAGAGGATCATGGAATCCTAATCACTCAGGAAGGTTATGCTAAGGAGGTACTCAAGAAGTTCAAGATGGATCATGCAAACCCAGTTAGCACGCCAATGGAATGTGGAATCAAGCTATCAAAGCACGAGGAAGGTGAAACAGTGGATCCATCACTCTTTAAGAGCTTGGTTGGAAGTTTACGATATTTAACATGTACGAGGCCTGACATCTTGTATGCGGTTGGAGTTGTAAGTCGACACATGGAGCATCCAACAACAACTCATCTGAAGGCAGCAAAGAGGATTCTTCGCTACATCAAAGGTACAACAAACTTAGGCTTGTACTACTATGTTTCTGATGATTACAAGCTCGTTGGATATAGCGATAGTGACTGGGGAGGAGACGTGGATGACCGAAAAAGCACAAGCGGCTTTGTTTTCTACATTGGAAACACAGCTTTCACATGGATGTCAAAGAAACAACCGATTGTCACTCTCTCCACATGTGAGGCGGAATACGTGGCGGCCACTTCATGTGTTTGTCATGCAATCTGGTTGAGAAACCTATTAAAGGAGTTAAGTCTGCCGCAAAAGGAGCCGACCAAGATATTCGTGGACAACAAGTCAGCAATAGCTTTGGCAAAGAACCCAGTCTTCCATGATCGAAGTAAGCACATTGATACATGCTATCACTATATTAGAGGGTGTGTCTCTAACAATGATGTGAAGTTGGAGTACGTGAAGACAGATTACCAAGTAGCTGATATCTTCACCAAGCCTCTCAAGCGTGAACACTTTGTCAAGTTAAGATATTTACTTGGAGTAGCAAAATCAAGTTTAAGGGGGGGTGTTGAATATATAAATTGATTTTGGGTTTGTTAATTTTGGGCCTTAGGAATTTTAAGCCCAAACTTAGTAATAAGTAGTAAGTCTAAAGAATGTTCTAGAGATATGTAGAAATAACTAGTAGAAGTTATAATATGTAGTAGTAGAGAGAAGTGTGTAGAACTCTCTCATAGAATTATGTAGAACTCTCTCTTAGAAGTATGTAGAAGAGTCTCTAGGAGTATGTAGAACTCTCCCTTGAAGACTATAAATAGGGGAGAGGTAGTCATTTGTAAACCAAGCCAAAAATTACAAACACTCAATAATATAAGTAGCATTCCCTTCCAACAAGTTTCATATCCTCTCTCAAATACTTAAACACTTTCTCCACCTATTAAAGCTTCCTTCCAACAATCCCATGGTTTCATAGGTTATACTAGTTTCAAAGAAGGCAAAGATAACAAGGAGGGAGGAATTGTTCCATTTAATAAGTTATCATTTAATCTCATATCAGTTACCATTTAATAAATGTAAGAAAGGTTAAGTGATTAGAATTAATGTAATATACCTTTAATGCCTTCACATATAAGGTTGAGGCCAACCACGTGACCAGAGATGGTGTGACATGTGACACCATGCCACAAGCAACAATCAGTCCCATTTTACCATGTTGCTGTTTTTGAAGCAGTTTCATCGCAATAAATAGAGTAAGTAGTTATATTGAAGGAAGACTTGAATTGAAGCAAAGCATCACTCTCATCATCATGACATAAGAAATTGAAAGAAGAAGAAGAAGAAGAAGAAGAAGATAGAAAATGGAAGAGCAAAAGATGCAAAAACAGAAGCAACCACCCCATGGATGACTGATTTTGCTTCATAATGAAAATGAAATGTAGATTGTTTGTTTGACTGAAAGAAAGTGTGCATGAAAATAATGGTAGGAATGCAACATAAATATTTTGCTTTTATTTTCTCTCTGTCGTCTGCATAGACTTGGAAGTATCATTAATTTGCACTAAGTTGGTTTTATTTTTTTATCTCACAATTTCTTCCACTTGTTATATTTTCTTTATCTTTTATGATAAATAATGACTTTATTGATTTTCCTCAATTCGTATATTTTCCTGGTCAACCAAATCTTAGTGACCGAATTAATCTTAATTGGTCTAGTGGTATGTTTGATGTTGGACTTTTTAGTGGGTTGGGTCTTTTTACTCAATAGTCCAGCTTTCCACTCCTTGTCTTTTTATTTTACTCCAAACAAACGATGGAAGAATATTCAAAGGCTAGTGATAATTGGATATTTTGTGAAAGGGACAGAAAAGCCAATTTTGTTTTCACTTAAATCTATTTTTTGAAATATGTTTGATATGTTAAAATTTGTTGCATTTTGCACAAACCTCTTCAAGGTGGTCTCTTTCAAAACTAAGTACATATTATTAGAGAGGTAAAGTGATTCTAATTTAGAAAGGTGTGAAATTTGAGAAGGAACTTCACCTTTAAAATTACTCCAACACAAGTCAAGATGTGTAAGACTCAGAAAACCACCAAATTTAGAATGAAAATTAGAGTATGACAAATCGTTGTTTGAAAGGTTGAGTGTTTGGAGGTGAGAAATCAAATTGTATATTGTGAATATACAATTTGAGTGTTTGATGTATAGTATACATGTTCTGATGTGAACACTTCTATATGGAATTGTAGTTGTCTTGTCTATGTATGCACAGTAATATATGCTGAATTGGACTGGCACGTATTTTTTCCATGTGAGATTAGGGTGCAGTGCTGGATAGCCGCGGATTTGGGGCATGTCGTCCGCAACAGGCTGATCCGGTTTGATACTGTGGCAACAATGCTACTCCCTTCGTACTATTTTGATCATGACATTATTGATAAGAAAGAGACATTTGAGTTTTTCCTTCAAATGAACCAAATTAGTCCTTTGTCTACTTTTTCTAATAAACACTACAGTATTCATTTTTTAGCTTATGCATTATGTTATTATGATTATTTCCATGTACACATTGCATTGACTAGGAAGCTGCTGTGGTTTTCTACTTAATTGATGTCCTATATTTTCCAAATTTATCCTTCAATCTCATATCTGTACCTAAACTCACACTTAACTTGCACTGTAATCTAATGTTCAATGATCATGATTGTGTGATACAGGACAACTATACAAGGAAGATGATTGGTGTAGCTGATAGTGGCTTGTATATCCTCAAAACACCATCTGTTAGCTTAGGACCAACACTTGTCAAACCTTGTATCAATAGTTTCCATACTGTCAATAGTTTAGAGTCACACAAAGAAAATGAATGTAATGTGTGGCATAAGAGACTTGGTCATCCATCATATGACAAAATGATTGAAATAAATAAAAAAATTTCATTTGTCAAATTTGCAAATTCTTCTCTTCTTTTTTTTTTTTTTTTTTTGACGGAAATCTTCTTTTCCTTGTGATACTTGTTTTTATGCTAAACAAAAAAGGCTCCCTTTTAATCTTAGCTCTACTGTTTCAGACAAAATTTTTGATTTAGTTCATATGGATATATGGGGACCATTATCCACTCCTTCTATGCTTGGTTTCAAATATTTTTTGACCATTGTTGATGATAGAAGTAGATTCACCTGGATTTATTTGATGAAATTAAAATCAGAAGCTTCTACTCATATCAAATCTTTTCATGCTTTAATCAAAACTCAGTTTAACACCAACATTAAATGCATTAGGACAGATAGAAATTAAAACTGGATTTGCAGCGAAAGTATGTTTTGCAGCAAAGATCTAAGTCGTAATGCTCTCTGCCTATCAGTTTTCTTCTTTGTATTTACTTCTTTCGTATGGATCATGAAGAAGCTTCCAACTCCACTATTTGTCTGTCTCTGGCTTAAACCCTTTGCTAAAGTTTAAACAGAACACAAGTCTAGATTTCACACTCTAAAACCTACAAAACATAAAATCCAAATGAGTGGAAGATATTATTGTGTGATTGTTTGAAGATGACCTAGCAACAAGAAAAAGAGTAGTTTTAGGATCGATTATACCTTTTAGGCCATTAAAATTAAAGCCAAGAATGGGCTTATTTTTTATTATCTTTAGCTCTTTTTTTTCTTTTTTTTTTTTGAATAGAAAAAATGAAATACGTCGCCAAATTTATCATAAGCATAAAATAAATCTACATGATGTCATTCCTGTTTCATTCAAATCTCATAACTTCTCAAATTTATCATAGTTTGAAGAATGGTTCATTTTTTTGAATCAGACGGGGTCACATCTATCTTTATATTTTCATAAATGTTCACTTAATTAACCATTGTTAAGCCAATTTTATTCATGTTCTTGACATGTTCTTATAACAAATCACAATGTTTGAATTAAGGCCTTTCGTAGACTAAGAACTTGCCATGAAAAGTATGTGGCCAACCAACCAATATTCTGCCTCCAATATATAGGCAAGTTTTTGGTATGATGCAGTTCACTCATTACATCTAAACACTACTATTAGATCCTTAACTAGTTTCAACACATTTTCTCACATTACTATCATTGATTATGGAAAATATGAGAGAGAATGAGATTGAGGACAATATGTCAATGTCACCTCCGTCCGTTGGTTCCATGCAGATTGCAGGAAGCAATGGCTTTGGTCACAGCATGGACTTCATGTCTCAGTCATACCTTATTAATAGGTACTCAGAGATTGATATACAAGTTCAGGATTCTAGTTTCAACCAAGAGCCCCCTCTTCCTGTATATCTCAAGGTAGTGAAAAATTCGCACGAAGTTTTTATTTTATCAGAAATCAAATTTGTTTTGTTCCTAATGATGTGGTGATAATTTCTTCACTTGATCACATTCTTAATCAATAATAGACAATTTCTCATTAATATGCAGTTTGAAGATGTTGAGTTCAAAGTGAGAAATAGCCAAACAGTTTCAAAAAACCCTGTGAAGACAATGATGTCAAAGGTATCCACACAAAACAATGTGGAAGAAAGAAACAAATACAAGAAAATTTTAAAAGGTATCACAGGAAGCATTGGCCCGGGCGAAATTCTAGCTTTGATGGGTCCTTCTGGTAGTGGAAAGACAACATTGTTGAGTGTTATCGGAGGAAGATTAAATAATGATAATGTAAAAGGAAAGATAACTTACAATGATGTTCCATATAGTCCTGCTCTCAAGAGGAGGTTAACCATAAACACCTTTTTTTGAACATCAGCATCTATGATTCGCGAACATAAATATGTTCTAACCTTGTACTATAATGTGTCTCTATTTTTTCCGCTGACTTATAGGATTGGTTTTGTTCCACAAGAGGATGTGCTTTTTCCACAACTTACGGTCGAAGAAACATTAATCTTCTCTGCATTTTTAAGGCTACCAACCAACATGACCAAGCAACAAAAATATGCAAGACTTGAGAACACTATCAAGGATCTAGGCCTAGAAAGGTGTGTTTCTAGCTACATTTGACCTCAAATATGACTATTTAATGTTCAAATTACTCCAAAAGAAATAAACAAAACTGTTTGCCTAAATAATCTCTTGTATAATCATAGATGCCGCCACACGAAAATAGCTGGAGGCATATCAGGAGGAGAAAGGAAAAGAACCAGCATTGGCTATGAAATTCTTGTTGATCCTTCACTGCTGCTACTTGATGAGCCAACTTCAGGCCTTGATTCCACCTCAGCAAACAAACTCCTTCTCACTCTTCAGGGACTAGCCAAAGTATCAGATTATGATCCTTTGTTACAGATTATTAAAAAATGATTTTGACATTCAATAGTACAGATTATCCTTCACTGCTGCTATTTTGTGTTTAAAAAAATTCTTTTGAAAATGTCATTTTGATAACATGTTTTGAACATATGCTGAAAAAATACTTGGATTTGTCCTTAGGCTGGAAGAACTATAATCACAACAATTCACCAGCCATCAAGCAGAATCTTTCACATGTTTAGCAAACTTCTTCTGATATCAGAAGGCTCTCCTGTTTTTTATGGGAAGGCTAAAGACACAATGGAGTACTTTTCATCCTTGAGGTTTGTCCCGGAAATACCGATGAATCCAGCAGAATTCTTGCTTGACTTGGCAACTGGACAACTAAATGATATAAGTATTCCACAAGATATTTTCAAAGATCATGAATCTACTGACCCTTCAGCGGCTGTTATTAATGTATAGAATTTGCCATAATTTATTTATATATACTCCCTCCAGTCACTATTATAAGCAAAAAAACACTTTTTAGGTTCATTGAAAAACTAATGTATCTGGTCTATAATATAAGCCAGATAGATTCATTTTCAATGAAAGTAGGTTTTTCGCTTATAGCGACCGGAGGGAGTAGGTATTAGTATGTACAAATAACTTAATGATTGTTTCTTGATTATGTTAGTATGTACAACTAAAGTATAAAGAAATACTTGAGCCAAAAGAAAAAGAGAATCATAAAGGAGCAAACACACCAAAACATCTTCAACTAGCTATTCAGGTTAAGAAAGAATGGACATTAAGTTGGTTAGACCAATTTGTTATTCTTTATAAGAGATCATTCAAAGCAAGATGCATGGAATATTTTGATATATTAAGACTTGTTCAAGCACTTGGAATTGCACTTTTGTTGGGACTACTTTGGTGGAAATCTTCAATCAATACAGAAGCTGAACTCCGAGATCAGGTACTACTAGGTAGTTTCAGGGACGCGTCCAGAAATCATAACTGTTCTAAACGACTTTGCGTTTTCAGTAAGCATTGACTATTTTTTTTGGTGCAGGTTGGTTTAATGTTCTATATTTGTATATTTTGGACATCTACATGTATTTTCGGAGCTGTCTATGTATTTCCGTTCGAAAAGGTTTACTTACGAAAAGAAAGGAAAGCAGACATGTATAGACTAAGTGTATACTATGCAAGCAGTACTCTATGTGACATGATGGCACATGTTATGTATCCTACTATTTTCATGCTCATTGTGTACTTCATGGCTGGATTTAAGAGCACTGCGGCTTGCTTCTTCCTTACGTTATTCACAATTTTGCTAATAGCTATAACAAGTCAAGTAAGTTATTTCAAGACTCAGAACATGTTTAAGGGTTAATAATTTGTTTATAGCTAGCTTTAATGAGTATGCATGTTGTTTTGTTAATAGGGGGCAGGAGAATTATTTGGAGCTGCAGTTATGAGTATTCAAAGAGCAGGAATGGTTGCTTCTTTGATACTTATGTTATTCCTTCTTACAGGTGGCTACTATGTTCAGGTATGTACAAAGGACGTAGCAGTAGCAACAATGTTAATTAAAACATAACTTGGTGCACTGTTCATGGCTCGGTTCAGGATGGAAAACCGAATAATACATAACCGTTACTACAAGTTCGGTAAAACTGAACCAAAATGTTAATAGTCCTTCCTGAACTGAACTAGTATAAAGGTTCGGTGCACCGGATCTATGTTTTGAACCAAACCAGAATGTCTTTAAGTAAAACCGAACTATACCTTTTCGAACCTAACTGTTTCTTTGTGAATCGAGCTGTACCAAATTGCTATTATTAACTGATATTAAGTTTGTTAAAAAAAACCAAAAATTAAACTGAAGCGAATATTAGGACTGTTAAACTGAATCGAACTGCACTGGAAAGTACACATTTCAATTAGTGAACTGCCCGTCACAGTTCGAAATTTTTCCGGTCCAGTTCGATTTAACAGTTAGTTTTTGGTTTTTTTTAACAGTACTTGGTGCTATAAACTGAGACAGAACAATGATATAATACACAACCTATGAAACACGGGACACTCTTCAGATTAGGCCTGTCCTAGTGTCGGACACATATTGATGTCCGACACCGACACATATAGTTACATTGAATTATGTCATTTTCTCAAACTATTACAAGTGTCGATGTATCAGTGTTTGTGTCGGTGCTTCATAATACATGATTCTTGCAAAACTTGAAAAAATCTGATTTGTTAATCTTGCAGCATATACCAAAGTTCATGCAATGGATGAAGTATATGTCATTCATGTACTATGGATTCAGGCTTCTACTAAAAGTGCAATATTCAGGAGACCAACTATATGAATGTGAAAGTGAGGGAGGTTGTAGGCCACTTCAAACTTCACCTTCATTTGATACTGTAAACTTGAAAGGAGGTTTGAGTGAAGTTTGGGTTCTGCTAGCTATGGCTCTTTGTTTTAGGTTGTTGGCTTACTTTTGTCTCCGCAGAAGAATTGACAAAAGAAATTAGTCTTAATTTGATGAAAATGAAAATTTCTTGTTTAAAATTTCTGCTATGAATTATGATGTTTGTAACTTTGACAATTTGAGCAAAGTGTGTATCTACATATATCTATAATAAATAATAAATTAGTAATATGTTACATTAGTAAGAATTTAATGACTACTAGTATATAGTTTCTAACAAATAGAGCTACTTTCTTCCACTTCATATCTTTATGTAGGGGTGGCAAGATAGATGAATGGATTTGTTGAATTTGGATTTAGATATTTAGATGATAATGGATGGCAAGAAAAGTTTATGCTATCATTGAGTTAGAGTTTGTAATCAACTTAACTTTATAATTTTAATAACCATATAATATTAATTTATAAGGACAGTTTTGCCGATATATATTAAGAAAGAGGCACCAGTGAACTTCTTGACTGACCTACAAGAAGCGAGATCGACACTTCGTCCAGCTGATGTTCTGGTGTTCGGATGGGTAGGTAGGTGGGAAACATGTTGTGTAGATTTGACTGGAGTTTCCCCACTTGTGGGACTAGGGGTTGGGGATTTTACTGTGGGACAGGCGGCCGTCAAAGCTGCTTCAAGCAAAATGGTCAAACATGAGAAAGCATGCTTCGAAAATCAACACGTTTTTATACCATTTGCGTTCGACACTTTTGGATTTCTATCACCAGAGGCTGTAAACCTTTTGAAAAGAGTTCAAAAGGTCATGCATTGTAATGTCATGACGCCTAGGTCTAGGAATGTGGTTTTTCAAAGATTGGATTTTGTTATTCAAAAAGGATTAGTGGCGCAGCTTGTTGTCTACCTTTTGTTCACGTGTAATTATTTTATATATATAAAAATATTGGTAAGCTAAAAAAAAATATTTTGCATTTTTTTTCTTTCTGTTGATAAAGGGCACGTTTGTTTAATTTTTTAAAAAAAAATTGAAAAAACCTATAGATTCTTTTTTGGAGATTTTTTAAAATAAAAATTAAAGTTACTTTCGGTTTGCTTACTATCATAAAAATCATTTTTTTTTTAAATGTAAAGCTCCTACATAGGCTATGATTGGGAAGACACATAAGTTAGCTTATAGCTTATAAGCTCATATGGCTAAAAAAGTCTTGTTTGGTAACAGTATTTCAAAAACAGCTTATAACTTATTTTTCAAACGTATTCTCAAGTAGCTTAAGATCCTATAGTTTATACCTTATCATTTTTTCTTCTAATTTTATCTCTGTTATCTTACTTGAAAAAATTAAATATCAATTAGACATATCATTTTTATGTTATTTCATACTTATAAGTTTGTTCAACTGCTAATTTTACTAAACACTACAAATTCAATCAGGTAGCTTATAAGTTATTCGCTATAAACTCATCCGCTATAAGCTAGCTTATCAACTATTCCTTATTTTTAACAAAACAAAGTCTTAGTTTTAAGAAAAATGTATTCTAGAAAAGCTATTGGGATTAGCTTTCATCTTAAGGTGTGACGACCGGCTAGCCACCCGCACCACCGCCTGTCAGGCTGTCCAGATCGACCGGCGACAACCTCCTATCATCGTTTGTTGGCTTAATCGACTGGATTCTCGAGATGGGTTTCTTCGAAACTTCTACGGTTCTGTTTTACTGTCACAAATAGTGGTTGTGCTAACCAACTAGTTCTGTCTTCGATCTATTTAACAGAGTTGTTATCGTTTTTCAATTGGCTAGGAATAGAGCAGATCGGTAATCATATCAGACAGTGGTATTTCTCTTGCTATATTTTTTTTACTTTGTTCTAGACCATGTAAAGATGTTGCCTCCGTCGCTGTTGTCGTCTTGCTGTGTTGCAGGGAATTTTAATTGGATGTTACTGTGTTGGCAGTCAATTCATTCCTATGCGCGTTGTTTTGTTAGAAGCTATCCACGAGCTAGACTATCATGACCCAATTCGGCCTAATTTACTCGAAAGGGCTAGGTAAGAAGATACTCCGTGTTGACGGTAGTAGTCGATGGTGTTTTGATCTTTCTTGTGCTTATGGGGCTAGACCGTGTTGACTGACCATCCCTTGATCTGGCGCTCAATTGGTTCTTTCTTGCTTTAACAAGATTTGATTCGTCATAGGTTGTTACGGAGGTCTCACTTTGTCGGGTCTATCTCAATATTTGTATCTTTCCATGATTTCGGACCAGTTAGCTTGAAAAAGCCATCATCACTTGCTGCTTGCTGCAGGGAGTAGTGGGTACATGTGTCGTTCCGTGCTGACGGTCGGTTCATTAGCCTTAATTGAATAGGGACTTCTATTTTATCTTTTAGGACTAAATAGGAGTTTGCACACTTCTTCGTTGTTCTACGTTTATCTCTTTGGGACGTTTGCCACACTCGTGCTTGAGGATAATCGGTTAGGCTCGATTAAGTTGATTAAACTTGTATTGATTTATGTATTTGTATCACCCATTTGGGTCGAACTGCACTTTGCTGGGTCAAGTTTCATGTCCCCCGGTTTATTTTTCTTTTGTACTTTTTTCTTTTTTTATTATTACATATGAGACTATGATAGACGACGAGGGACTTTATGTGTGTCTTAATTGGTATTCTTAAAATCTCTTTGATACCCACTATTCTCTTAATTTATCTATAAAATAAAAAAGTTTTCATTTTAAGGTTAAATTGATTTTTCATTTTTATAAAAATTTTCTAAAAAATCTATAACAAACACTATTAAAATGATAAAATAGATTTTTTTTTTAAAAAAAAAAAAACCAAACAAACAGACCAACATAAAATTCACACATGCAACTACAATGGTTTGAGTTGAATTTGAGTAAAATGTTTGATCTAATAATATCACTATTATCATTTGTCACTGTAGTTGATCTAATAATATACTAACATCGGTGTTACTTAAAATAAAAATTTGTCGTGCTGGCTAGAATTTAATCCTTCTAAATCTGAAACTGCATGAAATCTGAAACTGCATGCAAGTGACTATGAGAAAAGTTAAATTTTTACAAGAATATCCCTCCGTCCCAATATATATAAGACCTTCTTGCAAAATTTTGTTGTCCCATTTTATAAGAACATTTTCAAAGTTCAATATGCATTAATTAAATTTTTACAAGAATATTCCTAATTAAATGAAGAAAAGTAAAATATTATTATTCTTTCTCTTAATAATTGAAGGGTAATTTTGGAAAAAAAGATATATTATTGATAAACAAATTTAATACATGGACTATTTTTCTTAATATTTGTACGTTTATAAAATAGGTTTTATATATTGAAATGGATTATTAATTTGTGTGCTCATGTAAATACTCCTATAACCTAACAAAGTCAAAGAATTTATAGCTAGTATGCAGATAAAATTACCATGTGTCCACAATCATTACAAATGTGCTCCCGTAAGATATCACTCATCCAACATGAACAATTAATTTTAAATAATAAATAAAAATGTGTTGAAATTTTTATTTTATTTTTTTTGACAAATAAGGTGTTGAAATCTTAACTCTTAATTTTCTCATAATATATTAATTTTTTAATTTTATTAATAATTAAATTTATAATATAAAAGAACTATATATATATATATATTGCAAGCATGGTATCTTACAAATAAATACAATTGAATATTAAGCCACTAGGTTTGGTTTAGGGGTGGAGGATTTTGGTAGTATGAATGACGACCTAAGTTCGGTCTTCATTATCAACATTGTAAACCAAAAAAACAAAATATCACCAAATATGAATTTAGTTGATAAAAAATTGATTCATTTTTACAAAGATTGGTTCAACTTTCGTTATAACGTGACGATCTTATTAGTAGAAGATAAAGATAATACGTGTTGTACTTAACATCCACATTACCTCATTTTTTTTATTTAAAAGTAAATAAAAAAATTTAAAGAAAGATATGATCTCTTCTAAATATTTTAGTAGTCCATCATGCTACGAGAGCAACCATGAAACTTGGAAGGCATTGGTTTGCTCTTGTATATATATTTTGCTAAGGTAATTAACTTTTTTGTTTCATCTTTGTAGCCTATTGATTTTCTCTTAAAAATGTAGATAAAGGTTCTCCTTTTTGGTCAAACAAGAAATTAGAGTATAGTTCCCAATATTCTTATTCTTATCCATTTTCTCGAAAGTGATTGATTTTCTTTGCAAGATATGTAACACGTTGCATGTCCTACCGACCTAATAGGGTCAAATTTGATTCATTCACGTCAGAAAAACAAGCTTAAACTATATGTTTTATTAGTTAATTATAATTATAAAAGTTTCTTTAAAATATGGTCACTTCAATAATATTTAGACAATTCTTAATGATAACACAAGGCCAAATTGTAGACATTCAAGTTACATTCTCCTTAATTAACTTGTTTTTCATTCCATGCGCATATTCCTTATCTTATTTTTCATTGATGTTGAGCATAATAATTAATATGTAGGGTATGTTTAAAATTGATCTTAGTATATTATTAATATTATATTATTAAGATCTAAAAAAATGTTTGAATTGGTCTCTCATTTAAATTTTCATAGGCAATGAAATTTTTGTGCACTTGTAAAATCTATACGCTTTGCACCATCTTTGAATTAATTTTGCATGAGTTTGACCATTAGCTCATATTTCTTGGCCTCTAATTTAGACTACCCTACATTCCATTTAGAATTTTCATAAAAAAAAAAAAAGAAAAGAAAAACATTCGATTTAGAATTTTAAGGCAGATGCATGTAATGGTATGAGGCTGCTGCTACCCCCACAAAGGGGAAAAAAATACTTGAAAATGTTTAACAATATTTTTCTTGCAAAGGAATGTTTCACAATGTTTTGCTCCCAATAAAAAATAGTTGCTACCTTCATAAAAATATTTCTTTAGAAGGGAAAAAATTGATATATATATATATATATATATATATATATATGTGTGTGTGTACTAATTTTAATTATGTACCTCCATAAAAATACTTTTTTCCCTGCAACTACGATCGAGAGGGGGCTGAAACCACTTGATGCCAAAACTGACCCCCGAACCAGATTTAACGGGTGGTGAAAAACCATAAAAATACTTCTTTAAGAATTGGTGGGTCCAGTTAAAGTTAAGACAAATTTCATTACGAATTGATCAAGACAATTTGAATCAGAGTTAAAGAGAAACACACTATAAGATCTCAAGTCTACAACATCAAATTAACCTTTAAAGAGTTATTTATAAAATTATACAATTATGTACAACATAAAACATTTTTCTTTTATTAATATATTATGGACTATTGTTTTTGCGCTACTATGATGAAGAATTTCTAGATTAGTCAATCCATCCAAATGCAAAATGAGGTTTGAAAGCTTTGTTTTGATAATTCTATATTTTTGCATATTTTGAATTGTCCATTTCTATAGTTGCTTAGTAATATGAACAAATTTGCTTTTATTTAAGCTAGCGCTACTTTCTCCTACATTAATTAACTCATTGACTTATAATTCGCCTCGCTTGAACCCACAAGTTTTTTTTTTTCATAGATGAAGTGGTAATCCACTGAAATTAAACTCACAAATAATTGTGAAATCCTAGGTTCGAACCCGGGTCACGACGTCCGGCCTAACAATTTTGATATTTTTGTCGGTTGAGTTAGAACTTATGAGACTGCTTGAACCCACAAGTTACCTTTGCTAGAAGGTTACTTGGTTATTGGCTGTTTGTGAGTCCGTGTTATGATTATGGAAAAATGGCAATTAATATTATGCTTGCCAAACTTTATTTTATAAGTCATGTTAATTAACTCTAATTTTGGTGAATTCCAAATATCCCAACAAAGAGCAAGAAAAATTTTGAGGTATGAAGATTCATTTAAAACACTAATTAACATTTTGGAACAAAAAAAAACATTACGTCAAAAAAAAAAACATTTTGGAACAAAAAAATTTCGTACACACAATTAGTGATTGTATTAAAGGAATAATTATTATTACAAAAATTTTATAGGCATTTTAGAGTTTGGTTGGACACCGATACCTTTTAGATAAAATTCATTTAAAATTTAACTTTATATTAAAATAAATTAATATAAAAAATATGATATGAAATTGAATTCAATATAATGTATCCAAAACTGTGAGATACCAGTATTTTTTATATTATTAATAATAAAAACATTATTTATGTATATCATTGTGTCTCTATTGTCTCCCTCATCAATTGACTTGAGATCAAGAACCGACAAGTGTACTTTCAAAAAAATAAATAAATAACCGACAAGTTTAAATCTCTCATATACATGCAGGCAAACCAAGTTGTTAATTGAATTGCAAACTATGATCTCTCTATACTTACAGGTTTCATTCTTCTTAGTCACCCACCTCCGAATTTTGTAAAAGATGTTGTCAATATTTACTTTAATCATCGTATTTATTTATAATTTGACCTAATGACCTTCGTATTATTGAAAAAAATATTAATAATGGCATTCGATAAATCTAAATACGCCACTTAATAACTAATTAATACAAACACACTTATGTCATGTCATAAATTTAAATAATACTACTACTTTTAATCAAAACAAAACAAATGCTTCAAAAAAAAAAAAAAACTTAGGTGACGCCACCTAGATGGCTATATAGTTACGGAACTTCGAAGCACACAAGGAGTAGTGTATGTGCAAGTAACCTAAGTCTTAATTAATCACAACTTTACTCTAACGATTTTCCTTTAATTAGGAAATAAAATCTCAACAAATTATAAAATTAAGCTACGTATACACCATTTTTTGGAATGGTATGGTGTGGCTATTATGTAAATCATAACTATAGCAATCATACATAATTAAACACAAGGAGAGTCACTCACACACACTGTGCAAATATTACATGACGTACCCGATAGTTGGATTAGGTGTCCAACCTTTTACCATACATATAATACCAACAAAAAAAATCAACTGTATAATTCAAATCGGTTATATTATATGGTTTATAAATTATATGGTTTATGTAATTAAAACATCAATACAGTTCAAAAGTAGAAGAAACAAAAATTATAAATAAAAAAATACACGATGTTTGATCAATTGTACTTACATTTTCAACTATAGAGAGGTTATAATATATTTCTGTTGATTAAATTTGAGACCGCCAACATGTTCAGATGCCTAAAATAATTTTTTTTTTTTTAAGGAAAAAATAATTTATGTTGTAAGGCCTTTAAAAATAAAAATAATATTACATAAGACTTTGATGAAAAATTATTAAGAAAATCTAAATTTTGTTAGGTTAAGGGATTTGGATTATGTGCAAAGACACTATAGTTAGGAGACCTGGACCGTCCGATAAATATCAGACAGTCCAAATTTTAATATCATATTTTAATTTTTTTTTAAATATATAATTCAAGTTAAAATTTTGCACCGTTTGATTTTAATCAAACAGGTCATATATGACCTACTGCAATGCAATTACCTCTCTTCGATTGCACAAAATCCAGGTTATAGGGCTAAGGGTTGAACCTTGACTAAAAAAGAATATGTGGTTTTCACTTTTACCGACATAATTAGGACATTACTTGTAATTAAATTATTAAATTGTCATATTATTTGACCTCAAAATAAAATTATATTTATATTATATATCTATAATCAAATTAAACTAGTTTACTCAAAATTTTAAGACATAAAGTTATGGTTTTGGCTGTTTGAACTTACTCTTTTTAAACATAGAGTTTACTGCACTGTAGGAGATTCTCACTCTGCTCAAGCAACTTATCCACTAGTGATTACAAAATAAATTGTACTTATTGGTACTTATTGGTAAACTCTAAGTCATATAATTTAGTTTATTTATAATAAATAAATTGTATTTTTGTTGTACTTCATATGTGACAATATATAAACAAAAATTAATTATTTTTTTTATATATTGTCACGAGGGATTACAAAATAGAGTTTAATTGTTGTGTATTGTCGGTGTAAAGATTTTTTACACATATATCCAATAATATGTTATTAAATACCATAATGTGTTAATATATTATTGGATGCATGTGTAAACTTTACCATCAGGTATAAATTAAATTCTACATAATATATTGACACCATTTATAAGATACTAATCGCTTTGAGTCTTCTCTTATCCACTTGAATTCAAAGGGAAACCAACTTTTTACTTTATTTTCATTTCACTCCAAAACAAAACAAAAAATCTTTGCAACTAGTATTATATAATTTTATAATTAACTATAGAAACAAAAAGTCACCAAATTGAACTCCAATTTCATTCAAAGTTCAACTTCATATATCATATAAAAAATATGATCTCAAAAGTAGTTGGCCAACGGTTAACTTCCCTCCAAACCAAACCTTATGATTCACTTTGAATCAAAGCAAAGTTTCATAAAATAAGTTGATTCTTTGTCAACTTCTGAGTCACAAACTCCACCTTATCTGACAAATCCTTAACACCCTTTATCCTCTTTCTATAAAAACTTCATCTTTTTCATCTTGCACAGTATGTGTTTGATGAAAGGTTTGTTTTTATAATTAGTTTGAAAAGGTTGTAAGCTTAGTTTGAAAGATACCCTTTTGTTCATGAATTGTAAAGTTTAAAGCTTTGATATAATTTCATAAGAGAAAAAAAAAAATCAATGAATTCTAGGTGTTTGTTGAATTCCAACAGCATAGTTCAATCTTCTTCAAGTTATGCAGAAAGAGCAGATAGAGATGGTAGTTCTAGAAATAGACCTCAACTTGTCTCGTCACCGCCTTCGTTTTCGGTTAGGATGGCGATGAGAATATCTAGATCAAGATGGTTTACCTTGTTAAGAAGAGTTTTTCATTACCAAAATGGATCAAGGTCTAATCTTGGCTCTAATCCTTTCAATTCGAGTACTTGGTTGATGTTGGAGTTTATTGTTTTGTTCGTACAAATAATCATTTCTACATTCATTTTGGCTATTTCAATGAGGGAGAAACCTGTTTGGCCTATGAGGGTATGGATATCTGGTTATGATATTGGATGTGTTCTTAATCTGCTTATGGTTTATGGCCGGTATCGACAAATTTATCTTATTCAAGGAGATACTCTTAGTCTTTCTGATATGGAACAGCAGAGAAACAATGAAGAAACAAGGTATCCTATTCATTTTCAATCATCAAGAATTTCTTTAAGTCAATTTTGTTATTAGTGAATTGATGCATAATATTAGTATAATACTTACAAATAAGTAATAACTTATGTAGGGTATTAAATTAATCTTCTGAGTATGCTTAAAAATTGGCTAGAAAAGGTTCATACTGTCATATTTTTGGTTTGTGAATTTCAAAAGGAAAAAAATATTTGCACCTTCAATTGATTATGATATTTAGGCAAGAACAATTGGATTGCTTAAGATAGAAAAATACCAAGTATCAAGTAATTATAAAGGTATTTGTAATTTATCTCATATATAGAGTTTGGTAGAATCAAACACTCTCACATACCTTTTCTATTTTTATCAGTTCAAAGTTTTGTGACAGAGAAGAATCTTTTGTTTTTTGCAATCTTTCCAATCTAATTAAGAATAAATCATGTGAAAAATGAAAAGACTAAATTAGTGAATCAATCATTTGGAAGTATTACGAACTTTTTCTATTAAAAAATTAGTGTCAAACAAAAGAAAAATTAATTCCTGATTAGCACCAAATTGGAACTAAAAAATAGTGAAACCTGTTTGTGTTACCTACCTTGGCTTGAATAACAGCCTTAATCATCATCAATCCAAGCTTAATTAGAGAACAAGTTCTTTTAGATGGTGTTTTTAAAATTGGACTAGTGATCGACCAGGTCATATATGGCACTGGATAACCAATTAAACGAACATATTTAATCTGAGTTTTGACCGGTTTTCTAACATCATTTCCGGTTCTATATCATATCCGATTCAATAGCTTCACCAGACTTGATAGGGGTCCGGTTTTAAAAACACTGCTTTTAGATTTATGCAATTTTTGTGTGGGTGAAATTCGAAAATTAATGTAATTTACACTATACTATGTCAATGTTTCCAGGATGCCACACTTGATGAACAAATGCAGGACATCACTGGAGTTTTTCTTTGCCATATGGTTTGTGATGGGAAATGTTTGGTTTTTCGACTCACGTTTTGGTTCATTTCAACAAGCTCCAAAACTTCATGTCCTCTGCATCACATTGCTTACTTGGAATGCAATCTGCTACTCTTTCCCTTTCCTACTTTTTCTTCTGTTATGCTGTTGTGTACCACTGATCAGCACCCTCCTTGGTTACAACATGAACATGGCCTCTTCTAATAAAGGTGCGACTGATGAACAAATTTCGCAACTTCCAAGTTGGATACATAAAGAACCTCATACCAAGTTAGAGCCTGCCGATGACTCTGAAAGCATTGAAAATTTTATCAATGAAGATCCGGTAAGTAACTTACAATGTAAACAAGTTTTACACAGATATTTACATTGTTAGTGTATAGTTTGCTAATCTGATAATATATATAGAATGAGGAATGCTACTAAAAAATTCAAATGAGACACAAAAGTTAGAAACATTAATTTTTCCCTACAATTTGGACATATGCTACAATTTCCATCAGTTTCAAGATTTGTCTTATTTCCAATTCTGTTTATTGAATTAAATAAGTTTGTCATGTTGTGCTGTGCTTGACAGGAATGTTGCATTTGCTTAGCAAAATACAAAGACAAAGAAGAACTTAGGCAATTGCCATGTTCTCATGTGTTCCACCTAAAATGTGTGGACCAGTGGCTGAAAATTTTATCTTGCTGTCCACTCTGCAAACAAGGTTTAGAGAGGTAGAAGAAGTAGCTGAGACAACATTCATACTCATATGTATACTCTTGATATTGTTCAAAGTTATTTTTTCATTTTAAATTTTGGTCTAATATACTTTACACAGTTACTTGAGTGAGTTTGTATATGTACAGAATAGACCTCACCAGTAACCAAAACTACATTGCATACTAGGAGATTCTAAGTAGTGGATAACTTTTCAAATTAGGAGATTGCCTAAGCATTATTTTTTTTCACTGTATTTGAATATTGTGAGATAAGATCTTTGTATTGAAAAATGATGTAAATATTATATTTGTTCCCTAAGTAATAAATTTGTACTATTTGGTACTCTTTTGGTTTGACCAAGGTATTTTCACATGCATTGAGCTGAGACATGCTACTTTAATTTGAATAAATTATCATTGTCATGCATCATGCTTGTATGGTATAGTGATGATAGTTAACAATGTCAGGCTGGGCCTGGGCCTACACTAGTTTACTTACAAAAAGAAAACCAACATGGGGAGGATTTAGCTTGTCAATGGAAAATTTCTATAGGAATAGGGTTGGCCTATCTAACCATAGATAAAAAACAAAAATAAAAAGTCTTGTATCATAGTGATACTTTTGCATTCATTTTTGTTTATTAAAAATTTATATTTAGGGTTCCAAACTCATTTATACAACCAATTGATGTGACTCAGTTGGTTAAGCAACACCAAATTTGTGAAGAGAACTGAAATTCAATTCATGCATAACACATTTTTGGGTAGGTGGAAAGAGCTTTAAACCACAATTGAAGCACTCGAACGGAGATTAGTCATATAGCCGGTCTAAGGACTGAAATTTGTAAAATTATTATCGGGTGCAAAAGCATTTAATTAGAGTGATTTATCCAAAAAAAAAATAATATCCATGTTTTATATTTATTTATATAAAAGAGACCAATTGGTTTGTCAAAAAAAAAAAAACAATTGCCTTCTATTGTTTTATGCATAGATAGATAGCCTTCTCCTCTCTAATTTTTAGTCACTTTCCAACTCCTGGACTTTTGGTGCAATGACCTATCCATTCTAATTATTAGTTAGAGGTGTCCTATTTAATTAAGCCACACTCTAAAGAAGAAAAACTAAATATCAGACATGGTCCCCCAATCAGTTCATCAACAATTTTATTTTATTTTTTTTGAATGGCAGTTCATCAACAACCTCACAATGAACTGTAGGTCATAGGTTAGTTGGAAAGTATTTTCCTTTTTATACTTTTCCAGTTGATATATTTATATGTAAGTATAAATATTATCTTACTTTTACTTTATTTCTTATTTTTAACTTTCTGAAAAATATGTAACAACAATTTAACTAAACATATATTGAGAAAATAAATCCAAAAAACTAATATTTAAACTTAGGAGAATGTTAACTTGTGCCCTTAAGGGCACATGTTAAGAAGATAAATGTGGAAAAAATTTATTGAACTTGTGGTGTATTCAATTATCTAAACATTAAATGTTTTGTATCATTAAATGCTATATTTCTATTTTTAGGTAGCTTAACATGTGTCCTTAGGGCACAAGTTAACATGACCCTTAAACTTATTAACAAAAAATAAGAATAAAAACACAGCAAACATCCTTAAAGATTAAAAATTATTAATTATGTCCTCAATAATTTTTTTATTTTCTAAACATAACAAGAAATACTTACGGGTTCCTATTAGAAGTAATCATATTTATGCGCTGTAAGAATATGAACTCATTTTATAACCAAGAGTCTATCATCTTCTGATAAATATATGGTCTTATAAATATAACTCAATTTGCGTAAAAAGAGTACAATTTAGTTGCTAGTTGCAAGGAAATTAAAATATAGGGTTTTGGTTTCAAACTCATCATTTTTCAGTTCTTCTTCTTCATATTTAAAATGTGCCAATCTAGGAAGTATATATGATTTGTTCAATAAGTGTCTTTGGAGAGATTTATGTGTGAGCTTTTAAGATCTTCTTTTCTTTACAACCGTCTGGAATGTTGTCACAAGTGTGAAGTGGGTTAAGTCTCACAATGTTTAGAAAATTAGAAGTTGAATATTTTATAAACAAAATGATTCATAAGTCTAATTACTTGAGATTTTAGGTAAAAATGTACTCCCTCTGTTTTCTTAAAAGTGTCCAGTTATAATGATAACACCAAATTAAGAAAGTGGATTTTTGCATCATATATTCCTATTATACCCTTCTCTTAATTCCTATTAAAAAAAACTTTAGTTTTTCAATTATATATATATATATATATATATATATATATATATATATATATATATATATATATATATATATATATATATATATATATATGAAAAAGATAACAATAATTGACAAATCGTATCTTTAAAACACAAACTGGACCGTTCATTAAAAACGCTAAATATGATAGAACTGAATATTTTTAAGAAAACGAAGGGAGTAATATATAACTCACTTATTTATTTGCTCTTAAACTCAATGTGAATGATGTCTCTGACTTCCCCTTATGACATCTTCATCCAAAATAATTTATTCTTTTTTTTTTCACGTCATTTTTTTTTTTTGAAGGATTCACGTCATTTTTATTCTTTTTTGTCATTCATAAACTAAAATATCATGAAAAAGGATAAAAAAAACTAACCTGTTAACCGAAATTAAATTAGTGAACCAATGATGTAGTTTTGCCTATAAAAATTTTAAAAAAAAAAAACTAAAAATTGAATAACAACCATTTTTTGTTTTATTTTGGTACAAAAATAACAAAATTTGCCGAGAATATATGTCTAAGAATAATAACAAATTAACAATAATTGATTATAAATAATGATATGTGTCAGCATTGATTTGGTTCCAACTTGTACCCTCATCTGTCATCACATCATCATCACTTTCGCCACCTTCACTCACTCGATTCGATTTTCTGCAACCACCGTTAGTTTCATACACAACACAACCCTTCTCTTCTTCACCAAAAACCCCTTTTCTCAATTCATTCCCCTAAGCTTCAAAAATCTCTCTTTTTTCGCTGATCCTTTAACTTCAAGGTATGATTTTTCACCCTACCCACTTCAATTTTATCTCAGAAATCTTATGAAATAGCATGATTATCATAAATTGTGATTTGGGGTTGTTGAATTTTCGATAAATTTTCAGTTTTTATTTTGTTGATTTTTGTCTGGTTTATATAGATCCATGAACTTCCTATGCACGTGTGTGTATGTGAATTGCGTTGAATTCAGAATCTAACAATTTTTAATTTTGTCCAAATTTGAATCTTTTGTTATTAGGGTATTGAATTTGAATTATTTATATTGGAATTGGAATTGTTTTAATGCGATTCGGGTGTGTTTTCTGTGTGATCATGGATCTTAGGTGCTGCAGAGAGATGGAATTGTTTTGATCTTTTACAATTTTTTGATATTCCCAATTAGCATGGTTGTTATATGAATAATTAGATATCATTATCAAATTCTTAGTTAATTGGTTAAACTACTTCACTACAAGGAGTAATTAAGTGAGGTTTTCGGTTTTGTTGTATTAAGTTTTTGTCATGAATTTGGTCAAACTTAAGAATCTTTGATGGGAAGAAAGCAATCCATAATTTGTAGCATTTGAGAGTTGAGTGTTTTTAGTTTGATGATCTAATAAGTAAATTGAAGTTAAGTTCTGATCCTGATTAGAGCATGAAACTTGTTCTTTTGTATTTTCGTTTTGATTACTTTACTTTCTTAGTTTCTTTAGTAGAATGTGATGGAGATTTTACTTCAATTCTGTAACTAGGCTTTGTTGCTGTTGGTGCCTTCGAGTTTTGCAGATCCCGGCATTTGGGATTGGCCAGCTGAAATTGGAAATGGTTAAAAGGTTTAGTTGCTAACTGCCTACTGAAGATGACTTAATGATGAATTAACTAATTTGTATATCTAATTGATTTTTATTTTTTTTGGAACAGTTATGGAGTTTTCCGATTTTGAGCTGCAAGAGATATTATCATGTTGCAGTGCATAGAGGGAATTAAGCATTTGTGTGCTCCTCTATTGCGGTGTTGTGACCTTGATTTATATAAGCAGACAACAGGCCTTGACGATCCTGAAATCCTCGCGAGGGAGACAGTGTGTATGCATCATCCTAACTTCATGATTATAAATTATAATGCAACTTCTGTTCGTATGCAAATGTATTTTGATTTGAATATGTGCTTTTAATATCTTGTATATTATGGCATTCCCTTTAGATTTTGAAACCATATGAATGATGTTATGCTCTTGTATTTTATTTGTGAATTCTATTACCTCTTGTACTACTATTTAGAAATAAATACACATGATATGGATGATGATAGATATTTCTTTTGCTTGTGTGCGCAGTTAGTGTAAGTGAAATTGAAGCACTTTATGAGCTCTTTAAAAAGATCAGTAGTGCTGTGATTGACGATGGGCTGATCAACAAGGTTTGTCTATTTTATCACTGGACAATGTGGTTTTGGCATATAATAAATTTTGTTGATAGAGATTTTCCGATACAAAAAAAAAGTTTAATCCAATGTTGAGGATTGCGGAAAATAGTGGTTTGTTCAAACTCTATTACACTAGTGTTATAGCACTGCTACAGTCTATGTTTGACAACACTTAATACTAAAAATCGTATCGCGAAGCAAAAGCAATTTGTTCAAATTCCGCTAAGCTATAGTGCCGCTACAGGCGCTATTTGACAACACTGGTTTAAATCATTCTATACCTATACAACAAATTCTATTGCTATGTCGTATGTTGTTATTTTCTTCAATCCAAAAGGATCTAACATATAAAATATCTGAGATGTTATATTCAATTTTTACTTTTTTCCTACAGTATTAATATTCATACTGCATCATTTGCAGGAAGAGTTTCAATTGGCATTATTCAAGACTAATAAAAAAGAGAGTTTGTTTGCTGATCGGGTATGTAAAGCTATCTTTTTTTTTTAATATGTGTTTAACTTTTCTCTGAACTATGAAAATATGTTTCTCTGATCAGATTAGGCTAAGGCCATCATGTACAACAATGACAAGTTAATATCAATAACCAAGCCTTATCTCACACTAATATGACATGACAAATTTAAAATAACTTCTTACTTGTTATTGTTAATGTTTCTTCACGATTCAAATTAAATGTAACAATGTTGATTGTTGCCTCTCTATTGTAAATGTTATCTTATTACTTGCCAACATGTGCATATTATAGGTTCATATCATATCACTTCAAGTTGTTAATGTCTCATATGAAATTCTCTTTGGGCAGGTATTTGATTTGTTTGACACAAAGCACAATGGGATACTTGGTTTTGAAGAGTTTGCTCGTGCTCTCTCCGTTTTCCACCCAAATGCCCCTATTGATGAAAAGATCGAGTGTATGTTACTTCAAATTATGTTTTCTAATCGTCTTTTAAGGATAAATTTTCTGTACCTCAGCTTGTGTAAACTAAGAAGGATGCACAGTTTGAATCAACTCTAGTTTATTTCACCTTATTACTTTTTTTTTCGATATATACCATAATTAAAACCATATTGTATCTTGTTTCAGTTTCCTTTCAATTGTATGATCTCAAGCAGCAGGGTTTTATTGAAAGGCAAGAGGTAAATTAGCCTTTAAATCTTACTTTTCTCAAGCTTTTGCTCCTCATTTGGGACAAGCCTGATTTTTATCTGGTCTTTATTTATGTAAAGGTGAAGCAAATGGTAGTTGCTACACTTGCTGAATCTGGAATGAACCTATCAGATGATGTTATAGAGAGTATAATCGACAAGGTACGTTTTTCCTTTTGACATTACGACTTTTTATGTCATATATATATATATATATATATATACACCAATCTGTTTTGGTGTTTCAAGACGAAAAAGAACAGTTAGTTTGAACATTGAGTTTTGGATTTCTTCAGACATTTGAGGAAGCTGATACAAAGCATGATGGCAAGATTGACAAGGAGGAATGGAGAAACCTTGTTATGCGCCATCCATCACTTCTGAAGAACATGACCCTTCAATATCTAAGGTAATCACCACAAGGAGGAACGAAGAAACCTTATTTACTATTATCAACTTGATATTCAAACATCGTTACTCTTTCATTTTATATATCTCTTTGGCACTCTTTAACATCCGCTTTCATATGTTGCGCAGGGACATCACCACAACATTCCCAAGCTTTGTATTCCATTCACAAGTAGACGATACTTGAAGCTTAAGATTTTTTTTTGAGAGATTAAGTTTATTTACTTGGTCATATTTCCTGTGGTTTCATTTATGTAAAAAAGGATAATGCAGAGAGAAATTTGCCATACATTTGTTACTTTTCTTTCATGATGATATTTGGTTTTGGTGTTAAGTCTTCTTTAAATACATTTGATTTATTGCTTGAAAACTTACAAAAACCTTTATTTTTCTTATTGTGTCATTGGAGTATGACATATATTTCTGGTATTAAAGTATTGGTCCATCATCGACCATAAATTATAGTCATCGGATTAAATCGAGAGCACAATAATACAATACACTTTGCACATGGAGTCATGGCCATTGAAATTACTTTCCCTCTTTGTTGCTGATTATCGAACTTCTGTATTTTCCGGCCAAACTTAGGTCCTTGCCAAAGGTGCATTTTCCGTCAACACTGAAGCTCCCGAAATTCACCTCCCTCTCTCTCATTTCCACAACTTTGGATTCTTTTTCTATTGTGTTTTATTTTTGATCTGGTTGTGTTCCTTGATGCAATGATGCTTATTTTGAATTTAATCATAAAAATTAATTCATTCAACCTCTGAAGATTCTGGGAGAAGTGTTTGAATCAGTAGCACACTCACAATTTAGAGCATAAACATGAGTTCAGGGTTTTTTTTTTCCAACTATTGGCTAATTGGTTTTAGTAATGTCTTCCAAGCATTTTACTGCACTTTCAAATTTGTGAAATGTTGGGATAGTTGGAGTTTTGAAAGTGAAAATGTTGCAGAAGAGAAAATGATTGGTAAAGGAGTTGAAAATGATTTGGTGGGATGATCTATTTTAATGGAAGGAAGGAATTATTCACCATGAGTGGCATTGTAATATTAGCCTCGGAGATATATACACAATCAAATCCAACTATTCTCATCTATGTCACATTCTTCTCTCTTCCTCTTCTTGGAATATGAGGTTGTGTGAGGCGTTAAACAAAGTATGGGGTAGTTCGTAGTTGGACTCCCTCAAAAGTGATTTGTTTTTTCATCGCAACTTCTTGATCGTCTACCTACAAAGGAGAATTTGTCTCGTAGAGGAATAGTTTCTAAAGGAGCTAATTCTTTGTGAATCTGGAGTTTGGTGGAGGTGAAGTAGACAAATCATATGTTTGTTGGATGTTGTTTTGCGGGGGTGGTTTAGTGTGAAATCAATCGTTGGTTTGTCAGAAGGGAGCAATGATGATCGAACATGTCGTGGTTTGGGCGCTTTGGCGAGCTAGGAATGAAAAAGTCTTCTCAAATCAAGCATCAGTACTATAAGAGGTGGTGGAGGGTATCAAACTTGTCTCATGAAAGTAGTTTTTGGCTAAAATAAATCGTTCTCCATGTCTCTACTACGAATGTGTGTAAACATAATCTATGAAGCACGGACACAGAGACGGACACCGGACATGACACGGACACTGACATGTCGACATTGATAAAAATTTGGAAAAATCACATAATTTAGTGTAATTATAAGTGTCGGTGTTGGTGTCGGACACGGACACCGACACGTCTCCGACACGGACACGCCTAATCTGAGGAGTGTCGGTGCTTCCTAGAACATAATATATATTGTTTCTATAGATAGTTCTTTTTGTTTTCTTCATTGGGGGCAGGGGATTGGTTTTTATGTACACTTTGCGAGTTTCCTTTCCTGATTGAGTTAGTTCGAAATTGTACTTTTTCTACTTTTAGTGAATAGAGTATCACTTGTACTTTCTCCTTTTCATATTTTTTATATGATTTTCTTTTATAGTTCAAACAAAGAAAACTTGTTTTATTTTGTACTTGTTCTCAAAATATCATCTAAATTGTACTTGTTCCGGAAATATCATCTAGAAAATCTAATTGACTCCAAATGTTAAGTCACAGGCTAATCAACACTTTTATTACGATTGAACTTTAATTTATCAATGGCTATCGGTGATCATGTCTATTTTAGATATAAATGTCAAATGAGATGTACTCTACTCCCGCTTATGTTGATATTTTTTAAAAAATAAGGTGTGTTTCAAATTGATACTGATATATAAATAGAGAAAGGAAATTAAAGGAATATTAAAAAAGCATGATGACTGAGAAAATGAAAGAAACCTAAGAAAAATGTTTGATGAATAGGTCAGGCGACAAGATGAGAAATATTTGAAGTGCCGAAGATTTCCAAATCAGTCTTTTGGAAACAAGTTTTTCCCTATTTTATTCCAAAGACTGCAGGTTTCTTTTTTATGAAGAAACAAAGTTATTTATGAAAAAAAAATCGAATAATCGGAATGTGGTGAAAAATAAAGTACATTATTTAATTAATGAAATCGCCCTAAGCCTTTTACTTTTCACACAACATAGGAACAAAATATGAAAAAATAACGCAGGAGTTGTATAAAAAATTAAAGAACGCAGCACCAATGATAGTCAACAATTAACACACCAAAACTTACGATAAGTAGAACAGTAGACAGGTCCAGAAAATTGCATCTAATATTGTTAACATTCCAAAATTAAGAATTAATAAAAGCAAAAACATAAAAAGACTGTTTCTCAACCTCAAAACATCCTAAATAATAGCAGCAACTACATCAGACTTAGTCGACCTCCTCCATCTTGCTTCCCTCTGCGTCAGCATCAGCTTCCTCCAATGGTGGCATGTCAGCATCATTTTCAGTTGCATCCTCATCAATGCTAAGACCAAGCTTTAGCATTCTGTGAATTCTGTTTCCAAAAGTGTTGGGTTCATCAAGGCTGAATCCAGAAGTTAGAAGGGCAGTCTCAAAAAGCAAGAGAACAAGATCCTTCACAGATTTGTCATTCCTGTCGGCATCAGCACGTTTCCTAAGCTCCTCCATGATGGGATTCTCAGGGTTTATTTCCATTGTCTTCTTGCTAGACATGTATCCAGCCATGCTGCTGTCCCTCAAAGCTTGTGCCTTCATGATCCTCTCCATGTTGGCAGTCCAACCATACTCGCCAGTCACAAGACAGCAGGGAGAGTCGACAACACGGTCAGAGACAACCACTTTCTCCACCTTGTCACCCAACACTTCCTTGACAACCTTGCATAGGTTGTCAAATTTTTCCTTCTGTTCTTCCATCTTTTTCTTCTCATCCTCGGTCTCATCGAGTTTCAAACCTTCCTTGGTAGCAGACACCAACTTCTTTCCCTCAAATTCCTTGAGCTGACCAACAGCATACTCATCAATAGCGTCAACCATGTAGATAACTTCATAACCCTTCTTCCTAAGCTTCTCTAGGAAGGGAGAATTCTCAACAGCTTTCTTGCTTTCACCGGTAATGTAGTAGATGTCATTCTGTCCTTCCTTCATCCTGGTAACATAATCCTTGAGGCTGGTCAACTCATCACCACTCTTGGTGGAGTGGTACCTGAGCAATTCAGCAAGCTTTGTCTTGTTCTGAGAATCCTCATGGATACCCAATTTCAAGTTCTTGGAGAAAGCCTCGTAGAACTTATTGTAGTCCTCTTTGTTCTCAGCAATTTCGAAGAAAAGCTCAAGGCACTTCTTTACCAAATTCTTTCTAATGACCTTCAAGATCTTATTTTGTTGAAGCATTTCTCTTGAAATGTTAAGGGGGAGATCCTCAGAATCCACAATACCCTTAACAAAGCTAAGATACTCAGGCATCAATTCTTCACAGTTGTCCATGATGAAGACACGGCGGACATACAATTTGATGTTGTTTGGCTTCTTCTTTGTGTCGAAGAGGTCAAAAGGTGCCCTCTTGGGTACAAAGAGAACAGCCTTAAACTCCAACTGACCCTCAACGGAGAAATGCTTAACGGCCAAATGTTCTTCCCAATCATTGGTAAGACTCTTGTAAAAAGCAGCATACTCATCCTTTGTAATCTCTTCAGGCTTCCTCATCCAAATAGGTTTCTGTTTGTTCACCAAATCCCACTCATGAGATACCTCCTTAATCTTTTTCTTCTTTTTCTCCTCCTTCTCTTTTTCCTCATCTACTTCCTCAACCTTACCCTCCTCTTCCTTCTTCTCTTCCTCATCCTCATCATCAGAAATCTCCTTCTCAATGGTTTTCTCAATCCAAAGAGAAATTGGATAGCTAATGAATTCAGAATGCTTCTTAATCAAGTCCTTAAGACGGCGCTCCTCGAGATACTCAAGTTGGTCCTCCTTGAGGATGAGAGTAATCTTGGTTCCTCTGCCAAGAACTTCACCCGTTGTATCCCTAGTCACAGTGAATGACCCACCAGCTTGAGACTCCCACACGTACTGCTCGTCATCATTGTGCTTTGTGGTAACAATAACCTTCTCGGCCACAAGATAAGCAGAGTAGAAACCAACACCAAACTGTCCAATCATGCTCACATCAGCACCAGCGGCCAAAGCTTCCATGAATTCCTTGGTACCTGACCTTGCAATGGTACCTAGGTTGTTCACCAAATCTGGAACATAAAACAAACAAGTGTTAGAGAAAACACATAATTTATCATACAACAAACAGTTCTAAATAAAGAACTTCTGATTCTGAAAAAACAAATTAGCATACCAGCTTTTGTCATTCCAATTCCACTATCAATGATAGTCAAGGTGTTGTTAGTCTTGTCAGGAATAATGTGAATGAACAACTCTGGCTGAGAATCAAGCTTGCTCTTGTCGGTCAAACCCTCAAATCGGATCTTATCCAAAGCCTACATTACAACAGTCAAAGAAAGGAATCAGAACAAAATCCATGCCCACAACAAGAACAACAAAATCAAACTATCACATCAAACATTCCAAAATACTAACCAAATATTCCAATGCAAAAGTAACAACTATATTCCTAAACCCATATTTTTTTAGTCACAAAAATCTTTTGATTTAAAACTTATAACGAATTAATTATTATAAAAAGTTCTAATGTAAACATTACAGTGTCAAATAGATCACAAAATTAGGGATAACAGACATATAAACAACTACTACTATGCTAATTAAACATTCAATTTCAAATTAGGTATAATAATCATGAATTTCATGTGAATCAACAATGAAAAATACACTTATTAATTCAAAATTAAAACCACATCAATTAAATTCATATAACAACTACAACAATTTAAACAAAAAAGGCGGAACCAAAACAAGTCTAACAAATTATAACTGTACAGAGATCATGAAGAACTACACAAATCAATTAGCAGAAACCTAATACAATAACTAACATAAACAAAAACAAATCATCGCAGAAAAACCAAAAACAAACTAGATAAAATCATTACAATTCACGAATAAAAATCAAACAAAATTAAACACGATGAAAAACAAAAACAGAGCGAAGAAGAAGCTTACATCGGAAGCGTTACTGATGAGTTCACGAAGAAAAATCTCCTTGTTACTGTAAAAAGTATTGATGATGAGACTGAGAAGTTGATTGATCTCAGCTTGGAAAGCGAACGTCTCTTGTTCCGCCATCGTCGATCGATCTAGGGTTTGTTAGATGAGAGGGAAAGGGAATTAGGGATTTGAAGGGATTGCGAGTGTTTCAGAGAAGAAGAACGAAAAGTATGAAAGAGTGTTAAGTGAATGAGTGGTTATATAGTACTGTTAGCTAGGGCTTGAAGTTTTCTAGATCCTTCTGTTTCTATATTTATTTATTTAAATTTAAGAACTAAATAACTTATTTTGTGTTAACTCGATCGCTATTTTTTGGTTTAGTTCTATTCTAGTATTTGATTTGATTTTTTTAAAAAAAAAGATATTATTTGTGAACTCTATTTAATTTAATTAATTTTTTTATAGAAATATTTGATTTATTTGTTTACAATAATATGTGATTTAATTTGATACATTGATTTATTTTAGTTTTTATTTTTAAAAAATATAAAATAAATTATCACGAAGAAATTATTTAAAGATATATTTTCAATATATTATACTTCATCTGTTCCTTTTTCTTTGTCGTTTTAGAAAAAAAATTGTTTCAAATTATTTATCGTTTTGATAATTTAAAGTTATATTTTATCTTATAGCCTCCTTTCAATAAAACTAATTAAATGATATATATATATATATATATATATATAGAGTCAGGATCCGTTGACACCAACTAGTTTGACACCAAATGTTACACCTCTCAATAACGTTTTAACCGATATAAATTTTATAAAATCCACCGTTGGATTGAAAGTTTACATCATATAGATCATTTGTGTAAAATTTCAAATAAATCCAAAATCATTTGATATGTTATTGAGATACATCAAAATTAACGGATTTTGTATTTTTTTAAATGCCGTTAATCTTTATGTGTCTCAATAGCATATCAAATGATTTTGGATTTGTCTGAAATTTTACACAAATGATCTATATGATGTAAACTTTCAATCCAACGGTGGATTTTATAAAATTTATATCGGTTAAAACGTTATTGAGAGGTGTAACATTTGGTGTCAAACTAGTTGGTGTCAACGGATCCTGACTCATATATATATATATATATATATATATAACTAAAAAAGAGGTCTCCTCAGCACAAGACATATCAAGGTAGACTAAAAGAGTTACAAGAGAACCACAATACAAAAACCATAAAAATTATACAAGGTTCAAACAAAGCACAGGACTAGACCACCAACTATGACAGTTTAAAGCTAAAGTACTACTTGTCGCTTTCAACCACCTATAGGAAAAAGACTTGATTTTGTCCAACATATATTGTGCTAAAGATGTTGAGCCTCTGAACAATTTGTGGTTTCTCTCAGTCCACACAACCCACATGCAAGCGAGACATATAAGCTGCATATAAAAGCGTCATGCTCGAAGACCCCCTGCTGAAGTAGTAAACTGAACGAAATGATCTGATAGAGTCTGAACAGTCACCAATGAAGAACCAATCCACGAACTGACGAGAGACCAAATGGAATCGAAAGTGCTACATGATAGAAACAAATGTTGAGCCGACTCGGCCACTCCACAACCAGACACACAATAATGATTCGCCGATGACAAGATGCCAACCAGGTTGACTTTGGTAGGTAACTATCTCGCAAGAGACGCCACGCGAAAATAAAAACCTTCAAAGGAACCTGAGGGTTCCAAACGAGATCTGCTGAAACATCCAAAGTAACCACATCTTGAGCCGTCAAGAGATGATACGCACCACTGATAGTGTAACCTTTCTCCAATTCAGGCTGCCACTGCCATCTATCTGTGGAATGATCCTCCAAAGAGAGTTAAGAAGTGAATCCTGACACTCCCCATCATCTCCTCCTCCCACGCCCTCAACTATCTCCGCCACACCCACGCCTCTCCTCTCGCCCCCCACCCTAACTATAACATCACAGCCACTGAGGCCGATTTGTTCTCTGCCAAGTCAAACAACCTCTCAATCCTCGCACACAAAGGAATCTCATCCACCCATGGATCAATCCAGAAAAAAGTATCAGATTCATCCCCCATGTTTGTCCTTTAAGGTTATTTCACACATATTAAGAAATTTTATTCCACCTTTCATTATATTCTTGCTTTCACCCCTTTCTTGGCCCTTCTTGTGCCTTGATTGGAGTGGAGGCTTAATAAATTGTTTGCAATTAAAAAAGAAAAAGAAAAGAAATGTAATAATGTTATTAAAAGAAATAATATTTTTACTAAATTACCCCTATAAATTATAGGTTTGTTTCCTTAGGAATAATGCATATAGTAATGATTAGGGGTACAATTGGAAAATATTACATTGAAAAGTGAGAATGAATTATTTTGAGACAAAATTTTATTCTTAAAGTGACAATTATTTTGAGACAGAGAGAGTATTTGGAAAACTAAATGTTTTTAATTTTTGTTGTTGTTATACATATTAAATTTGTTTTATTTTTTTACGTAATATATTAAATTTAATGAAAAGAGAAAGTTTGTTCAAAAAAAGAATATTGGTGGATTAAAATTATGGTATAATAAGAAGATTCGGTACAAAAAGGCATTTTCTTAATTTGGTCGTTTTGTTCTAAACCGACAAATAAAAAGGAACGGAGGGAGTATTATTTTTCAAAAATAAGAGAGTAATAAATATCTATAAATAAAAAATAAGTTGCAGTATTTTATCCAAAAAAAAAATTGCGGAAGGATCATAACAAATTGGTGTTTAACTAATATTTCAATCTTCGATAAAATTGGCTCTTTCAAATAGTTAGCAAAATGCAAATGGTTATTGAAAGTATTGCTAAAGATGCGGCTTATAAGAATAGTTTTGGTTCCATAATGCATATCAAATGGGAGCAACCTCCTACAGGTAAGCTTAAGTAGTTCATAGCAAAAAAAGTGGCTTCTTAGCTTGTGGCGGATTACATAAAGATGATAAGGGTGACCTTATCCAAAGTTTTTATTGTAATCTTGATTGCAATAATTCTCGAGGGCTGAGATGTGGACTTTATTTCATGTTATGTGTTTGCTCGTAATCTCCACATTGATCATATTATATTTTAAACGGATTATCTCTTATTGCAATTGTTGTCCTCAATCGTACTACAATCATCTCTTATCTCAAACCTCTTTTAGAAAAGGTTCTTAATTTACTACACTTTCAAGATTTGTCTGCCAGTATTCAACAATATTGATTTAGAAATATCAACTCATGTTCAAAAGTTGTTAGAAAAAAGAAAAAAAACGATTTGATGCTCATTTCACTTCAGTTTTAGTCACTCCTAAATCTTATTTTGTAATTTTCTGCATGCATTATTGGTGTCGGATTGTAAAGATGTCTAAAAATATTGGTGTTGTAATAATGGTGATTGTTTGTCCATACAAGAGGGAAGTTCGATAAAAGCAACAGGATTACATGTGAGCGAGGGTTATTTAGATCTCCACAACTCGTTCAGTTAGTTAGATTATCCTTATTGTTATAAAAAAAGTTATTGTTTTTTTCCCTCCTGATTTGGGTATATGTCCCATAAATTTTGGATTTTATTTTTTTTACAAAGAGAAATTAAGGCTTTTATTAAATTTAATCTACTTTTATCTTTAATAAAAGTAAAAACATTCTAATTTGTGAAAAAAAATATCATAAAATTCAATAAATATTTGTTTTTGATCAAGTTGCTAATACACACTTTAATGTGAAGAAGTGGTGGATTTTGAACCCCGATCCTCTAAATTATGTCTTCAGTAGCTATTAACTATTTTTTGTTTGAATGATTTGGTAGTTATCAATTGAACTGCACTTATTAGACTAAATAAATTCTGTTTAAATCATTTTTATTTTATTTTTCTAAAACAAAATATTATTTGCTTATTAACAATTTTTTTGACACAAGAAAATTTAATGCATTTCATTCATAATAATAGTTTCAATACAAGGTGAACAATGATTAAAAACATCGGGACTAACATATAAACAAGTTGTCTGAACAAGAACATGAACTACTCGATTGACTTGTCTATGATATAATTCAATAACAATGCCAACTTTGGTGTTATTTATAGACTTAGAATGAATAGGTTGTATCACTCGAAGACAATCTATTTTCAGGTGAACATCTATTAAATGTTCTTACCTGATCCATCTTAGAGCTTCCAACACATCCAATGCTTCTGCTTCCGATATCTCCGACTTATTAACAATTTTTTTTACTTATCACATTTATATTATTTTAAATTTTGAATAAAGATTTATATTTTTTGTTATGTGCTATTTGAGAAACAACCAACCTCTTTTTATACTAGCCACATCACACCTAATCCGAATAGTTTAAAATAAAGACAAGTAAGCACTTGTTCAAGAGTGTTTATTTTAGGTTAAATTGCACTTTTGACGCTTTACCTTTTTAAACTTGTAATTTTGGTCTTTAACTTTTATAATACACTTTTAATGTTAGTATCTTTTGCAAAAAATTGACCTCCAATAATTTTGATAAAGTTAATACACACGTGACAAGTGACCCACACAACACGTCAGCATATCTTGCCACGCTGATAATGACATTTGAGTAATTTGTCACACTTACGTTGACTTAGTCAAAGTCAATAAGATCAACTTTTGACAAAATAGACTAAAATTAGAGGAACAAAAAGTACTACTGTATTTTGAAAATTAAAAGATCAACATCACAAGTTTATAAAAATTAGAAAGCCATGATGATTGAGAAAATGAAAGAAACTGAGAAAAATGTTGTTCATGAATGCTCAGGCAACAAGATGAGAAATATTTGAAGTGCCGAAGATTTCCAATTATAGCATCCCATGTCACTAGGACAAGCACGTAGTATTATTAAATTGATTTTTGTAAATAAAGTTTAAAAAAAAATTGTAAAAAAATAGGCTTTTAGAAACAAGCATTTATTTTATTATAAAAACTGGGTTTTTACTTTTTATAAAGAACCAAAGTTATTTATGAAAATTTCAAATAAATAAGAATGTGATAAAAAATAAAGTATATTATTTAATTAATGAAAGCGTTCTAATTTATAAAGCTTTTGCTATTTATAAAATATAGGAACAAAATATGAAGTATGAAAAAAGAAGGCCACCAACGATATTGATAGTCAACAATTGACACAACAAAACTTACGATAAGTAAACAGTAGATAAACTGGGTCCAGAAAATTGCATCTAATATCGTTAACATTCCAAAATTAAAAATTAATAAACGCAAAAAACATAGTAATAAAAAGACTGTTTTCTTCCTTCAAAAAAAAAAAAAAAACTGTTCTCAATCTCAATCCTTCCTAAATAATGGCAACTACATAAGACTTAGTCAACCTCTTCCATCTTGCTTCCCTCTGCATCGGCATCAGCTTCCTCCAATGGTGGCATGTCAGCATCATTTTCAGTTGCATCCTCATCAATGCTAAGACCAAGCTTGAGCATTCTGTGAATTCTGTTTCCAAAAGTGTTGGGCTCATCAAGGCTGAATCCAGAAGTTAGAAGGGCAGTCTCAAAAAGCAAGAGAACAAGATCCTTCACAGATTTGTCATTCCTGTCAGCATCAGCACGTTTCCTAAGCTCCTCCATGATGGGATTCTCAGGGTTGATTTCCATTGTCTTCTTGCTGGACATGTATCCAGCCATGCTGCTGTCCCTCAAAGCTTGTGCCTTCATGATCCTCTCCATGTTGGCAGTCCAACCATACTCACCAGTCACAAGACAGCAAGGGGAGTCGACAACACGGTCAGAAACGACCACTTTCTCAACCTTGTCACCCAACACTTCCTTGACAACCTTGCAGAGGTTGTCGAATTTTTCCTTCTGTTCCTCCATCTTTTTCTTCTCATCCTCGGTCTCATCAAGTTTCAAACCTTCCTTGGTAGCAGACACCAATTTCTTTCCCTCAAATTCCTTGAGCTGACCAACAGCATACTCATCAATAGCGTCAACCATGTAGATAACTTCATACCCCTTCTTCCTAAGCTTCTCTAGGAAGGGAGAATTCTCAACAGCTTTCTTGCTTTCACCGGTAATGTAGTAGATGTCATTCTGTCCTTCCTTCATCCTGGTAACATAATCCTTGAGGCTGGTCAACTCATCACCACTCTTGGTGGAGTGGTACCTCAGCAATTCAGCAAGCTTTGTCTTGTTCTGAGAATCCTCATGGATACCCAATTTCAAGTTCTTGGAGAAAGCCTCGTAGAACTTATTGTAGTCCTCTTTGTTCTCAGCAATTTCGAAGAAAAGCTCAAGGCACTTCTTTACCAAATTCTTTCTAATGACCTTCAAGATCTTATTTTGTTGAAGCATTTCTCTTGAAATGTTAAGGGGGAGATCCTCAGAATCCACAATACCCTTAACAAAGCTAAGATACTCAGGCATCAATTCTTCACAGTTGTCCATGATGAAGACACGGCGGACATACAATTTGATGTTGTTTGGCTTCTTCTTTGTGTCGAAGAGGTCAAAAGGTGCCCTCTTGGGTACAAAGAGAACAGCCTTAAACTCCAACTGTCCCTCAACGGAGAAATGCTTAACGGCCAAATGTTCTTCCCAATCATTGGTAAGACTCTTGTAAAAAGCAGCATACTCATCCTTTGTAATCTCTTCAGGCTTCCTCATCCAAATAGGTTTCTGTTTGTTCACCAAATCCCACTCATGAGATACCTCCTTAATCTTTTTCTTCTTTTTCTCCTCCTTCTCTTTTTCCTCATCTACTTCCTCAACCTTACCCTCCTCTTCCTTCTTCTCTTCCTCGTCCTCATCATCAGAAATCTCCTTCTCAATGGTTTTCTCAATCCAAAGAGAAATTGGATAGCTAATGAATTCGGAATGCTTCTTAATCAAGTCCTTAAGACGGCGTTCCTCAAGATACTCAAGCTGGTCCTCCTTGAGGATGAGAGTAATCTTAGTTCCTCTGCCAAGAACTTCACCGGTTGTATCCCTAGTCACAGTGAATGACCCACCAGCTTGGGACTCCCACACATACTGCTCATCATCGTTGTGCTTTGTGGTAACAATAACCTTCTCGGCCACAAGATAAGCAGAGTAGAAACCAACACCAAACTGTCCAATCATGCTCACATCAGCACCAGCAGCCAAAGCTTCCATGAATTCCTTGGTACCAGACCTTGCGATGGTACCTAGGTTGTTCACCAAATCTGGAAGATAAACAAACAAATGTTAGAAAAACATAAATCATGACACAACAAACAGTTCAACATTAACCAATTTCACCAACCACGAAGACATCTTATCTTACCAGCTTTTGTCATTCCAATTCCACTATCAATGATAGTCAAGGTGTTGTTGGTCTTGTCGGGAATAATGTGAATGAACAACTCTGGCTGAGAATCAAGCTTGCTCTTGTCGGTCAAACCCTCAAATCGGATCTTATCCAAAGCCTTCATTACAACAGTCAAAGAGAGGAATCAGAACAAAATCCATGCCCACAACAGCAACAACAAAATCCAACTATCACATCAAACATTCCTAAAAACTGCCCAAATATTCCAATGCAAAAGTAACAACTATATTCCAAAACCATATTCTTTGGTCACAAAAATCTTTTGATTCAAAACTTAAAGGATCAATTATAAAAAGTTCTTGTGTAAACATTACTGTGTCAAATAGATCACAAATTAGGGATAACAGACTTATAAACAAGTATTAATACGCTAATTAAACATTCAATTTCAAATTAGGTATACTAATCATGACTTTCATATGAATCAACAATGAAAAATACGCTAATTACTTCAAAATTAAAATCATGTTAGTTAATTTCATATAACAATCACCACAATGTAAACAAAAAATAATTGAACCATAACAAGAATAACAAATCATAACTGAGAGCAACAAGAACAACACAAAAATCACCCTAGAACATGAAAAACTACACCATTAATCCAATAATCAACATAACCAAAATCAAATCATCAAAGTAAAACCAAACCTAAACCAGATCAAATCATGACAAATAAAAATCAAACAAAGCTAAAGACGATGAAAAACAAAAACAGAGCGACGAAGAAGAAGCTTACATCGGAAGCGTTACTGATGAGTTCACGAAGGAAAATCTCCTTGTTACTGTAAAAAGTATTGATGATGAGACTGAGAAGTTGATTGATCTCAGCTTGGAAAGCGAACGTCTCTTGTTCCGCCATTGTTGATCGATCTAGGGTTTGTTATTGAGAGTTTTTTAGAGATGAAGAACGAAAAGTGTGAAAGAGTGTTAAGTGATTGTGTTTTTATATAGTAAGTGTTAGCTAGGGTTTGAAGTTTTCTAGATCCTTCTATTTCTATATTTAAAAAAGTTATTTTGTGTTAACTCGATCGCTATTATTTGGGGCCACTTTACTCTCAACTGTCCCATTTGACTTGGTTGATTGGATTTTAAAAAAAAAAGTAAAAAAAGATTGGATTTTTAAAAAAAAAGTAAAAAAATTATGAACTATTTTTTTTTTTAAATACATTATTTTTTTTATGGAATATATTTTATTTTACTTTATTTTATTTTATTTTTTAAAGATATTATCCTAAAAAATTGCTTTAAAGATGGGATTTTCAAAAAATTATAATTATTTTATTTTAATTTGATACATTGATTTCACTATATACTCCTAGAAATTTTGGCTTTTATTAATTTTATATTAAAATCTGATTTGGCCTTACTGATTTTTCCTTTTTTTCCTTCTCTTTAAAAGTAATAAATAAAGGAAAAAGTTATGTTTGACCAACTTCTTATTTTCTATTTCTTTATTTTATTTATCTAATTATTTTTATTTCTTTTAAGAAGTAAAAAAGTAAAAAACAAGTAGCACCAAACGTGAGCTTATTACAGTTACAGAAACTTGAATTACACTTCTCACCCGTTAACACATTCACTTTAGTCCATTTCTCTAATAGTATTATTTTAAGCTCCTCTTTTGAAATTTTTTCTCTAATACTATTACTTCCAACTTCCAACTTCCAACAAATTAAATCATTGAGTTAAAGAATAAAAAACAGAACAAATTAAATCATGGAACCTTGTCCTATCATCCGTACACTCACAATTGGGCATTGGCACACTTTTCCATTGAATTTTGAAGTACAATGTTAATCTAAATCCCTTCCTGTTTTGTTTTTGGCAATATTTTTATCCCGGTGACTGGCTTTGTCCAGATTACGCAAAGACGTGTGAAAAATTGTTCAAATTGTACAAATTGGTCATTGACTTAATCATATCAAACCATGTTTCTCGTACCCAATGCTATTTTAAGTATGGAGGATCCTCCTTCTCCATACTTAGTTGTTTCTTGCTGATATAAAATGGAGAGGATCTCATCTCGTTAAACCCATTTATGCAATTCCACACCATTCACTCTTGCAATGTTTCATGTAATTTGATGTAAAGCATCTTTGCTTTGACAACTCTTAATCCAAGTATCCCATAAGAGGTTAGCTCATAAAAGAACTTTTACAAATTGTGTAAAGGATACATGTTCTTGTTTTCTTGTTTCTTTCCGCAAATGGAGGGGCATTAAAATAAAAGAAAATTGTTGTACATTACACGGAAACCCTCCATCAGTTTGGGATATTTGGTTGATATTGGGCAACTGGGGTTACATTCCAGCAAACTATCTAGTTCTGGTCTTGACAAACTTAGGTCTGGATGCCTTCTTCTCCAACTTTTCCCTCTTTTTGCGGGTCTTTTCATCTTCAACTTCCTGATCACAAAAAACATACACAAATTAAGTTACTATGAACCTTCCTGTGGCTTGAAAGTGAAAATTAATAAAGACTGTGATCATACCTCTGAACCACCTTGTGGCAAAAATCCTTTAATGAGGCCAAAGGATTGGTATGCTCCAAATGCTGGTATCTGGTACATGTCAAGAAGGGAGCACCGTGTCACTAAAGGTTGTTGCATTATCTATTTTTATTTTATGATTGAAGGGTTTTAAAACTTTTTTATGTAAAACACGTTCAGAATTCAGATATTGATTACAACTTTAAATTGAACTTGTAAACTTAAGTCATAATTCAAGCAGTTCCCAACCACAGTTATTTTGCACATAACAACTGATATAATTCATAAATGAAAGAACTATTATGCCAGTGTGAGAAAAAGTCACTACAGGTTAAATGATAAAGCACACAATGTTTTGGGCACCTCCTCCTGTTTAACAAGCCAGTCCCTTCCCTTCATGTTGGTTGCTTTCTCGTACATAAATGTTCACACTACGTACTATCTTTCAGGCATGCACTAATAAGTAAATCTAATGAACCTTTAGATAAACTCCTCCTTATGATAAATGTACATTTTTACCGCAGAACAACTGAGTGCATGCATACACACACTGCCAAGCTTGGCACTACATAAATGTTCACACTATGTACTCTCTTTCAGGCATGCACTAATAAGTAACTATAATGAACCTTTAGATAAACTCCTCCTTATGATAAATGTGCATTTTTACTGCAGAACAACTGAGTGCATGCATACACACACTGCCAAGCTTGGCAGTACATAAATGTTCACACTATGTATTCTCTTTCAGGCATGCACTAATAAGTAAATCTAATGAACCTTTAGATAAACTCCTCCTTATGATAAATGTACATTTTTACTGCAGAACAACTGTGTGCATGTGTGCACACTGCCAAGCTTGGCAGGTAAAGATCCGATTGAAGCTAAGACTACATTTTTCGAAGTGGTATCAGTCCAAGTGTGAGACTACAACATCAACAATTACAGTCCTAGTCCTACATTCTAAAAGTATACCACATTTTGAGCCAACCAAAAACTTATTTAGGAGCAGATTGGACCTTACCACAAGATATATGTACCAGAACTTTCCAGAGATAATGGACGCGACTTGCACAAAGCTTGTTATGTAGATAACGTCATGTAAATAGCTGCAAAATATGACCGGCAGTAAGTAAGGAATTATCATACAATTAAAAGATAGCAAAAAATTCAATGCAATTGAATTTTATTTATCAATATAGTTTGGTTTCACATAAGAGGTTCAAGAACTTTTGGTGACTGAAAATCTAAATAAGGGGAGGGAGGGCTAACTTCCCTAGACCTATGGTGTCAAATGACTATGAAACAAGTTTAAGGTCCATCCAGGAGCCAAAACTCCATACGCTACAGCCTACAATATATACATGGTGCTTTTGTTCAACACTACAGTTATATCTGTCAACCATTCTTGCATGATGGAAGAAATTGCTAATTTTAGTCTTAGTAAAATAGAGTAGAAATCATATATCACCAAATTTAAGAGCTTCAAACACTTTCAACACCGAGTATCATGATATGCAAAAAACACCCCAACACGAAAGGCTACAAACGATACAATCAAAAAACCATTGGAACAGATTAACTGTAATTTTTTCAATCGAGGTGCACATCTTGTATGCAAACAGTGATTGCAAAAGGCACAATTTGGATTAGCTTCTACCTTGTAGGAGTTTCTCCATTAAAATAAGTTTATAGAGATCCTTGAAAACACCTTATAAGCTTATAGGTCTAAAGAGATACTAAGTTAAATGAGAAAGCTTATGAAAAAATTGAGATGGAGAAACTAATTTTAACTTTTACGAGAAGTTATTGTTTAAATAACTCAGTTATTTTGTGGCATTCATTTTCCCTAAGTACTTGTTGGAGATCTCTACACAAACCACAAGACAAAACATAGTCATACCCGCAAACTCCACCAGTAGTCATATCAAACCCACCATCTAAAAGTTCACCATCATCGGCGTAACTTGGGTTTGCCATCTTAGCAAGTTGTTGATAGGGAAAATAATATGCTAGAGAAGTCACAACCAAGCCAATCCAATGCTTCCATGTGAAGCTAGAATGGAAGATTAACATCCTAATTACTACATAAATAACCTGTTCAAAAGTAAACCAATGAATCATGTAATCAATAACCAATACACTAGTAAACAAATTTGAGCAAAATTAACTACATTCACATGCATTCAGAATCTCAAGCCAATAAATAAGAATTAAAATGATAAATCCTAACCAACATCTTGAAGTGAATTGAAATTGCAATCAGAGAGAAAGAGTGTAGAGAAAAAGTACGTTGCAGGCAATGATGATACGGCGGATCCTAGCCATGTGACGAGTGTTCTCTTCCTTGCGTTTTTTAGCACCTTGATTTGCCATTTCTCTCACCTACGAACAAATGCATTACATATATTGATCAGCATAACCATTAACAGAAATTGAAAAGAGAAAGAAAATTACCGAATTAAGTATGTTCTACATGAAGGGACAAATTATTGAAAAGATCAAATATTCTAAGAAAAAACTATGATAAAGGCTGATAAAAGATATAATAGATATTAATGCATCACATATTAATCTCAATTGCTAAGTATATCAATATGATGTACCGAACTGGAGTATAAATCACATCCAGTGACAAAAAATATGTGATTAGAATAGAACACTATTTTGAAATCATGGTTCAAAAAATGGTCCTCCCTGTTCACAAATTGAATTTGAATCTTATGATTAGAACACTATGTTAAAAATATAAAAGGAAATAGAAAGAAATAAAGCTCATCTTATGTAGTGTGATCAACAAAATTCATACTATGAACTATGAAGCCATTTATGCAACATGAATAGTTAGATCTGAAACCGAAGATTTGACAGCAATAATAGTCAGAGATAGACGGACCTAAGTTTTCTAAAAGTGACTACATCTTCATCCCCTAAATTTGTGAGTCTGTTTGTATAAACAACTTATTACACAAACGCTTATCATAATCACTTATGTATAAGCTTACATAAGCTGTTTTTATAACAAAAGATAAATTGTTTTCATATATTCTACGAGCTGGTTTTCATGAGTTATACTAGAGAATTTATGAAAATAAGCTGAAAAAAACTTATGAAAATTATAATAAGTTGTTTTCATATGTGTCCTCAAACAATCTCACAAAACTTATGTTTATATAAGCTCAAGTAAATAAGTCAATCCAAACAACATGAATCTTCATCCTCATCCCCCAAATTTTTAAGATTCATAAACAATTAACAAATTTAGACAAAAACTCTAAGGGGAAATCAATCAGAGTTTGATTAGGGTTATGGGAAAATCAAAGGGGGAAACCAAATCAAAAATCAAATTCGCTACCAAACATAAACAACAAACCAACATATTGAAGATTCAAAAATCGAAGGGGAAAGTTGAAAACAGAACTTACAGTCGCAACGGCGAGAAACGGCGGCGTTTAGCGTTCTGGTGAGGGAGAAAACTGAAAAGCAGAGGTGCACGTGCGTTTTCGGGTGGTGAGGTGAGGGAGAAGAAGAGCGTGTGTTCGTGTTGCGTTGTGTTGACTGGAGTGGCAATTTTGTAATTCCCTTTTAAATGGAAGGTATTATAGTAATTTCCTGCGTACAACCAGTTTTATGACTAAAAACACAAATTAATTTTTGTAAAAAAAAAAAACACAAATTAATTTTTAACTCTATAATCAATTTGGCTAAAAAAAAACTCAATAATCAATTAGTCATTTTTGTCAGTAACGTTAAATTAGGACGTTAAGTCATTCAAAATTCTTGATTTTTAGGTTCCGGACAAAAATGAAGTGTTACATTTTTAGGTATCAAATGGTGGTTTGTCCTAACTCCTAATAAGAATAAGTAAGAAAATGCACGGCTAATTTATCCTTTTTATGAGATACAACATTGAGGTTGAATACGCGATCTAAAAAAATTTGATCGATCGAATTTAGATTATATGTAGTCAACACTATCTGTAGTCATGCAGTTAAAATAGATCTGGCCATCTGATTAAGACTAATGTGATCCAAATTTAAAGTACTCGTACATTTAATAAAGTTTTCTTTCAATCTAAAACGTTCTGGACTACATGCAGTGGAGATCCGATTTGATCCAATTAAACACAGTTGCAGTGAGTCTATCCAGTTCCACACCGGCTACCGGAACCGGTCACATATTATTACATTTCCTTTTTCAATTCCACTCTCAGGCAGCAGCGTGTGAGTTACACCACCACCTTCTTCTTCTTCTTCTTCTGAAAGCAGAAAAAACAAAATGCTGTTGTAGATTAACCACCGAATTTTCCAAAAATGGAGGGGTGGTTCTCAACTTCAACCTCACCCAGCAACGACGTTCAGCAGAAACCAGCAGGTTCATCTTCTTCTCTACTTGCTGATTGGAACTCATACGCTTCATCTCAGCAGGATCAGGACCCTTCCAATTCCACCGCAATCACCTTCGATCTTGAATCAGCCGTTAGATCTGCCAATAACACTGTCACCGGCACTTTCAGCGTGTAACCTTTTTCTACTACTTACTTCTTACTTGTTATTTTTATTATTATTCAACTCAACTCAATTTTCATTCCAATTGCATTCTATATACGCTTGAATTAGGATTTTGTGTTTTTGTTTTTGTTTTTGTATATCATAATTACTGTATGCAGCGTTAGGATTAGGAATTAGTATTATGCTAGCTAAAGTGTCTTCGAATTCGGCAATGATAGAACTAGAAATGCATCATTCAAGTCATAAACGCAGCAAGTTGTGATTTGATTGCAAAAGCTCAAATGGGAAAATAGTAATGACATTCTCACATCAATTTTTTCATACACCTATGATACCTCGTTCGTTGGTCACATTCAAAAATGTGGTTAGTTAATTTGATTCACGCTCAAAATTGTAGTTAATTCAACTATATGGTTAACCAAATTTTCACAAATTTTAATGTGATCTAAACTAATCATTTACTCAACTGAATTAACTACATAGGTGTAGGAAAAATTGGGTATCCAAATTGATGGGACAAAACTATATGGACTAGTAAACAGGTGTAGAAGTTCAGTTTTTAAAGACAATTGAAGGAAGGAAATGAGAATGCTAGATTGCAAACCAAATAATACTCATACCAACACTAATGTTAGATTTAGGTTAAATCAGCGAGAGTTAACTTCAGGAAGGAGAGTGATTGAGAGTGGGAAGTTTAACTATCTTACGATGTGATGATTGACTTGGAGTGTGTTGTTAACCAATTTAACTGTCCTTGTGATAATCATTCATAGTTGTCAATCAATAGTGCAGCATAGCCGCATGATAATAGAAGAGCAGAGCAAAGAAACCTGTTAGCTGCTATATCTTTATGTTGCAGAAATAACAGAAATCGTGTGTTTTGCTATTGCGACTGTTAGGTCTCCAAAAAGCTTATTTTGCCCCTGTCATATTTTCGTTGTTGATTATTCCCTCCCTTTTTTCAGTCAAAAGAACTAAATCCTTAATTTCTCCTCGCATGTTTGATCAACCAGCCATAACGTTCAAACATAAGATTTTCCTTCTTGTCAAGTCCACTATTGTACGGTGTCATGTCTGGTGGGTTCTGGTGTCATTTTGGTGACTGTTCTTTACATGCTATGTTTTCTCATTTATAATAATCTGACCTATTTTCCCTTTCGGCTCTTTTGACTCTATATCCTTTGTTGTTTGCATACAAGTTTTTTTAATTGCAGTTCCTTTTTCATTTCTGGTTCTGTCAAATAAATGTCAACCTTTTTTGGGTGTTTAAAGTTCGAACTCATTGTTGCTTCCCTCACATGCTCTATTGTGAGTTTATCACTTTGCAGTCTTTTTTTTTTTTTTTTTTTGAATAAAGCATTTTGCAGTCTTTATTTCCTTGATTATTGTAAATTTTTAACTAAGACCAGTGGATTTTTATTATTAATGTTATGCCTTCAATCTTGAGCATTAACGTGCATAACTTACTCAACCATTATCTAAAGTTTTAGTATAGCGGCCATCCTGGTATTGCGTGTTTGGTGTCAGCCTTTACATGCTCTCCCAGAAAAAGATTGATCCTTGACAATAAAGACTACACTGATTTTGTTGCCTACATGGGTGCAGATTAAGCTGACAGCCCAAGTGATATATAGGCCATCAACTTTAGGTTATTGTGTTATTATAGGAGGTAATCATACTACTTGGAAGAACAAACAGAATATTGTTGATAGATTTAGTGTGCAGAATACTTAGTTGTGATTATGACTATTACTACACGCGAACCCATATGGATAAAACAATTTATTTTTGAACTAAAATTTTGTGAGTAAAGACTATAGTATTATTTGTGATAATCAAGCTTCCTTATAGGCTTATGCTTTGCCTCTAATCCAATTTTTCATTAGCAAACAAAGCATATTGAGACAAACTGTCATTTTATCAAAGAAGAGATTCTATCTAGAGAAATGACAATATCATTTAATCCCAATGATCAACTGGCGTATATGTTCATTAAGTCACTCTGGAATCCAAAGGTAACATAAATATGTCACATAAGCACTAGCATGAAGAGGAGTGTGGAGTTTTCAGTTGTATTTAATACATAACTAGTTCGTGATAAGTTTCAAGCAAAATTGAAACCATTTGTTCTCTTGGAAATGCTTTAGCTTATTTATTGTTCATGTGAAGAGGAGTGTGGAGTTTTCTTATTGTGCATGTAATAATCACTACATGCTGTATTCGTTATTCTTAAGCATTTGAGATTAATCATTGAGCACTCTCTTGACGTTTTGTCTTACAATGCAATTTTTGGGGTTAGTTGATTCGGGATATTATGACTTATGATGGTTGAGTCTTGGCGTTTGTAACCCTTTGATGCATAGCAATTACGGTATCAAGCCTCTCGCATGATTATGCGGAAAAACTGCCTGTTATTTTCTGCCTTCTCTGGATGTGGCAGGATAGTCATTGTATAATTCTTTATATTTTATTCTTGATGGTATAAATCTCCATAGAAAGAAAAGATAATGGATTGGTGTAGTTTCCGTTCTTTTTGCATAAATTGTCTACATCATGGTGAAAGATAGTGTTGGGATATTGTAGCACAAATGCACAATTACTAAACTGTTTTACCTGAAATTATTACCTCAATTAGTTAAACAATTTTCTTTTTATAATTGTTAGGGTTTCTAAAAGTGTCAGAGATATACCTGGAAACTTCCAGTCTGCAACTAGTAATGTTCCTTCCGGGAAAGCACTCCTGTATTTTGGTTTGTTTCTGGCGAGTGGAGTCTTCTTCATTTTCATTGCATTTACCTTGTTCTTGCCTGTGATGGTGGTTATGCCCCAAAAGTTTGCTATATGCTTTACTCTTGGTTGTGGATTTATTATTGGATCATTCTTTGCTCTAAAAGGGCCAAAGAATCAGCTTTCTCACATGTTTTCAAAGGAGGTAAGTTACTAGAATTTCGTGTCATGTTTTTTCCTAGGTTATAAATCAACTTCTCATGTCATTTGAGTTATTTTAGTATAATAGTCCCTTTTATTTGATTGCATGTTTTTATGCCTTCTCCTGACTCTGTCCCTTTTTATGAATATTTTTCAGAGGCTCCCCTTCACACTGGGGTTTATATGCAGTATGTTTGGTACCATTTATGTATCAATGGTGCGTCATAGCTACATTCTCTCTGTTGTATTCTCTGTTGTACAGGTATCACTTTCATGGCTCCCACTCCTGTTATTTTTAGCATTTGCGATGGATTTGAAGTATGTGCAGTAGTTGTATAGTAAAATCTTGTATTTACATAGAAATAAGTCCTTCTATATAGCACAAACTTTTAAATTTTCAGAGTTCTTATTTCCACATTTTTAGTGGCTAGATTTATACGATGATTGGTGTTGGTTCCATGACAGTTCAAGCAACTAGAATATGGAAATAGGTTTCCTTAGATATTTTTGCATATACTATTTATTCTGTTTCTTTCTAAAACTACCAATCTTGTATTGAAAATGATATTTTGATTATACTTGCAGGTTCTCTCACTTGGATACTACGCTATATCATATTTTCCTGGTGGATCTGCTGGAATGAGATTTCTGACCTCTGCTTTAACGTCCAGAATAATGACTTGTTTTGGGAGGTGATTTGGTTTTGGTTATTACATTTTTTTGGGGGGTGGTGTCAGATCTAAACTTTGTCTATAGATAGCGGAAACTCTGAACTTACCATGGACAAGATAATGCTGAGTTGAAACATCATTTAATATATTCTAAGATTTCAATGTTTGTTGCCACCTTCGAATGAGAGAACCAGTTGATCTCTTTGCGACAACTTCTAATCTTTATTGCATGCGTATAATACACTTGCAGTATCGATATTGCCTGTGTGATTGCTGAGAGTTTGGCAATTTTTTTGAAACAGATTGTGTCTTATTTGACAAAAAAAAAAAACTTAGTGCATTTCATTCATAATAGTAGATTCAATACAAGATGCACAAGAATTAAGAACTTGGAGACTAGCAATAAAGCGAAACGCTTGAGCTAAGTTATGAGCAACTCGATTAGTTTGTCACCTTACATAATTGATACTATAGTTCTCATACAAATTAATTAGACAACGACACAGTTCAATGATAGCTCCAAACTCGGTATTATTCGTCCGCCTTGATTGAATTGCTTGCACCACTTGCAAGCAGTTAGTTCCAATAATATTGGTCTTGTTATTCTATCAGATTCATGCTGCCAATGTAACACATCCAGCAGTCCTTTGGCTTCCGCCTCAGCAATAAAAGATTTACCATCTGATTTCTTCATGAAAACTTGCATGAATCTGCCATCTTTGTCATGGATGCAAGCACCAACACAGTATGCATTCTGCTCTGCATAACATGCAGTGTCAATATTACATTTTAGTGATGCATTGACAGGTTTCGCCCACACAACACTCGCCATAGCAGCGCTTCCCTGTGCGCACTGCTGCGCTTCGACTACATATGATTCCAGTCTTGTAAAGCATCTCTAGCGCATTGAATAAATTCCATTTCTATTGAGTTTCCAGATCGGAATGTCTTCTCCATGCTGTAGGTTGAGTGGAATTCTTGTTATTTCTAATTCATCTCTTGAATTAAACATCTTGGACATTTATTTTCTTTGATAATTTAAGTTTAAATTAAATTTGTTTGGATGCAAAAAATGAAAAAGAATAATATAATCTAATGTAATTATCATCAATGTAGGCATCGTGTCAATGTTGGACACTAATGCATGTCAAACATCAGGACACATCCGATCCTTAGAATGTTCAATGTTCATGTTTCATAGATTTTAAATCGATATTTTCACACACAATATGAGTTTTCTATTGATTCAAGAAAATGTACTCTCATTTAAAATAAGCACAAAAATTACCTTCATTAAGATCCAATTTTTTCCTCTTGATCCATGTGATATTATTGTCATGATGAAGATATTCTTCGCTTTTACCCTACAATTGGAAAGACACATAAAATTAAATGAATAAAATGCCACCAATACGGGCTTTAGCCCTCTTCAATTGCAAAATAAAGAATAAAATTCCAATTGGGTTACTAAATCTCTAATATCTGTCTATTAAAAAGTCACTGAAAAAGTAATGAAATAATATATGAATCAAATGTGAGTGACTAAAAATACAAATAAAGTATGGAAGAATGACTCATAAAAAATTAGTGTGTAACTGCATATATGTTGTTGTGCTTGTTCCATTGATGCCACTCCGTACATAGTATTTGATGCATCAAACCTGTTAATTTAACAATGAGTTAGAATGTGTTTCTCAAATCCTGATCAATTGTGTTAAAATGTTTCAAGGAGCAGTTTCTATATTTAATCGTGTAAAAGATAAAAAAACGGGGAAGTAGTCCAATTATTATTTTTAACGGATTGCACAAAAGTCAGCCCAAACTCCCCTATCCCCTTTATATAATGTTATAGATATAGATGTTATAGATGAACTAGTCGGTTGCCCGTGCGTTGCACGAGTTTGATGGAACGCCATATATATGTCAATTATGGATGTTGTTTTAGATTAAAGTATAATACAAAGTAATGATAAGCAAGTGATAAAACATAAATATAATATAGAAATTAAGTGGTTAGGGAGCAAGAGTAGTTAGAAAAAGTTTATAACACATTACCATTTGTAGTACCAGCTAGTAAATTTTTTGTTTCAAGTTTTGCGTCTCTTGTATGACTCCATTTGAAAAGATGTTGTGAATAGATCATTGATAAAGAAAGTAAGTCATGGATCATAGGTATTTATAGAGCATAATGTATAGCTTAGTTGCCACGTTTTGTGCAATTCATGGAGCATTCCAATTGGTGAACTAAGGAATGGATCATAGAAAATTCTAAGGAAACCATGCAATGGAATAAGAAAGTTTCAACCCTAATTAATGGAAAGCGCCACATGGAAGAACATATTTAAAGGAAGACATGCATCCAATGAGATCCGTAGAGGAAAAATCCCAGCTAATGTATGAGACATTCTCTTTGTTTCAATATTATTCATTGCAATAACTATGATAGAGATGCATAGTTTGCTAGTTGCTTCATAGAATTCCACGTGCATGGGGTGCGAAGATGATGGTGTCACTTAGGCATTGGCATAGAATTTAGGCGCCTAAACACTTACAATTAGGGTTTTTATCATACTTGAGGGATTGGAAATAAGAGATATGTGTTGTACAATAGTGACATATCTGGTCTTTGTCTTTGATGATGAATTTTTGTTGAGGTTTGTTACTATTATCTGGATTTGTTGCTAGCTTTCTTGTTCAGTCATTTGCTGATGCATATGTCTTGCCATTATCTGTTTTTGTATATAGATTTGGTAGAAATTTCTAGGATATTTTCGATTTCAGTACCGATTAAAAGTTTGGTCTGGTTCAGATTTTACAAAATGCTCTACTAGCATCTTTCGTAACAAGATACTAGTAGAGCATTTGGTAAAATCTAAACCAAACCAAACTTTTAATCAGAACTGAAACTGAAATGTTAGGAAAAAGGCTACCAAAAACCGAACTGAAATAAATTCAATTTTGTTGTCTTGCTAGACTCTGCTTCTTCAATCTTCATCGTGAGTTGAGTTCTGAGTTCTCAAACGTAATTGCTGCTCCTTTCCTGGTTTCAGTAGTTCTGCAGAATGAAGATAAACAAACTGAGAACATATAAAATGCAAAGAATAAAAGAACAAAATAAATAAGATTAAAAACTAACACACAAAATGTATAGGAATGCAGGCTAGCAGCCATGTTCTAATTTTCTCAAGGCCAAGGCATTTGGATGTCCTAATAAAACTTGAAGCGGATCGGACAAGCAAAAAGAGTTGTCACATAAATAGAGTAATTCGTTAAAGCGAGCCCGTTTCCAAGTGAAGGATGATGATACGATTGTGAGAAGGGTCTGGCAGCGCAAACATGGACAGGAGGCAGCATTGTAATTCAGAAGGCACAGTTATACTCTCCCACGAATCAGAGGTGGGATCAAACAGCTGCGGATCAAGGTCCCGGAATCCCATGTTGTAAATCTTTCCATGGAGGCAAGTACTGTTGGCAAAAAGGCGTCCGAAAATTGGCTTTGGATGTTTGTGCCACTCCCCTACAGAGTCACTGGTTAATTGCATATGAGCTGAGCCCATGTAAAAGGTATCCGTGGGGTGGGTTTTGGGATACATGAGTGTCAATATCAGCGACATCTTTTGAAGAACTACAGCCACCAAACATAACATCCTAGTTAATCCAGAAGTACTAAACAAAGGAGGTGAGACTTTGCGACGAATTTTGCGCTTCTCTAGATCCACAATGTGAAACTCCAAATGTGTAAATATTTTATCATCACCACAACGTCGTTCGTCGTTGATAAAACTCAGACTGCACCAGAATCCTCGGTGACATCTTCAGTTAAACCTGGAATTAGAGACGATATGAGAATTAAACGAACTAGTTTATGTTAAGAGCTGTATTACCCTTCTTATCTCGTTCATTCAATACCATCGAATTGGCTTGTAAAATCTGCTCAACTACTGAAGTGCTTTGGCCTTTTACAGCCATATGCAGCTCTGTTTGACCCTTTCTATCTTTGATACAAACAATTGCTGAATCCCTTTCAATAAGTGCTTTTACAATGCAAAGAATGGCGTACCTAGCAGCATTGTGCAACGCAGTTTTGCCGTTTTTGCTTACTATCATCATTGAACTGACATCAACATCCAAAATAGCATTCACCACATCCAAATGGTCTTGCACAGCAGCAAAAAAAAGTGGACTAGTGCTAGAGGAGTCGCATAACTTACAAGCCTTGGGCCAAATACTCAAAATCTCCCTCACAATTTCTGGAAAAAAAAATATTGACATTGTATCGGATGTTTGAATTTTCTATTGATAACGTTGTCAAGAATTTCAAAGCTTCCAATATGATTGACATTACAAGCTCTGGAGTTTTGTACAAGATAACACCTCCAAATGACCATATACTGCAGTTAAAAAGATGTGGCCGGATTCTGAAGCTTTTAGTTCAGAAATTCAAATATTAAGTTCAATGAAACATAAGAATATCATCAAGCTTCTTGGTTGGGGACCCTATAAGAATAGGATGCTGCAGTTTTATGAATATTTCCCTAGTCTGAGCTCATTGCTTCATGGTTCAGAAAAGGGAAAGCTAGATTGGGATACCAGGTTTGAAGCCACCCTGGGCCTAGCTCAAGCACTTGCATATTTGCATCATGATTGTGTGCCTTCTATATACCATGGAGATGTCAAAGCAACAAGTCTGTTATTAGGTCCTGGGCTCCTGGCTATCATCCTTACCTTGCTGACTTTGGCATGGCAAGAATTGCAAGTGAAAAAGGCAATGATGCTAAATCCAATCCAGTTCAAAAACCTCACTACACCGCGAGTTCTCATGGATACACAGATCCTGGTAACTTGTCTATCTACAATTCTATCATTATAATTCCATTTCTCGCCTAAAACATTTTTTTAGTACCTATGTTCTTACACGGGTTACACTAGTACTAGTTTTTTCCACTAAATTTAGCAGTACTTACTTTTATTGTTTTGGCATGTATACAGAGCTTGATTCAAATATGCAGAAGATCAATGAGAAAACGGAAGTGTACAGTTTCAGCGTGATTCTTCTTGAGGTGCTGACAGGAAGGCAACTATTGGATCCAACTCTGCCAGGAGGTATACACTTGGTTCAATGGGTTAGGAATCACTTGTCTAGCAAAGGAAACCCGTTAGAAATTCTTGACTCAAAGCTGAGAGAGAGGACTGAACTTACTGCTATGCATGAAATACTACAAACTCTAGCTGTGTCAATTTTATGCGTCAGTGCAAAAGCTTGTGAACGTCCAACAACGAAAGACACCATTGCAATGCTCAACCAATTTCGATATTTTGATTAGAATTTATCAAAGGGAGTTTCGGTAGTGCATGCTAAGAATATAATTTGCAGAATGCAGTTTTCTTATTGTGCGTAATCACTACATGCTGTATTCATTATTCTTAAGCACTTTTTTTTTTTTCTTTTTACAAAAATAAACTTGGTGCATTTCATTCATAATAGTAGATTCAATACAAGATGGACAAGAATTAAAAACTTGGGGACTAGCAATTAAATGAAACGCTTGAGCTAAGTCATGACTCATGAGCAATTCGATTAGTTTGTCGCTAGTTCGCATACAAATTAATTAGACTACGACATAGTTCAATTGATAGCTCCAAAGTCCAAACTCGATATTATTCTTCTGCCTTGATCAAATTGCTTGCACCACCTGCAAGCAGTCAATGTAACACATCCAGCAGTCCTTGGGCTTCCGCCTCAGCAATAAGAAGTTTACCATCTGATTTCTTTATGAAAGCTCGCACGCGTCTGCCGTCTTTGTCATGGATGCAAGCAAGCTCCAACACAGTAGGCATTTTTCTCTGCATAACATGCAATGTCAATATTACATTTTAGTGATCCATTGACAGCTTTCGTCCACACAACACTCGCCATAGCAGCAGCTTCCCTGTGCGTACTGTTGCACTTCGACTGCATATGATTCCAGCCTTCTAAAGCATCTCTTGAATTAAACAACTGATGGATTAGTATGTAATTCCATGAACCTCTATTGTGGTGTTTTTTTTTTTTTTTGGAAAAACAGACATAGGGAAAATAAAAGAACACAATGATAACACATAATATAATGTGTAAACTTCAAAACTAGAGAAAAAAATCACGGTCGAGATCTCTATATATAGCATTGGTCGAGATCTCTATATATAGCATTGTGTAGTAGTTTGAATAGATAATTGTTACTATACAACATGAAAATCCAATGGCTTGTTCTTATCCTTGTTGAATTGCTTGTTCTTATTCTTGTTATTCTGAGGAATCACGCTCCTTTGTCTGCACCATCCGGTGGTTTTAACCTAATCCAAGACATCAATGACCAACATGTGACTGATATGGCCAATTTTGCTGTTAGCGAATTCAACAAGCAAACTGGAGCAACGCTGAAATTTGAGAAAGTCATCAAAGGTGAATCCCAGGTTGTCGCAGGCAGAAACTACCACCTCATTATTTCCACTAGCAATTCCTTACGTAGCATTTATAACATTGTTGTCTATGATAGGCCATGGGATCACTTTAGGAACCTCACGTCCTTTATACCAGTTATCGGCGATGATTATGTTTTTTATTATACATTAAATCAACCATCGTTAATTGACTGATTGTTTAATTTGTGATCTTATAGCATAATTTTATCTAGAGAAATGACAATATCATTTAATCCTAACGATCAACTGGCGGATATGTTCACCAAGTCACTCTGGAGTACAAGGATAACATACATATGTCATATATATGGAGATTCACTATGCTTCCATTTCTTATGCTTAGTTTTCAGTTGTATTTGACATAACTAGTTATAGTGATAACTGATAAGTTTCAAGAAAATTTGAAACCATTTGTTCTCTTATAAATGCTTTAGCTTATTTATTCTTCTTGTTAATTGCAGATTGCAATTTTCTTATTGTGCATGTAATAATCACTACATGCTGTATTAGTTATTCTTAAGAACTTCAGGTTAATCTTTGAGTACTCTCTTAACTTTTCTCATGCTACAATGTAATTTTCGGATAGTTGATTTGGGATATTATGACTTATAAATTTTGGTGTCTGTGTAACACTTGAAACTTATTAATGCATTGCAATTACAATAACCATCATTCACATATCAGTTGCGCGTCATAGCTACTACATTCACGCTGTTGTATTCTCTGTTGTACAGGTATCACTTTCAAGGACCCTTAATCAGTTAAAATGTTTTTCTTTGCTTTGCCATTCCCTTCCAGTTATCACTAGAATTTGTGATGGATCTGAATTGAAGTATGTGCAGTGGCTGTGTATTAAAATCTTGTATTTAGATAGCAATAAGTCCTTCTATATAGCACAAACTTGAAAACTTGAGAGTTCTTATTTCCACAGTTTTAGTGGTTGGATTTATATGATGATTGGTGTTGGTTCCATGACAGTTCCAGCAACTAGAATGTGGAAATATATTTCCTTAGATATTTCTGCATATACTATTTATTCTGTTTCTGTATCGCGAGGCAAAGAAGAACAGTTCCGGCAATTGAAAATGATGGTTTGATTATACTTGCAACTTCTCTCACTTGGATACTACGCTATATCATGTTTTCCTGGTGGATCTGCTGGAATGAGATTTATGACTTATGCTTTAACGTCCAGAATAATGACTTGTTTTGGGAGGTGATTTGGTTTTGGTTATTACCTTTTCTTATGAGTGGTGTCCGATCTAAACTTAGTCTATAGATAGCAGAAACTTTGAACTGACCAAGGACAGGATATTGCTGAGTTGAAACATCGTTTAATATGTTCTAAGATTTCAATGTTTGTGGCTACCTCCGAATAAGAGAACCGGTTAATCTCTTTGCCACAAATTGTTTTGTTTATTGCACGCATATGGTTATGAATACACTTGTAGTATCGCTATGGCTTGTATGATTGCTGAGGGTGTTTCTTGAAACAGACTCCGTTTTGGACGATATATCATATGTAATCATATAAAAACAGATAACAAAATACAGATATTTCATAATTAACACTGCGTAATCCCTTTTTTTGGACTAAAATACTACTATGTACTCTCGAATATAATTGATTGTCTCGCGACTTGATTTTAATTTGAAGCAAAAATTTGTAGCTTTTATCTTCTACAATTGATTTTTAACCTCAAATTTATTTTTCAGCTCACATTTACATGAATATATTCATTTAAACATTTATATTCAATTCACTTTTAACACATCCATGTTCTCAAACTCACGTCTAGTGTGTCAGTTGTGTAAATTTTTTTAAATCTATCATGAAAGCTACTACCACTTATTTGCTTCTAAAAGTCAAGTTTTTTTTTTTGACAGTATAACTGATGTCATTGTAGAACCAAACACACTTAAAAATGACTTATGCAATATCAATTTACCAAGCTTTCAATAAGCAATTAATTAAACTACTTACCTAGACACACCATTAACGTACGTTTGGAATTTCGAAACAGTAAACAATTCATACATTAAGACTTTAATAACAAAATCAATATGAAAAAGGCTATTTATAACCTTGTGATAGCATTCAACCTTTCAAAATCTCCAACCAAATTAGCCTGATGGTTTCAACTCTCAAATGAAAAAGGCAAGAAGAAATCATTCATTCTGATAAAATAAATCAAATTCAAGGTGTTTGCAGAAACAACTACTTTCATTTCTGACAATATACCAACAACAAAAATTCCATACAGGCAAGAGTATAATTTATTTGTTGCGCTTTGCAGCACGCCTTCCTTGTCCCTTCTTTGGTGGCCCTTTTCCTCGACGCTTCAACATTTCAAGCTTTGATAAGCGTCTACATAGAACAACATAACAAATGCCTCAAAATTCTTGAATGAGTGGAAATAAATGTAAGATAACCAGTAAAAAATATGCAAATTATTACTATTATTTGTAACCCAAACTACATCCTGCACAAAATTTAACTGCACAATTTCTACACTGACAACATAGCCACATTCATTGGGGAAACCATACCAATACTTCACCTAATTTGAATATCGAAGAAGTTCTCACATGGACAAAAAAGGTAGTCTAACAAACAGTGGACATGGATAATATCAATGAATACATCTACAAAATGGAACCAAAATTTATAGACAAAACTTTACCCTCTTCCACCAAAACAATAAACTAAGAATTTCCATGTATGAGGTAGTTTCAGTATCTGTTTGGTTGCACATTGGTGTTGCTATATGTGTGTTTCCTGCACCTAAACGTGGCTTTATTGGAAATTAATTGGTTGGCTTTAAAACAAACAAATCCATTCTAGGCCCAAACTCTAGTTTAGGTTGAAGCTCATTTTTCTAGCTTTTAAGTTGACTAGAATCAATTAAAACCCAACGCTAGCTCACACCCTCCCTATATTTTTTTCACTTCACTCTCATACACATCTTCACTAATGACTAGCACTTCACATTTTTGCTGATCTATTTGGTACTCAGCAACTCATTTAGCCTAAGATGTAGCTGGATTCAAGGACTTGGGTGCAATAAAAAAGTGGAAGATCAGTAATTCTAATATTGTTGAGAGCAGTAATTCCAATATTGTTGAGATCAGTTCATCTTCACAAAATGGAAAAGACCACTAAAAGGATACATTTTCATCTGATAAATGAACTGAACAAAGGAAAGGAGCTAGCAGAAATGCAGAACAGATCAGTAACCATCTTGTTTCATCTTCTACATCATCCCATGAAACCAATGAATTCTTGATAAAATAATTTTGACCAGCAGGAAAGCTGAACTTCCGTCTTAATGTGGGAGAGATTACAATTTAATTTACAACCATCAACGGAAACATGACAGATTCATTTCCCACTGTTCTTTTACAAACGAGAGCCCTATAAACGATGTCATAGACAACAAGCTTTTACAAACAAAAGATCTATTTCTTTTGTGAAATCTGTGATGGAAAAAGAAGTTGATGATTTGCTCAAAGAACAAGGTATGAGGGATATATCGATATAAGATATAGTACGAAGTAGTTTCAGTTCATTAGATATCATATATAGTTACCCTTTAAACTCACTTCACCACTTAACATTACACGGGGTTTTAACTTCATTACAACAGATTTTTCCTATTAACTCCATAACTCATTATGAATTGCCAAACCCCATCATAGACCCAATTAAGAAAAACAGAACTTTGTGACACTATTCCATCCATTAATCAAAATAAAACAAACCCACATAAGAAACTTCATCGAAACTGTGTCACATAGACATAAACACAAACACATAGTAAGCAATACCCAAAACAACAATTTTTTCTATTTCAACTAACTACACAGCACAAATTGAATTATCAAAAACCCCATCATAAACCCAATTAAAAAAAAAAACTGAACTTGATGACACTATTGAATCCATAAACTAAAAATACCACAACCCCACATAACAAACTCAAAAACAAAATAAATTTTTTGATAGAGACATAAACACAAACACATAGCAAGCAATAGTTAAAAAGAGAGAGATATAGTAATAATTACTCTTGTTGTTGACGAGCCATAACAAGAGGATCATCTTTGTTGATATCATGAGGATACCATTCAGCAACTTTTTGACCAAACAATTTCATACGCCAAACCTTGTGACCAGATTTCTTGCCAGTTGGGTTCAATATATGACCGAATATATTGGCTCGTGCAGAAGTCAATCCTTCACCGATTGCTAAGTTTAGCATTTTCTTCAAACCACTGTTTGCCATTTTCGTTGCTTCCTTCACTCTCTCTCTCTCTCTCTCTCTCTCTCTCTCTCTCTCTCTCTCTCTCTCTCTCTCTCTCTCTCTCTCTCTCTCTCTCTCTCTCTCTCTCTCTCTGTCGCGTTCGTGTTGCGCATAGAATGTGTTCTGTGTTGTATGTGTAGCAATTTTGTAAATTTCAATTTAAATGAAGGGTATTATAGTAATTACATGGATCCTGAGTAGGGATGACAAAAAAAATTAAACCCGAGAGACCCACCCGAACTCAAACCCAAGTCAACGGGCGAAACCCGATTTGACTGAGTTTGGGTTTGGGTTTGGATTCGGGTGACACCCGATAATATGGGTGTGGGTTTGGTATCAGTCAAACCCACACTCAATTTTGTAAATTTCAATTTAAATGGAGGGTATTATAGTAATTACATGGATCATGCGTAGGGATGACAAAAAAACTCAAACCCGAGACCCACCCGAACCCAAACCCAAGTCAACGGGCGAAACCCGATTTGACTGAGTTTGGGTTTGGGTTTGGATTCGGGTGACACCCGATAATATGGGTGTGAGTTTGGTATCAGTCAAACCCACACCCAATTTTGTAAATTTCAATTTAAATGAAGGGTATTATAGTAATTACATGGATCCTGCGTAGGGATGACAAAAAAACTCAAACCCTACCCGAGAGACTCACCCGAACCCAAACCCAAGTCAACGGGCGAAACCCGATTTGACTGGGTTTGGGTTTGGATTCGGGTGACACCCGATAATATGGGTGTGGGTTTGGTATCAGTCAAACCCACACCCAAAACTCATACACCCACCCGAAATATTTATAATTACCAAATTACCCCAATAGTCTCCCTCAATTTCCTTGGAAGATCTTAAATTTTAGTTGTAATTTAATTTCTTGAAAGTCTATGTTGTAATTTCTTGAAAGTCTATGTTTGAATTTCTTTGGATGACCTTAATTTTAGTTGTAATTTAATTCAAAGTCTATGTTGAAATTTAATTTCGTAAATTTACAATTATTTTCAAATGTGTTGTGGGTTTGGGTTTGGGTGGAAAAAACCCGAACCCAATGAGTGTGGGCGTGGGTGTTACCTTTGTGTTTGGGTTTGAGTGATGATTTCGGGCGTGAGTTTGATAAGTGTCAAACCCGCACCCATGGGCGCCCATTGTCATCCCTAATCCTGCGAGTAATATACGTGATTGGATCCTCTTCTGCACTCTCCTCTCCATCTCTCTCAATCCTCTCTATTTCTCTCTTAATTTCAATCTCTCTTCAATAAAATTTTTAAAATAATAATGAGAGGGAGTGAGATTAAGAGATAGATAGATAGGATTGAGAGAGATAGAGAGGAGAGTGGAGGAGAGGATCCAAATCCGTAACATACAATATACTATCCTTCAGGTCACATTTATAAGCAAAAGAATACTTCCGATTTTGGTCACTATTATCGGCAAAAGTTAACTATTTTTAAATTAATTAGTACTATTTATTCTTAATATACCCTTATTTAATTCTATTTATTTAGGCATTTATTTCACTTTAACACTTTTTAAAAGGGATAATATAGTAAATTTAACTTATATTTTGCATTAAATCAAGAAAATTAACTATACTTAATTAAATTTCTTAAAGATCGTGTAAATAGTTGTTTTTTTTTGCTAATATTTGTGTCTTCGATTGAACTTTTTAAAAATTCTTTTTTATGGAGGGGGATGAGAAGTCTTGAAAGATTTATTAGCTATATGGAATCTCAAGTATTTGTTCTTTGATTATGATTTCTTTGCTCACATTTTGTATGGTGTTCTTAAGTGGTTAGGTATTTCTTACGTTTTTCTGAATAGCTCCCATGAACATGTTCTTCAGTTTTGTAGTGCTCACATGTTCCAAAAAATATTCGTCAATGATTTCATCTGATTTAGTTAATTTGTTGGGTTATTTGGAAAGAATGCAATGCAATGCTTGGATTTTTTAGCATTAAAGATGTAATTGTTGGGTAAGATAAAATTTCTAGTTTGGTGGTGACTTAAGACAAAGATGCTGCATTAGTGTTTAGATTTTAATTTCTAAACCCTCAAAGCTATCTTCTGAACGGTTGTGAAAAGCAAAATTAGATATTTGAGGAGTATATGAGCAATATAGAAGTCCACAAAGAGTAAATTCTACACACAAAAGTGTTGTTCGGCCCAACATATAATAACATACTTGTCAAAAAAATGTTTCATTGCCTTTGGTTGGCAATGAAAAGAAATTAAGAAGAGAGAATAAGCCGAGAAATATAGTAGACAATTGAAAAGAAAGAGATGCAATTATTTTTCTAAAAGACAATAAATATTCTTCCGTTTAAGTCACCATATAATTTACAATTAATTCAAGTATTAATTTATTTTAATCCACTGTTTAACAAATTTAATTTATTTATTTAATTGTTACTACAATCCCAAACTCGTTGCCGGTCCAACACAGCAACCACAACCCATTATTTTCTACTCTTTCCGGTCCTTATTATAAGGAATAATTTGGGAGAAAAATTTGGTTATTTTTATAAGAAACTTTGACCAATTTTTAAATGTTTTAAATGTTTAATTTCACTTATGTCCTTATTTATTATGGGAGAGAATATTAAAAATAAATAAATTAGTTGAATTAAGAGTAATTAAATAAGGTGTTTAAAAAAAAAGAGTAATTAAATAAGGGTATACATGAAATATATTTAAATTTATAATAGTATTAAATGAAAATAACAATGTACAATGTGCTTCCTTGGTATGTGTAATATTTTCAAAATATTCCTTATAAAAAGGACCGAAGAGAGTATAACCCAACAACGATCGATGGTACGTAATTTTTGTTAAGAAAACTCAAGCAACTTACATTTTAGAAATAAATCCAATGACACAATAGACTTTTTACTCATATTTGTTTTTGTTTTGCTACTTCTTCTCTCTTTCTTATAATTTTATGAGAGAAAAGTATAGGATCCACCAAATATTCTTCTCTCTTCTCAATTTCTCTTCTTACCAATCATGAGAAATTGCTAACTTCTCTTCGCTTTATCTCTTCTCTATCTCTCTCTCTCTCCCCTATTTCTCTCAAACCAAACATGCCCTAACTCTTGAGAAACTTAATTTTCACAGTCCAATACTTGGAATATCCAAAAAACAATGTTTATGCTTATCTTTGGGTGTGTATTTCCGACAAAAATACTGTTTTTTTGTTTGTTTACAATGAGTTGGGGATCGAACCCCAAACCTAAAACTTATTACCTAAACTCTTCACCAGATAAAAAAAATACTATTTTTGTCTCATATGAAAATACACTTGTTGACTTTTTTTTAAAATTTAAAATTGATTTTAACTTGAAGCTAAAATTTATAATTTTTTTCATCAACCTATATATGTCTTCAAGATTACACATAACTTTTGAACACTCAAATGACACCTTCTATCTTAAATTATTGATATATCTGATATATATTATAAATCAAAATTTTTAATTATTCAAAATCACTTATTTCAAAATAATTTTAGGTCATTATTCCATAAATCTAATAAAATAATTTTTTTCTTATAATAAAGTCTACCCAAAAATTCAAATTAAAAAAACTACTCAACAAGTTCATGTAATATAAGTTTAATTAACACACACCTTGACCAGAAAAAACAAAATTAACACTCTTAGACTTTAGTCCTTCTAGACCGATCTTGGTAAGTTTGACATGCAGCCAGCAAAAACATTGTCACTTTTTACGTAATAGAAGTAGAAAGAAAAGTATCAGTAAAAAAAAAAGTAGAAAAAAGTTAAAAATAAAATAAAAATGAATAGGTGAGTAGTACTAGTGTACTTTATTTATTTCCAAAGTACAACAAAGCAAATAGCCTTAGAAGTGCCCGTAGAAATTGATTAGACGACATGTTTAGTTGGGATAAGTATCTTCTTCCATTTTAAAAATAAATGCACATTATAATTTGAGATAGATTGAAAAATTCAATAGACAAAGAGTCAGAGTTTTAAGTTTTGGTAAGGTGTTAAAAAATTAATATAATAATTAGCATACTTATAATTTGTCATTCAAAGAAAAAAAAATAGACAAAGGGCCAAATATATATGTTGATAAAACTTATTAACTATTTGAGCTCTATTTCTTAGTCGATATTGTTGGATTAATTATTTAATTAATCAATTATGAACAAACAATAATCAATTATTATAAATTATTATTAATATAAATTATGGTCCATTATATTAAGCATTTAATTATTGATGAATTATTTGATTATGCTTTTATTTCTGAATGGACCATGTGATGAGTTGAGCTATTCAGTTAATTAAGCCCAATGAAAAGTTCATGCCCTCAACCATTTGGCTATATAATTGTTATCCCATCAGACAATTAACACATGGTGAAAACCTTTGACACGCTAAATGGAATGAGAGTAGTTATTGCTCTCTCCTGCTCTTATTCTCTGGTCGTTTTCAAGAACCCTAAAAATACACAATTCTTTTTTTTGATCTATTTATTTAATGTAGATATGCTATAATATTGTCTCTAATGATTCATGACTCATATTAAAATTTCCTTCGAATACTGCCATTTATTTTTGTTATATGGAAATAAAATAATGAAATAAATGTATGATTTTTTCTATATAGTATATTATCATAACATGTATTCTTCTAGTATTATATGCATGACCCTTGATGAAGAGGGAGGGGCTAGGACCCATGCCTACTCTCCCTTAGGTCCATTCTTGACTATAATTTTTATACTATTCAGTGTATAAATATTTAATTAATTAGTGACACCAATTCTAAAAAGTGTACATTTCTATAATTAATTTATTTTAATAATAAATTAATATCACAATATCTTTTGAGAACTAGAGGAATCCCTACCTATGATTGGAGGTAAAAGAATGGTATATATTTTGCTTACACTTTCCATCCATACATTACCCCTAATAATTTATAGCATTGAAAATTGATTTGGAAACAAATATCCTGAAGTTAAGGATATAAAGACAGCCATGATGGGATTAGACAAATGATTTAACCTTTTAATTTGACCATTATTTTGGTGGAACGTGTGCAGATTTGTACCACGTAGTATGTATTAACTGAGGCATATTTTAATTTTTTTTTTTTGGTGAATTATACTATTTTAATTTTAATAATGGAATTATTAGAGGTACAAAGTTAATTAGTGGAGCACTTTGAACGGTTTGTAAGTAGTGTGTGCCATGGAGTAAATTAAATACTATAAGTTAGTTAACGAATCCATGATGTAAATAATCCATTCACTCATATCATTCACTTCAAAGGTGACAAAAATGTTTAAATTGCGGTTGCAATATTTCGAATATTTAATACTACTATTAACTAGTCCCACACCCGTGCGATGCACGGGTATTATGCGGTATTTTATATTGTAATGTTGAAAAATTATTCGTATAAATTGAAACAATAATTATTATGAAAATTATAATAATAACATCATCAACAACAAAATAATAATAATAAAAAAGTGATGTAAATATAAGATAGATATTAAAGATGTGTTTATACATTTCGAAAAGATTACAATGGATCCTATTGCATCTACCAAAATAAGTTGGTAATCCATAAATTGTCATGTCGCTATGAAAACGGTTTGTGGTCATACTCATACATTGTGCATTTGATTCTTAATTGGACACTATAATTCAATATATAGTATAAAAGATTAATTAGTGCGTATAATTTAGTAAAACCTATCTTTTACTATTAAAAGGAAGCTTGAATTGCTCTCAGGCCTTTTTTGTGATGATGTGACACCTCTAAGAGAATTTCTTAGAAAAGAATATATCAATAATGAAAAATGAAAAATTTAATTAAAAGTTACCAACTAATACCTACAAATTTATATCTCGGTTATGGTTTAGAGAGAGACATAAATGATACTATGACCATCAAATTCTCATGTTGGAATTCTAAAATGAAATTCTCACAAGAAGATATATCAACAAATAATTATGTATTCTTATATTATTTGTCTCAGCTTGCTACTAAATTTGGACTTATAATTATAAATGATAGTATGTAATTAAGAAAAAACAGAATTCCGCTATATTGACATTTTTGCGTCCAACTTTACTAAAATTTTTTCTGATAAACAAAAAAATAAAATAATATGTAATTTTACTAAAGTTATTGTATAACTATGAATATAATTTTATATTTGATACCGGACTATTTAGAAAAGAGAATTGATAAATACGAGAACAATAACATGTCTATTATTAGTCCATAGAAGAAAAAATAATTGAAGGTTATGAGATTTATTTTATGCTTAATTGCAAATAATTGGAAACACCAATTAATAGTGTGACTTTTGATTATCTACAAAAGAAACGACTCACTAAAATGAAAAGAATAAAACTTCATGTGTTATTGTGGTTTTTGCATAAAGAGTTCTAATTTCTTATGCTATAAATTAACCTTTGCATAGTTAATTTGTAAAAATATAATGCAATGATAACTAAACACTCATTACAATTAAATCTTATGACTGTTGGAATGCTTCTCAATGTAACCATGGTCCTTATATAACTAATATCTATTCACCTGTATCACATACTTTTTGTTTAGTCATGCTGGCTCTCTCATTTATTGTATTTAAATTATTTTGTATGTTTTCTATGTATAGATATTTTAGCAAATTATGTCTATATATATTCTCAACAAGTAAGTCAGCCACTATATATCTTTATCTTTTTAAGTATATATATATATATATATATACACAAATGTTATTCTATTTACAATATCCATTTTTTACCTTTTTAAGACTGAAGTTTAAAGATTGTTTTATGGAATAAATGTGATCATTGCAGTGTGATGATTGTGGAGCACGTCAATTTGATCGGAAGTTTTCATTCTATTTAAACCATGAATTTGGTATGTTTATTGTAAAAAAAAAAAAGTATGTCTCAACTACATAAGAAATAATTTGAATGTATATGACCTATGCAAAAGTTTAGAAGTTAAAGGTTATAATTTATTTTACGACATCTCTATAAGTGAACTTTAAATTGCTCTTATGTCTCATATTTTCTTATTCTTTTTTGACCAATAATACATTAAATAGGAGTTAAATAAGCTATTTTAATATCTATCATTTAACTATATGATATTATTATATTATAACAATTATTATTTTTCATTTATAAAAATATTTTAATTATATATTTAATCGAACCCGTGCAACGCACGGGCTTACCCCTAGTTATTATTAGTTGAGTGGGTGTATAATGAAAAGTCATAGGTATATAAATGTATCATATGAAAAAATGTATAGAGATGACAATGATGTAAGTAGAAGTGATGTGACATTATTGGGTGGTTTAATTGAATATAAGTGACTGACGTGGATTAGAGTTAGATTAGTGGTTGCACAACTATCTAGGAATTATATATATAGATGTTTTTACATTTAAAAAACTTATTTATACATCACATTTGAAGTTACTTTGGTATCTTCTTCATTAACATTGATTAACAATATCTTTAACTCATTCTTCAAAATAACTATGGAAATGATAACATATAATTGACCATGGAAAACAATCGATGTTGAAACATAAGTTTTTATTTATATAATAAATCTCATTGGAGGATTCTGAGTTGGATAAACTACTTCATTATCTCTTACCAAAAAACTACTGTATTATCGAATTTGACATTTATATTAATTTGAAATTTATTGGAGCAAAGATAAATCAACTTAACTCATACTCAAATATCGAATATGATAAAAATCATACAGGGCGTAACAACCATTAGTAAAATTTATTTTATCTACTTTTTTTTTACTAACATTAGAAAGTAGTCCTGACAATCGACCAACTCCTTATATTTATAAAGATTGGACAAAAGATTATTAGCAAAAACATTAACTTTTTTGAAAAAAAGACAATAAAATACACAAAATAATAAAATAAAAAAATAATTTAAAATGAATAATAACCCAAAATATTAATAATAATAATAATAATAATAATAATAATAATAATAATAATTACAATTAGTACCCCACATTAAATGGATGTAAGTGGATGATGTGGCTAAATGAAAGGTTTTCATTGGTTTGTGGATTAGGGTTTAGATAGGCAATTCCACAACTATCTAGGATTTATATATATAGATAGATATTGTAAAAGAAATGATGAAAAATGAGGCGATAGAGCTGGCATTATGGTCACACAATGAGTTTAATTTGTAAGTGTAAATTTTTTTTACACATATCCAATGATTTTTTTTTTTTAAAGTTTGGTATCCGGCCATAGGACATAAATATATTACAATAAGTAAATATTATTTACTAAAACATGCAAATAGAAATTTCCTATATTTGTGTGGAATTTAAGAACATAAATATATTATTAAAGCATATATAAATCAAGATATTATGGTCAAATGGTTAATGAGTTTCACCAAAGGATGAATCATTCGGGAGAACCCGAGTTTGATTCCTGGATGAAATAACTTTTTGGTCAAATTTTATTTACCTCACGGTTGAATTCCGAATTACTAGGAATCATATATTAACACACAAAAAAAAAAGCAACAAAATATAGTGAGTTTTTGTTAAAAGTAAATATATTATTATTAAAATCAGGTCTATGCACAAGACGAACAAAAACTGATAAAAAACGAACTACAAAACAAAGATGCCGTATATTAGAAATCTACTTCTAATTCCATTTTTTTTTGACATACTTCTAATTCCATTATTAGAATTTTAGAAGTACAAATTAAGTGCTCTAAATTACTCCTTCTTCGGTGCCATGCATTAGGTGACACATCTCCATTGTAGAGAGAAAAATGGCAATATGCTTCAATGCTTGATTTGACCTATATGTAATCTTCTCTCTTTGATTATGGCAAGCAATATAGTTGCTGGAGAAAATTAGCCAAATAATTAGAAACAAACAAAGACTCTAATTGTTTCTAATAGACAATGATTTGTGATATTGATAAGGATCAAGACTCCCCAGCGTGTGAGTTTTGGAAGATTAATTTGGATGGTTAGGGATGGACCCTATATATAATCTATGGTTACTAGCTTATTGATGAGATTAATTGTAATTTGCCTATTAACAAATCATGTTTATGGTTCCATCAATCTGTATTATTATTGGGGATTCAAAAGTCCAATTGATGTGTACATCGAATTTGGCACATGCTGACTCTTGTGCACGTGTGCCATGCATTAAGGACAAAAGTTCCTACGATGGTACAATTGTAGACCATATATGAGATTATATCAAGGGTCCACTCTATGTGGTGAAAATCATGTAATCTCTAGCTAACCCTATTCTCCATGTTTCTCTGATTCTCTCATACTAGTAGTAAATCATGAAAAAGTTCATGTAAAAACATTTACTATTAATTTCACAAAACCAATCATGTATTGTGGAAATTTTTATGATTATTTTTCCCAAACACCTTAGATGGACGGGATCCTCTTTTAAGGTATGTATATAAATCGTTTTTTTTTATCAATTCAACTAAGATTAATTTATAATTAGCAAAAATTATTTATATTTGAGTCTTCAATATTGTTTATTGTTTTAGCTCATATTTGAGTTAAGATGACGTATTTAGACATACTAATATTGTGACACTAAAGATGTTGGAACAAGTTAATAACTTGTATGATGAACTTTGTATAGAAATAAATACAAGTGAAAGAGCTAGAGTGTGTGAATTTGAAAAATTTCACATTGAGTCTCACATTGGTTAGGACACACACTTTAGTAGTGTTTATATACTAGAAGATCACTACTTGGGGTACGCCCCAAGGAATACCCAATTTTGTAAACGGGACACACCATGCTAAATATCACACACGTGCGCGCGTCGTCGTCGTCGCCGTCCGTCCAATCGGATCGGATCGGCCTTGGTGTTAGAATACCGTTACTGATCGAACTCAGTTAATAACCGAGTGCCTAAAAATCTGGCCACATTTTGATGTGCTGGCCTGATTTTTCTCCCTTTTGTACGCTCTGATTTCTGCAATTTCAAAATAATCCTTCTTCTCTCTCGCACAAAAATTTCTTACGTAAAAATTCTTGTTTTTTGTTGTTTCAAAAAGTGATTATTGCCACTTCGAATTGATATTCACGGTTACTAGTCTACCTTGCACAATTTGGGTAGTGCCGTGAAACGTCTTAAAGAAAACGTATCGAACCGCGACTTGGCCAGTAATTTCTTTGTTGCTATTTTTAAATCGATTTTCAAAACCGAAAAATAACAAAAAGCCATAGTATCCTTTGGCCAAATTCTTCAATATCCACATCAAGTGGCCCATCTTCCTAGCACCACAAGAAATTTAGGCTCAATGCCAAAATGTTTGCCGACAATGAGAACCAAGAACATAAACAAGGGACTCATGAATGTAGTGTCATCAGGTTATTTTTTAGATCAAAGCTTTAATATATATGTTGCTCTACAAATGTTTTTATTAGGAGTATATTACATTGAATTAAGAAAGTTACATGCACTAGTAAAATTTAACACTACATCATTATAAAAAAAATAAATTAAGTATCTGTATAAAACACCTTATTTTATATGCCAATCAACAATATTCACTTTTTATTTAATATATATATAGAATTCTTACTCATACTCTACACATCAAACGGTTTTCTAAATCACAAAATCTTATCTTACAACCACTTTATTGTTGGACAAATATTCAAATCTGAATCTTTCACTGATCTTATTTTAATAGATTTCCTCCACTCGTTAATATTATCAACTCCTACCTATAGCTATTAGCTAACAGCCTTAACACTAGCAAGTTTAGCTAAGGGGGATCTAGAAAGTTTAAAAATATCATGAACCACCAATTTAATTTATTCTAAAAAGCAATCCATATTTTTTTTTCAAGTTGTTTGATAGCTAAAAATTCATCTCTTGAGGTAAATAAGTGATCCCGACTGATTTCGAACTTATATTTCTGCATATAAAATGCGATATTTCTACCAACTGAACTATGTTCACATGAATAAAATACAATCAATTTAGAATCTAATTCTTAGAGAAAATGAGTTGGATAATTCAGAATTCGATTGTCAAGTAAGTAAAGTACATGTAATCAGAAATAATTTTTACTAGAAATCTAACTCCGATTCTTTCGAACAATTCATTCTAAAGAGAATTCATTAATCATTTCAGTGAAATGTCTTTGTTATCAATGTTTTAAATTTAAGTATACTAAAATTCCCTTAAGAAAAATAATAATTAAGTGGATGGGATTCACCATCACATATTTTCTTCTTTTTGCTCATGTCTATTCTTCCTTTTATCATGTACTGAATTTGTTTTTCCTTACAAAGGGATCCAAAATGGTCTTTGTATTTCAATTTTCAATGCTTGGAGAAAAATGTCATCATGACATATGCAATCTATATCGTAAGACAAAAACCATTCAACTAACATTCTAACTATAATAATTTAATTTCAAAATACAAAATCGAAACATGATAAGATCCAAATTAATCAATTATATTAAGCCCCTATATTTAATCTAGTAATAATAATAATAATAATATGTTAGAAATTTTGAGTTCAATTCTCAACTCTATGATAAATAATAAAAATATCAATTATATTGACGCGATTGCGTGATTACCCAAATATACTTCAAAATAATAAGCTACAAACTTTAGGTGTGTTCATATGCCCTAAGGGGAAGAACATATGAGATTATTTTTCAAAAATTAGGAAAACTCAAAAATAAAATGATGGTGTTAGGGGATGAATCATTTAATACTGTAGTGCTTTTTCTATAAATAATTTGTTATCACTACAATATGCTTGCTTTAATGTTTCATTTTATTAGCGTCTAAAACCTTTTTCTAAACTAGTTAAAGAAACAAGCACGTGACCAACAATATTAGCACTCACGACTACATGTAGTCTACGAGATTAAAGTCGACACTCGTAAGTTGTAACTATATACATATGTTTCTAATTGATTTGGATTAAGTGTAGTCGACACTCATGACTACATGTAGTTTACGAGATCAAAGTCGTCTGAAAGTTGGACGATCTAGAATTTAAAATCATTTTTTTTATATTTTAAAAAATTAAATTTATATATTGTAAAAAAAAATTATATTAAAATATATGAATCATCTAATTTTAATCAAATAACTATTGACTGCAATTCCCGTGAAAATAAAATAAAATAAACTATTGACTGCAATTTAATTGCAAATCAGATGGGACAATTGAGGAAGATTTTGAGATCATGCAAAGATTTATGATGAAAGAAATATAATCATGAATAATTCCTTTATCAAATCAGGGGATTCATATTCAATGTTCATTGATATGGCAGATGGACAAAGTGGTGCCCTAAAATTGTATACCTAGGAAAGTTTATAGCTTTGCAAGCGTGTGTAGAGATTTGACTCTCAACCAATTGATTAGTTAGCTAGTAAGATTTAAATAATTTTATGATCTATCATATTTTTTCATGCATAAATAAATGTATATTACAAAATATCTTAATTATTAGTATTAGAAGTTATTTGTACATATGTACACTACACAGCTGAAAATGACTAATTATATTCTTCCTAAGATAATTTTACACGCCTAAGACATCTACAAATAAAGGATATTATGGAATAATTAAGTGGATTCTCTCTTTTAAGTGTAATTCTGTGAAAATGAATTAAGTTTGCTATAAAAACAACAAATTAATTTTTTTTTGTTTTACAAAGTTATCCAATTTTGATTAGCAATAAATTCCAATTCCAATTAATACAAGAAGCCTATGTAAATGTAATTCCATAGCTTTATAATTTCTTTTTATTCCTATGAATTACTATCCATCCAAGTAATTTAATTACATGGTTATGTTATGTATACCAAAATTTACATTATTTTTTGTGAAATTGTGGAGCTCCGATTCATAGTCAGAGATTTGTCCTCAGAAATCTCTCAACTAGACCATATATATTAGTCAAAGATCAAATCGCCCCGGATTCAACTGAACCTCTTAAACTTTAAAAAATATCATATATATTTTTGTATATTTTATTTTTTTTCGCATCATTAATCAAAAGATTTGATAATTTACCAATTGTGTCGTAAAATGATGGTTTTTGTCTTTGAGATTTCTTTAATTTTAAATCTGCCCTTAGAAAGAAAAAAATTAAGTTAGCTACTGGTTCTTAAATTTTAAATCTGCCCTTAGGAAAAAATTAAAAACTGATTTAAATTCTTAGCATTCAATTATGGTCTTATTATGCAAGTTAGCTACATTAATTAAAGTTGAGAAATTCAAAGGGAAGCAAGTAGCAACCACCACATCTAAGGTTCACCAATTGCAACCACACAAAAAGAGATGGACCACACTAACAAGATTAAGCTAATTAAAATTAGAAAAATGATAATTAGTACCGTGGAACACTAATTAAAAAAATATAGTAAATTTAATTTGTATAATCAAATTTTTAAGAATATAAAAAATATTATTTTAAATATGAAATTTACTTCTTTTATTTCTTTAACTAGTACCACAAGGATACTTAGTTAGCATGACCAAAATTATCTTCTTGATCACTGAATAGAGAGCTAATAATACACTCAACCTATATCATTATCATAATTCATAATGTATAATCTGTTTGATTATCAACCTATCACTATCTCTTAAGATAATTAGACCTAATAATTACATCACCTTAATGACCTGTTTTAGAAAAGTTCTAAAGCCACTTTCCGTTCTATATGTCATTCCTCTTAGTGACAAACTTTTATCTATGGTCTTGTTTTCAGCCAATCTTAGCACCAAATAATATTAAGATAAAAAAAGTGATTAACACGGAAGTTCATCCTCTAGTGTTTTACTATATATATATGATCTTATCACGATAAAATTGTTTTTAGATATATCTCTTTTCATGTATTTTAAATGGAGTGTATATTATGACTCATTTATTTTTTGGAAAATGTTATCTAGACACATATTTTTGACAAATATATAAATAAATATATTTTTTTGTTTTTTTTTTTTTATATTATTTGTATATCTCGATATACGTGCTTGTGAGGGGAGAGAAAGTACATGTCAACTTTGTGTCTTGAATTTGTGTTGAAATAGCATGTCTCTTATTTTTTTAGTTTATGCGAAATAACTTATACAAATAAATACATTTTTATATTAATTCATAAGTTTTCACTAAGAAAAATTGTATCTTTCTAAGTTATTACTGTTTCATAAACTATCTTAAAAAATTTATAATAATACATAAAAAATTACTCCCTTCGTTCCTTTTTCTTTGTCGTTTTAGAAAAAAACAATAAATTTCTTTTATTTTTTTTGCACACACTTTATCTTTCAAATAAATTTAATATATTATGTACCAAAAAAAATTAATATATTATGTACCAAAAAAAACTTTAGTTTTTCAAATATATATTAAATCTTTTACGGTTTGAACAACTATTCCTAAATATTTGGAATTTATATGAGGGTATAATAGACAAAATATAACCTTAAATGACAAACAATTTGAAACAATTTTTTTTTCTAAAACGACAAAGAAAAAGGAACGCATGGAATAATTAAGCTGTTTCGCATAAGCTTTAAAAATAAGCTTATCTATTATCTTAAAGATTTGTTTTTTTTTTTTGTAGAGTTTTTAAAGATTTGTTTCTAATTAGTCACAAAAGATACATTTATTTGGAAAAAATAGAGCGCCGACTAATAAAGAAAGTATTTTTATTTATATTTTTCATCTCGACAACTATATGTCCTCAAAGGTATAGTTCAATAGTAAAAGGTTGAGACATTGAAAGATTTACGAAAGAGATCCAAAATTTAATCTCTCATCGCTAACATTTTCCTCTTCCTTCTAACAATATGTTCCAACAACTAACGTTTACCTATGAAAAAAATCTCAGCAACTATATCACTTTTTATTTTTCATCTCAAACTTAAAATATTTACTAAGAAAGATAGACATAATTTTAAGATGAGCATGACATGCTCATGTTGAAATTAAAATCCAATAAAAGAGCATCCCAAATTATATTATTAACAAATTAAAGCAGCAAACAATATAATTAACAAGTATCCACGTGGGGAACAAAAAATGTGAAATGTTAACATAACTTTAAGCTCCACTATTTTTATGTCTCACAAAGTCCACTATTAATGAAACACTAGACATAAAAATTGAATTACAATTTTTTCTTTTGACACAAAAAATTGAATTACAATTAGAGTGCAATTTTCACAAAATTTCAACCAACCACTTGAGTGGTTAAGCATGAAGAATCACTATAAATACAAGACTTTACCTGAATGAAAAATCAGTAACCACCATAACCATAATAATGTCCTTATCTTTGAACAAAACCTGTTACATTATGAAAAGAATACAGAACCTAGTTCATGTGTTCATAGTTTCTTCTCTTTCTCTATAAACCAATTCAAAAACATATCAACCCTTTTTCTTCTCTAAGCATAAACAATGTCTACAAACTTGAAGAATCTTTCACTTTTTCACAAAATCTTTTCCCTCACTTTGCTGCTTTTTTCAATAAACTTTCTGTTCTTTCCATGTTGTAACTCTCTTGATGAACAAGGCCAAACTCTTATGGCATGGAAAGACAGTTTAAACATTACTTCAGATGCTTTAGCATCATGGAATCTTTCAAACCAAACACCATGCAATTGGTTTGGTGTAAAGTGCAATTTACAAGGAGAGGTAGAAGAGATAAATTTGCAGTCATTGAACTTACAAGGTTCATCATTGCCTTCAAATTTTCAACCTCTCAAATCCTTGAAGGTTCTTATCTTCTCATCAACTAACATAACAGGAAGGATTCCAAAACAAATTGGAGATTATCAAGAGCTTGTTTTCATTGATCTCAGTGAAAATTCTCTCTTTGGTGAAATCCCAGAAGAAATTTGCAGGCTAAGCAAACTTCAAAATTTAGCTCTTCATACAAACTCTCTTGAAGGAAACATTCCATTCAACATAGGAAATTTATCAAGTCTTGTGAACTTGACACTCTTTGACAATAAATTCAGTGGCGAAATTCCAAAGAGTATTGGTTCCTTAAGTAAGCTTCAAGTAATCAGAGCAGGAGGGAATTCAAACCTCAAGGGTGAGCTGCCATCAGAGATCGGAAACTGCACCGACTTGGTCATGTTAGGCCTCGCGGAAACCAGCATTTCAGGTAGTATTCCTTCTTCGATAGGGATGCTGAAAAAACTACAGACCATAGCCATTTACACAACTCAGTTGTCAGGCTCTATTCCAGAAGAGATAGGAAATTGCAGTGAGTTGCAGAATCTGTATTTGTATCAGAACTCAATTTCTGGTCCAATTCCACGTCAAATTGGAGAGTTGAACAAACTTCAGAGTCTACTTTTATGGCAAAACAATATGGTAGGGGCAATACCAGAAGAGCTTGGAAACTGCAGAGATCTCAGTGAGATAGATTTGTCAGAAAATCTTCTCACAGGTAGCATACCAGTCAGTTTTGGAAAGCTATCAAATCTGAAAGGACTTCAGCTGAGTGTTAATCAACTGTCAGGTACTATACCACCTGAAATTTCAAACTGCAGTTCTTTGACTCAGCTTGAAGTTGACAACAATGCTATTTCTGGTGAGATTCCTTCTGTTATTGGCAACTTGAGAAGCTTGAAACTCTTCTATGCATGGAAGAACAAGGTAACAGGAAAAATCCCAAATAGTCTTTCAGAGTGCAAAGATCTTCAGTCACTTGATCTTTCATACAATAACTTAACTGGTTCAATACCAAAACAACTATTTGTGTTGAAAAATCTCACTCAACTTATGCTTCTTTCCAATGATTTGGAAGGATTCATACCAACTGATATCGGTAACTGCACAAGTCTCAATAGGTTGAGGTTAAATCAGAATAGACTAGTTGGTAACATTCCATCTGAGATTGCCAACTTGAAAAGTTTGAATTTTTTGGACTTGAACAACAATCATCTTGTAGGGGAGATTCCTCCAACATTATCAAGATGCCAAAATCTTGAGTTTATTGATCTCTCGCATAACAAGCTCTCAGGGAATTTAGATGCTCTTTCTAGCCTTCATAATCTTGTTTCCTTAAATGTTTCCTTCAATGAATTCTCTGGTGAATTGCCTAACACAACATTGTTTAGGAAACTCCCTCTCAGTGATCTCACTGGAAATAAAGGTCTTCATATTTCTGAAGGTGTTGTAACTCCAGCAATCAGAACAAGAGCCAAAAGTCATGTTAGATTCGATATGGAGATTATATTGTTAATTCTCTTGAGCATCATTCTAGTACTAATACTTCTCACATTCTATGTCCTGGTACGTGACCATATTGCTGAGGAAGCATTCTGGAGAAATTTCAAAGCATCCAATATACCTTTGTATCAGGGGATGTTTGGATTCTCTATTGATAAAGTTGTCAAGAATTTCAAAGCATCCAATATCATTGACATTACAAGCTCTGGAATTTTGTACAAGATAACAATTCCAAATGGCAATATACTGGCAGTTAAAAAGATGTGGCCGGATTCTGGAGCCTTAAGTTCAGAAATTCAAATATTAAGTTCAATGAAACATAAGAATATCATCAAGATTCTTGGTTGGCGACCCTATAAGAATAGGATGCTGCAGTTTTATGAATATTTCCCTAGTCTGAGCTCATTGCTTCATGGTTCAGAAAAGGGAAAGTTAGATTGGGATACCAGGTTTGAAGTCATCCTAGGCCTAGCTCAAGCACTTGCATATTTGCATCATGATTGTGTGCCTTCTATATTCCATGGAGATGTCAAAGCAACAAGTCTCTTATTAGGTCCTGGCTATCATCCTTACCTTGCCGACTTTGGCCTGGCAAGAATTGCAAGTGAAAAAGACGATGATGCTAAATCCAATCCAGTTCAAAGACCTCGCTACACTGCGAGTTCACATGGATACACAGATCCTGGTAATTTATCTATCTACAATTCTATCTTTATAATTTCATTTCCTGCCTAAAACATTTTTTGGTACCTATTTCTTACACAGATTTCACTAGTACTAGTTTTTCCACTAAATTTAGAAGTACTTATTTTTATTGTTTTGGCATGTGTACAGAGCTTGACTCAATGCAGAAAATCAATGAGAAAACCGACGTGTACAGTTTCGGCGTGATCCTACTTGAGGTGCTGACAGGAAGGCAACCATTAGATCCAACTCTGCCAGGAGGTGTACACTTGGTTCAATGGGTTAAGAATCACTTGTCTAGCAAAGGAAACCCATTAGAAATTCTTGACTCAAAGCTGAGAGAGAAGACTGAACTTACTTCTATGCATGAAATACTACAAACTCTAGCTGTGTCAATTTTATGTGTCGGTGGAAAAGCTTGTGAACGTCCAACAATGAAAGACGCCATTGCAATGCTCAACCAATTTCGATATTTTGTTTAGAATGTATTAAAGGGAGTTTCGGTAGGGTATGCTAAGAATATATAGGTTTACGTGTATCTTCTAACAGTTACTTTAATTTCTCAGATGGCTCAATCTGTTGAGAGTAACTATGCAAGTTGTAGAGAACTCATGACTGTGAATGATGAAATGGAATGCAAGCTAGTGCAGCCAGAATTTGTAGAGTTACTCAAATGTAATTTTAAATATAAAATGCAAATTTCAAAAATCCATTATAAATTGCACTGTAGAATCTTTCACTCAAGTTTTTTAGTCTAATTGGCTTCTCATCAATGTGACATAAAAGATCATCTTGGCCACATCACATGATGTCTTCGCAGTCTCTGTTTTTGCCTTTACCATATGTTTTAAGTTTTGATGTTACGGCAAACAATCTAAAATTCAAACAAATCAAGGACATAGTATTCGGGTAAACCGATTTAATGAGGCTCTTATTCGCATAATTCTAATTAGTGTCGTGATTGCAGAAAAGAGTGGTTTCTTCAAATTTTGTTGCGCAATAGACAGTGCTCTAGCACCAATGTAGCCGCTATTTCACAATATTTTGTACTAAAAAGTGTATTGTTGAACAACAGCGATTTGTTCAAATTCTGCTATACAATAACGCTTGTTCAAATTCTGCTATACAATAACGCTATAACTACTATTTAAAAACACAGATTCTAATTATCTGCCATACAATAACACTATAACCACTATTTAACAACACTGATTCTAATTAATGAGCTTAATTACATGCTTATAGTAAATTATTTGGAAGGCTTATTAAAATAAGCCAAAAACATAGAGCAGCCTTGGCCTTGGGGCTTGTGGAAGCTGAAACAAGAAGAATCTACTAGGGATATGATATTTGGAATTTGAGCATACAGACTAAGATTCCTAAATTGCATCCCTTTCTCTATCTCAAACACAGCCGTTGAAGTTTGAATTCAAACAATGATCACATGGTCCTATGTTCAATACCTTACATACCATGTTCTATCTGAAAGAGACTGTTCAGCGATTGGAAACTCCTTCAGAAACACACATACTAAATTAGGATTGAAAGTTTGCATATCAATGATCACCAATAATCATATCCACATGCAGGACCACTAAAATAGAATGAAGATAACATTAAGGAATACATGGTCCTGCAGCGGATGCAGATAAACAAATGGTCAAGGGAATTCTCCAACACATGCAATGTTCACAAATTTTTCAATACTGATAATAAAACTTGTATTATAAAGTTTTATCACCTGTTCCTTTAACTACTTTTTGTCTCTACTAGGGAAAAGGACTAAACAATAACTCAGGGACAAAAGCTGGAGGTATTTCATTTGTTAAAAAGACCAAGAAATACCTACATACTAGAATTTAGAAAATGAGTGTCATATTATTCTCATCAAAATACTCTTCTCTCCTTTTCTTTAAATTTCAAACAAAGTGTTCTGAAAGTCCATCATTTACTTGTACCTTTTTTTAAAACCACTATAATTTGAGTCTTTCATATCTGATCTTAAGTCTAATAACTACTTGGGTGCCTATAAACTCTTTGTGCCTTCCCAAGGGCATGTTTTGTAAAGACTAAACTGCACTTAAGCTATGTTCTACCAAAATAACAATGGTTTGCCATGATTTCACCTATCTTACCATTGAATCAAACATGCATTAACCACAATGGTTCACAATGATCTCACCACCGAACCAAACACACTTAACCACAATGGTTTACCATGATTTCACTTTCACCAATCAATCTCACTCCCGAACCAAACATGCATTTAACGGTAGGAACCACACCCATTTGATTACTTCTACTAGTTTCACTACACAACACTAATTGAATTATCATTATGTAGATAACATAAACATTAACAGCATACCCTTATGTCCAAATCTTACTTCATCATCAAGTTAAAAGCATCTCAATAAAAAAGGCAACCAAGTTCATAGTGAAAAACACTTCTTTTGCAAATTTTGTAGCTAATATCCTATCTACCATCACCACCCACTTTAATCGTGGAGAAGTGAGAAATTCGGGGTTCAAATCTCAACCCCTCTGAATTACCTATTGAACTACTTAGGGACACAACATTAACAATTTAAATACAACAACCAAAGCTAAGCTCAATAGCAAATTATAATAGCCAAACAAAACACTACCAATTATAATGTAAGCCATTTCATTTCATTCACTAAATTAAAAACAAAGTACTCAACTTCAATAACAAAATCCAAAGTAATAATTATAACAATGATGATAATCAAAACAAAACCCTAATTAATCATTTAATCATCATTTTGCATAATATCTTCAGGAGCAAACTTAGTACCCTTTTCCTTATCAGCAGCAGCACGACCCTTCGCTTTCCGATCAAGCAACGATTTCCTATCCTTATCCAAACGAATCTTAGTGATAACAACTTTTGAAGGGTTGACTCCAACGTTGACTGTTTGACCATTAACTTTCTCACGAGTTATACGTTCAATATGAATCACCCATTTTTTCCTATAAACTTGAACAATTTTTCCTTCACGTCCTTTGAATGTTCCTCTAACGACTTGAACTTCGTCGTCTTTTCGAACTGGTAATGAACGAACGTTGTATTTGGATCGAAGGTCACCGGAGAGTGGTGCGCTCATTATCACACGGCGGAGACTTGATGGTGCTGTGAAATGTGCCTTCCTGCTCTTGCGGCGGCTGCTTGAAACCCTTGGATTGAACTTCATCTTCTCCGCTCTCTCTCTCTCTCACACACACACACTCTCTGAATGAAGAATTAGGGTTAGGGTTTCGGTTTGAGATTCTCTCACCTTTGTTTTGTGTATGGATTGGTTATGGGCCAAATGATTGAGCCTTGTTTGTTTGAGCCCAGCTTAAAACTTACCGGTTGCTTTTGCACCTGTTTTTTTTTTTTTTAAGACTCGGTATCTAATCTATTTTTTTTAAGACTCGGTATTTGATCTAAAAACCGACTAATTCGAAAGAGACACGACTCACTTGCAGAGATGTTCATTTAAAGCCTGAGAGTTTCGCTCTATGTGGACTGACTCAACACAAAAATGACATCATTTCACATCAAGATTTTATTTTTAAATAAATAAGTATGTATGAGTCTGTCCTCGTAAGTTTAGCTCATTTGGTATGGACATACAGGAACCGGGGTCCAAATCCAGACATACTTATTCACTTTTAAGGTGAATTTTCTAGCACTAGGCAAAAAAAGTTTGCATGAGATTAGTTTTCATACGGATACTGAAAAATACTTAAGATTGTTAACATTTTTAAGATTCGGTATTTGATCTAAAAATTGACTAATTCGAAAGAGACGCCAATCACTTGCAGAGGAGCTCATTTAAAGCCTGAGAGTTTCGCTCTATATGGACTGACTCAATACAAAAATGACATCATTTCACATCAAGATTTTATTTTTAAACCCACTTAGGGTTGGTCGAGTGGTGTTGGCTTGGCCCCTTGGAGTATGCTCCTCTCAAGGTCTCAGGTTCGATTCCCACTAGTGCCAATTTCGGTGGGCTAAGTCCATACAGAGCAAAAAAAAACTCTGGCTTTAAATGGGGCCCCCGCAAGTGGGTGGTGGGATTGGTCCCCTTGGATTAGTCAGTCCTAAGGCCGGATACCAAGTTTTCAAAAAAAAAAAAAGATTTTATTTTTAAATAAATAAGTATGTATGAGTCTGTCCTCGTGAGTTTAGTTCATTTGGTAGCGACATATAGGAACCGGGGTCCAAATCCCGGACACTCCACTTATTCACTTTTAAGGTGAATTTTCTAGCACTAGGCAAAAAAAGTTTGCATGAGATTAGTTTTCATATGGTTACTGTAAAATACTTAAGATTGTTAACATTTGACAAATCACAATCACTTGAGTATCTTCTACACAGAAGTGTGAATTTAATCTCGAGTCTTGCAAGACCCAAATGAGTGACCCCAAATTTTGGTTAAACTAAAAGAGACATGTGTTATTTCATGTAAGTGCTCTTCGATAAAATGTAAAAAAAAAAAATTAAAAATATTATTTCTGCTCCAATGTTTAATTCTAGAAGCATTGTGTTAATACAAAAAAATAATCTTGTATCAAAATCAAATAAATTCTAACACATGGTCTATCAAATCAAATTAAGCAAAAAAGTTAAAATTTATTTAATTTCCCCGCCCACACATTATATATAAACACTCTTTCTCACTTGGTTCATTTGTTTGATCTTAATAACAATGATTTACTCCTCACATAAAAAATACACCATCACTTGACATGTCACCAACACTATTTTTTTATAAAAAAAGTAACATTATATTCTCCATCATTATTACAAAAATTCAAAAGATACCATTATATCATTGATTGCATAGCACTCATTCAACTCTAGAAGATGTAAATGATAATAATGACTTTAATTGGATAAACAACACATATTGATAGTTTTTCTAGGGTAAGCATACTTTAATACAAGCTCAAATCATCCAAAAATAACACAATTGACTCACAAATAGCATTTCCTCCTAAGTGGTAGTGCTTGCTGCATTATCTCATTCATCATCAATGTGAAAAGAAAGTTATCTTCAATGTATTCAGACAAGTGAAGTCATGACTCATGTTTGTGTGCTAAGATGCATTATAGCTTTGATCCAAATTGAAGCAATGACATTCTAGTTTTATTGTCATAGCATTATGAGACAATGGATAACCCTACCATATTACACACTATATAGTGTATACATACAATTCATGAAACATATATTATGGACTATGGACTATGGACCCTACCAAATGGATATCCAGATTGGTATGAATTTTTTGATGTCACAATCCAATTGTGTGCATTATGGAGGATTCTGCTCATGCTTGTCTAGTTTCTTTAATATCATGCTAATGACATTCCAGTCAAAACCACGATACTGAAGCCATCGAATAATCCTTGATTTTCTCGTCTCCAACGGAACATTCTGACCTCTTGACCACTGCTTTGAGGCTTGAACATAAAGATGATCCATGGATTGCTTTGACAAGCCAACAATTGACTTATCATCTTCAACACAATCATTGTTGTCCTTAAAAACCACTTCAACTGCCTTTTCAGCATCAGCTTGACTAACTCCCTTCATGAACAGTGCCTGCCACAAGAATTTCAATCCATCACACAAAAATATTTCTAAAGTAACAGTCTCTCTCCAACTTGGTCCCTAAAGTATATAAAAAAATAATTAGTTGTTCCTAAGTATATGAAATCCATCATTTTAGTCCTTAAAGTATATGAAATTCCTCACTTTAGTCCTAACTATTATGATGTTGCAGACTAACATTGGGCAAACCACCATTTTAGCCCCTAAAAGTGTACTTCGTTGTCGTATTGGTCCCTAAAGTGTCAAAATAGCAAATACATCACTAGTGCCTCTTTTGTTGGTAATTTTATGGACTAAATTGACCAACGAAAAACACATTTGAGGACCAATTTGACTACCTAAAAATAGATTTAATGACCAAAATGACTAATAAAAGTGACACTTATGTGTCTAATAGCAATTTCGATACATTCAGGGACGAATGTGACAGTGTGATATACTTACAAGGATCAAAATGATAGTTTGCCCGACTAACATTAAAAAATTTCATTTACTTTATGGACCAAAATGACGGATTTCATATAGTTTATGAACTACTTATTTTTTTTATATACTTCAGGGACTAAAGCAGTCTAGATAATTAAATATGAGGAAATGACACAATTCTTATCACATTTATGCTCTCTAGTATTGTAAAGTAGTAATAGGACATAATTATGAAAAGGAAAAAATTAGATGCACACTGCTCTATGAATTTGCAAGATGTTGTCACAATGCACTATATCTTTTACTCCTAATAAATACTGCATAAGTTAAAATGAAGATGAATTTAGCAAGCAAGGTAAAATCAATACCGACACACAATATTTCCTCTTTTGATTTGCGACGAAACTATTAAGTAATAACTAAACACAGCAAAAAGTGAGAAACTGAACAGAAGGACAGAATAGAATAGCTTACTTGTTTGATCCGTCTTGGCCCCCAAGTAGATGAAGACCATCTAGATTGAGAAAATGATTCGGCATACAACTTATCATTGATGAACCCTCTGAAACAAACAAAGGTATAAAACAATCAACATAAACCTACTAAATGTGTTAAAATTTGGAAAACTCAATTTTGTTATAAATGAACTTGAAAAAGCACGTTATGAAAAGTACTACACAATGTGTGATTGTTTGCTAAACTGCAGAGAGGGTTGGTTTAGTAAACCATTCCGGCATTAGATTTTGTTGAAAACATGCTGTTTCATACAGATACAAGAAGTGATATCATATATTTATATTAATATGAACAAATAGGTATATGCAAAATTTGAAAATTGTGGATGCTTGTATGACAAATTGTTTTAGATAAAAATCTGCATATATAAATTAATGATGTCCTTCAACTAATATAAATTTATTAAAGAGTATGTGTTATTTTTTATGTCTCCATTAACGAAGGAAAGACAGTTTATCAGTTTCTACAATCTATAGTGTAAACTCTTATAAAGGTGTCGCTATGTGTTGACAGTCTAAAAAATACATATCTAAGAATCACATAACGTACATATTCCACTTGGTTCAACCAAATAAAACATGATGAAAACTGAATATAGGAAAACCACTTGGAAATCACTGATAAACAACAGCCCAACATACTGTTTCTGGAGCTTGTTTATTACCGCCTCCACTGCATTAGGAGAGAATCTCTTGCTAAGCAATTTCTTTCTCAACTCAACTGCTGTGAGTGCCCTGCAGAGCAAGGAAACAAGCATGCTTAAAAGAAAGAAAAACGGCATTTTTTATTGAATTTGAATGTACAAGCATGGACCTCTGTCCAACAGATAAAAGATATTAGCAGACTTGAATTATTACAAATATTCTTCTCTTTGTAAATAACTTACAAGCAATAACAAATCCAGGTAGTTAAGTGTTTTATGAAGCACGGACATTCCTTAGATTAGCGTGTCCGGTGTCCGACACGCGTCGGTGTCGGACACCAACACAACACCGAGACTTATGATTACACTAAAATATGTCATTTTCTCAAATTATTATCGATGTCGACGTGCCAGTGTCCATGTCTGTGTCTGTGCTTCATAGGTTTTGATAGTTGATATTGTTAAACAAATTTAAAAGACATGGCAAATAGTAACACTTCATTCAGCATTTTTAAGGAGATAACTGACTACGATGTGAAAGTAACACAATATGCTTCAAAATGATCTTTAAGCTCTGTCGTTACATACTGTCAGTTTTCTTCTGATACTTTAATGGCAGCATTGAGAGAATGTAAAGGCTTGACGAATTGAGTAAAATCAAAAGACAGTTGCCTTGCCTCAGTAGGAAGCACAGTGATAATTGTATGAATGTTGATATTAAGAACAAGCAACATAAAGAGACAGGAAAAATGACATATTTAGCGTCAAAAGTTTGATTTTGCTTACACTAAATAAGGAAACATTATGCTTCAGAATCTCTTCAATTTGGCTGACTGACCGACCAAAAAGCATAATAAACTAGTGCTGCATTGAATAAGTTTTATTTCAAGTTCGGGAGGGCAGAACTAACCTAGATGCAAGTAACTTGACAGCTGATTGCTCAGCATCATTGGTAAATTTGTCAACTCGTATGAAATCCTGTTCACAAGAGTCTCCTGTCAACTCTCCAACCTCTTCCATTTGTTCAGAACCTAAAATCCACAAATTAACATGTTTATAAGTTTATATTTTTAACTTAAGAAAAGTACTAATATTGTTTAAGGAGAAGTTAAAAGTAAAAGCTTCGGAAACTAGTTTACCTTCTTCACTATCATCAAAGAGTAACTCATTGTTAACTTCATCTGGATTTCGAGTTTCATAATGTGCAATCGTCGCACGCCCAATTTTACCATCATCTACCTTAATTACACTACCATCAGCAAAGCTACAATATTCCAAATGAGGAATTTTCATTTTCACCCTGCAGGATGTGTTATGATTACGACGAATGTACCTAACAGTAACACAACAAGAACTAAAGTCTCTACTCTTGAAGCAACCACTCTGAAACTTCCAAATGTTCCTAATTTCAAATTCAACAAAAGGGATACAAATCATATCCAAAACAAGCTTGAATCTTTTATAACACATCATAACCTAAAAAATACAAGGCCCCGTTTGGATTAGCTTATTTTTTAGCTTATGTAAATAAATAAGCTTTTACGTTAATTCATAAGTTTTCACTGGTTAACATTGTATTTTTATAAGCTGTTTTTTTCATAAACTACCTTGACAAGCTTATGAATAATACATAAAAGCTTATTTATTTGCATAAGCTAAAAAAATAAGCTAATCCAAACGAGCCCTACAAAACAAGCTTAAATCTTTTATAAGAATTTCCATCAACCCATTACAATGCAACCAATTGGGTAGCTAAATTTGAACTTAATTTTCATTTAAACTGAAAAAAATTCAAACTTTTTTGTGATTTTTGCTTCTTTAACTGTAGCAAACAAGTGGGTCGCAAAAAATTTGGAGTTAAAAATGGAATTATATAAATTAGTTACCTGGGAATTGAAAAAACACGAGGTTGAAGCTGAGACGAGATTTTGAAGCCAATGTTTCCCGCGAAACTTGCCATGTTCATATAACCAAAATTTGTGTCTTGCATGTAACAAGGGTTTCTTAATCTTTGTTATTTTTCATTTTGCACCCTCTTTTTTTCTTTCCTGTTCTGTTTCCCTATGAAGAAGATCATGAAACTTGGGCCGGCATCCAAGGCCCAATTTTTAGGTGGGCTTGGCCCAAATTAGGTTAGTCCAGCCCAAGTTCTAGTTAAAATGAGTAATTTGGACTTTTCTCGATCATTTTCAGATAATCGTTGAACCTATGTTTAGTATCACGGTAGATATGCCCGAATCATAGTGATTTACCGTGATTTTAAAGAAGTTACCGAGTGTAACTTTTAAAAAATTACGGCGAATCATTGTTATACACTTAAAATGTAAAAATGTTTTATGTGTGCATTCGAACGCATCCCAATATGATGTTTTTATGTTATATTACTTACTTTTCAAATCATCTTCACCGATATCTATATTGTGATATGTTCGTCTGCACACATAAAACAATGCCAATGTATAGTTATTAAACTCAAATATTTTTTCTTTCCATTAGTCCGGTAAAAATGTCAAGAATCATCATAGATTATATACATAGGATAGAAGATAGTAAAATGTGTACATTCCTATTCTATTATAGGACTCAATTAACTAACTAATTAAGTAACCAACCTATAACTAATTTCTAACTAATTGACTAATTAACTAACATCGATTATCAAAAAAAAAAAAACTAATTAACTAACATCAACAAACTCTAACTATCTTAACAGAAAATTGTTCTAACCAAAGATTAAACTCAAATACTTCACCCTTGGTTGAAATACATTATTTTCAATTATTTGTCATAGTTGTTGAATAATTGATCATGTAATATGGTTTGGAGTAAAATAATGAATTTTTGAAATCCTAACTAATTTAGAGTTGTTGCATATACTTGACTTGTTATAGGTTATATGATAGAATATTTTCAACTTGTCCTCTATATCAATAAAAAAATAAATTCAAATTCAAATCATATTATTCAAATAGCTCAAATAAATAAGGGCCATTAAAACAATACTTTTTATACCTTAATCTACGAAACTAAGACTTTTATTGTCAAATAATAAAAATAAAATGAAAGCAGCACTTCTAGAGAAATACTAACAATGAAATTCAATCAATTCTCCAAGCATATAGAAAATGAAAGAAACCGTTGGTAGATGAATTATCCTCTACTGAATCAGATTTGTTACTATCTTCATTTATTTCTATGCATTCTCTGCTATTAGAATTCCTTGAATGTTCCAAATATCCTGGCTTGAAAATAAACAAGGCAGGTCCTGTACCAAGATCATTGAACAACCAATCATGCACATCCCAAAAGATTTGAACAGGTAAATTATTCACCATTACTATTTCATTTCCTCTGAATTTCCAATTCAAGTTCATTATTCTAGTAGCCAACATCCCATCTATGCTAATCCACATTTCGGGATCATCCGGTCCAGAAAGGGAAGCCTCGATAACGACGTCGTGTTCTGGTTTACCCTCTTCCAACATAGCCCTTGTACAAAATAGTTTCTTTCCATGCACATTCTCTTTCTTGCACAACAAGGTAGCTCCTTCTGACGATGGTTGTGATTTGGTTCTTATATAAGCATCATCCACTAAGTCTCCAATTAACAAAAGTACCTCTTTCTTGTAAACCAAGGCAACATAATAGCCTGAGCAAGGGTGTGGATCTATGGAGAATTTCGCATGTCGAAAATCCCAAAAAATATCTACTCTTGCCCCTTCTATTTCAAAGGATTTGAGACCCTTTTTCCCCCAAGATTGTCCAGATTGTAAATCAATCTTGCAGGTAAATTTGTTTTCGTCAGAAGGTTTTTCAACGCTCATGGAAAGGGAATGTTCTATGAGGTCCTTGCACCATGTCAATGTTACACTGTGAAATGAATCTCCTAATTTTGTTTGATAGACAAAGGTGACAAAATTATTAGGGGTGTATTTTTGTATGGCCTTATCCTTTGAGCCTTTCTTCCATTGTGGTGGCTCAGAAATGCTCGATGGCACAACTTCGACAAGAGAGTTAGCCGTTGGCATTGGCATCGGCGGATAACAACTCATGAGCCTGCAAATGTTTATGATTTTCTTATAGGATTAAAAGTTGATCCTCTTTTTCCTCTAATGGTTCTTATATAAAAGAGACTTATAATAGGTAAAATCATAGGTGTTCCCTACAAATAGAACAACATTAACAATGAACAATAATCATCTTTCACCTCTTCTACATTCAAAACAAGAAAAACTAGAAATGAGTTGTTGGTCAGGGGTTGAATGTTTAATGAATAGCAATGTAAAGAAATTATGCACAACAAAATAGCGGTAACATTCTAAAATATGCGAAAACTAAGTCGCTTTGAGGAATAAAATATATGTTTAGGTTGTCAACAATAGAAGTTTCTTCTTTTTTTATTGCTTTTGTCTATTAATAGGTTAATGTCTCTTAACTTAAAAATAAAAGCAAGTTGCAATGCTACTAATTTTAGTAAATGTCAAGTTTGGAAGAAAGCTAGCAAGAGAAGGTGCTGATCGATCGAGATGTTTTTTGGAGCTTTAAATATAGGATGTTTATCTTGACCAAAAGAAAATATAGGATGAAACTCATGTATTAAAGATATCAATACCGTCTGGTTGAATACTTATTCAATAAATATTTTGTTGGTATGTCAACAATAAAGAAGTCTCATATCGGATGAAATCATGAAAATATATTTGTTGAGCAACACACATGTGAGAAAACTCATGTGTAATGCATAAAGTTTTTAGATACGATATAGTGTTCAAACCGCTTGTCTGGCTACTTTTAACTCAATGTGAGATGCTATATTGCCGACTCTCCTCATGAGCCAACATGCTTATCATATGAATATGAATATACAATCAAATCAAAGAAAAAATGGATTAAACCTTGAATAAGCACAATATAAATTGTATCTATAAGTTTAACATTCACACATGTGCTTGTCATGAAGTAAGACTAACTAAGGTAGTTGAGTTCATAAAATGCCTTACAAAGGAGCATGACAGAACACAAAAAATAGATAAAGATCATGCAACATAATATATGAGGTGAAACTCAACATGGACATCAATAATGACCACTATACATAAATTCATAATATAAATTTTAAAGAATATTAACATGAAATCTTCATCATAAAACAAAAAACTTTCCTCGTGGTGTCGATCGGCTTCTTTTAAATTCATGCATGGATGTATTGACTTCCTTAAGATTACGACCTTGACCGTTTGAAAGTTTGTTTTCAACTTTACTAGACAATAATGGTTCAGCTCCTTGCACAATTCCTCTGAATATGACCAAAAACAATGCTTATTTATGGTTTTACAATTAAGCTATGAATAAAATAATAAAACTAAAATGAGTAGAAAATTTCCAATGGTTCTTTTAGCCATACCTTGGTTCAAGGTTCTGAGAATTCCTTGAGATGCTGCGACGTTTTTTTGGAACAATTAATGCACCATTGATTGCAGACTGCATAAAGTTAAAATCATTTTCTGGCTCAGAGAGATCAATCTTTCGAGGTACCTCCACAATTTCGCCAGCAATTTCTATGTCAGGAATAGATTTAGGTATTAAATCGGTCTTTTGAATCCTAAAGGGAGATTGTTGAAGACGCTTGGACTTGAAGTTATTGTCAGCTTTGTTTTTCCTTACACTTCCTTGCCTTACTACTCCAAATGGTTGTTTGGACTGTTCCTCTTCATGTTCTTGATGAACTTTCCTAAAGCTTACTTTCTCGAAGTTAATGAGAGGTTCGGAAATGTTATCGTGCTTCACCGGCTCTTGTGAATGTACATAGACCCTTGAGTTATTATTGTCTATAGATGGTGTCATTGTTGCAAGAGATTTATTTACTGGTACTCTAGCTAGAAATGGATGCTTCAAAATTGGTTGGTTTTCTGCATTGTCAATTTTGATCTTGCTTTTAGTGACAGAACCTCTATCGGTGGATATTGATCTCCTGATTGGAGGTGATGGTGATCTATGCTTTCCTGAGCTCACTGACTTTTCTTCAGCCAGAAGAGACATTTTTGGTATGGAGTCCTTGTCGATAAATGTTGATGGAAATCTCGACCTTCGTTGCTTACCAGAAGAATAACTTTTTGCCTGAAAATACAATTTTAGATTTAGAGAATACAAAGTATGTGCTTTAGTATGCTATGTAGCACCGACACTTCAGATCGATGGTGTCTTTGCCATTTGACATGTGCAATTACATTTACTTGATTTTATTTTCTTAAATTATTATTGATATCTAGTGTCAGTGTCGTGTCTAGTGTTCGTGTATGTGTCAGTGCTTTATAGTCAGCATGACACATTAGCCAAGTATTACTTTAACATAAATGTATTCAATAACCTCGGAGCTTCTATCATCAATGGATCTTTGACTATTTTCAGGCTTCATGCCGCCACTGTTACCATATTTGGGCAAACGGAAAGGTGAAACGGCTCTTGGTTTCTGAGAATCTGCAGCATTCCGTGCATTTCCAGATTTCCATTGCTCCAGTTCAGTGTCCTTCCTCTCCAATGCCAATTTGATATTTGATATCTATAAAATTTCAAACGGGACATTATTGGCCGAGTTAAATAGAAAATCGCACTAGTTATTATGATATAGAAAACAAACCTCTTCCTTGAGCTCTCGGATTTCGCCGGTTTCTTTGTTAGATTTAGCAGCTCCAAGTTCAATGGATGCAACCCTCTCAGCAAACTTCAATGTGCTAATTGTCTCCCCAATGGCATTGATTTCAGGATTTATATGAACAAACATCAAAGTCTTTGCATGGCCACCTATTAATATGAAGAGAAAAAAACACGGTGTTAAATTAAGTAAATTCACTATAGAAAATTACTATGCTGCGAAATTATTTTTATCAAAATATATTAAATATCGATATTCAGATTCCATGGTTACCTAATGAATCTTGTAAAACTTGTGTAAGCTTGCTATTTCTGTAAGGAATATGTTGACTTTTCTGCGCCAAAGAGGAGATAACATCGCCAAGTGCAGAAAGAGATTTATTAATATGCTGTGCCTCCTTTAGTCTCTCGCCGACAGCCTCGGATTTCTCAACTCTCTCACTTCCAGCCAAATCGACAAGATGAAGACAACCCTTAAGAACTGAATTAGAAACTAAGTCCCTTCCTCTGACATGAATAGTCAACACACTGCAATTATAGGCGGTAAAGAATTTTAGCAAGTTAAATATATTTATCATTATCATTAGAGAATCTGTCTACATTAGTTAGGAAGATATTTTACCTATGAGAACGACTGCTTCGCTCATTTAGAGCAGTAGCACCAACCGCACGGTTCCTCTGACCAATTTTCATTAAATCAAGAACATCTTGAGTACAACCAACTGGAACCAAACATGCATCAGGCACATTAAGACCATTCAATTGAGAGTTGTTTCGTATATCTAATGTATATATCGTCAAGGAAATGAACAAACCAAACAAAAATGTTGTTGCAAAATCAAAAAGACATATATTTTACTTTATAGATTAAGTGATGTACAATAAATACAGTAAACATGGTTTGTGAAGGATATCTTCTGTTAGATCCATCACTGACTAATAGATCTCTCACTTGTTCATTGTATATTTCGATCATTTGGACGGAAACTTCATAATTTATTGCTTCTGCTCTTTCCTTTGATATATGAAATAAGTCACGCAAAGCCCTATAGTTAACACCCCATGTCTCTTCGGTCATCAGATCCGGACCACTCTATACAAGCAGAAAATCACACATAAAACCAGATAACATTATGTAAAAAACCCGATATATCGTGTTCTTCCTAGTGATGCATGCAATCAAAGTGAATTTTATAATATAACATTATGTGATAGAAGCTAATAACATTACCATCGTGTAGGTCTTCCCTGAGCCAGTCTGTCCATATGCAAAGATGCACGCGTTATAGCCATCTAAAACAGATCTAACCAATGGTTTTGTATCGGAATATATTTGTTCTGCACAAGAAAGAATATCATTATAAAAATCTTCAAATAAGGTTGTGAGTTTCAAAACAAATGCGGAATATGCCAAAAAAAAAACTAATATACCTTGTGTGGCATTAGTTGCGAACACTTTATTGAATGAAAATACTTTTCTAGCATCTTTTCCCTGCTTAAGGGGATTCACGATCATTATGTTTCCATTTTCTCCTATGTAATCTACTGTAGATTGTCCATTTGATTGACCTAAGAAGGGTCTCACTCTACAATAGACCCTAATGGATCCTGTAAAAGACATGTTTATTAATATACATAAATCATGTAAGTAGATTGTTAAAAAAGTGCTTAAATTCTTATTCTTACGTACCTTTGAGGTCTATCACTTGATTGTAAAGAGATCGATTCTCCTCTAAAACTTTGTGGTAGGAAGAGGAGGTCACCTCAAGGCTCTTTATATGATTCTCTAAAAATTACATCGAAATCAAGTCAACATCATGAAAGAATATTTCATCAAAACATTTTGCGCATGGAGGTAGTTTCACATGGAAAAGTGATTATTAGATCCTTACCGAGCCTGCTCGATTCTTGGTCCCATTCAGATTGAATCTGTTTGACTTCCTTTCTTATCTCCTCTAGTAAGTATCTCATTCCCTAGAGCGAAAAATATCATTTGAGTGTTTGATGCTAATCTAATTTCTCATTATAAAGTATCTTAGGAAGTAGATACAATTTTGCTCTAATGTACCTCAAGTTGTTTCTGCTGCGCATCAATTATTTCAGCATACTTGGATGAAAATTTGACATTATTTTGAGCACTACTATCACGTTTTCCTCCACAAACGCAGAATTTAGATAAATCATTTGACGACAAACTACTTCTTTGATTAAGATATAATGCAATAGCTTCCATGAATTCTTTCTTAGAGAGACAACCATTCTCGCCTTTCAATATTTTCTTGAGGAAAAATGCAAGCTGCAGATAATTTTGTTCAGAACTATATTTTAGATGATCTTTTGAAGTAAGGAAAAGAGTAAAGACTAAATTACTGCCAATTGTAATATGTGAGTTTGAAAAAAAAAACTGAAGCAAGAGTGTTTTTACATCATTAAAACGCCGCATCAAAGCAGAAAGATACATTAACTTTGAAGTACCTGAGTGCCTTGAGAAACAAGTAACGCGGAGAAATCCCTTACTATCTTGCTGAGAAATGTATCAATTACCTACAAAATTTCACCAAATAAAATGAGATTTCACGAATTCAATTTCTTAAGAAAAAAAAAAATCTAATTTGACCGTCTTAGAAACTCCCGAGAGTTAGATTTTCAAATCGAAATAATACTATATGGATGCAGATGGCATTAGCCTATTTCATGTGCTTGTAAAGTAAGACAATATTTGTTTCTAAACAATCAATGCAATAATTTTTTAACAAAGCCAACTAATAATCATAGAAATCAAACAACAAAGCCGGTGTAGATTTAAACAAGAACAGAAGCCAGAAAAATACAACACAACAGAAAAGATCTTACCGACCATTGCATTGAGCGGTAGATCTTCAATCCCATCATCAATCTCTCTAACGAAAGCCTGGAGAAGTTTGAGTCCAAAGTGATCAAACAGGAAAGCCAGAGCACTAGCAGTTCTGGTTTCTTCGATTGAGACCTCTTGAGACATACGAAGAAATTCAACCAACTGTTCATACTGTGAGGACTGAGATTCATCAAGGGACTCATCAGCACTTTCACTGCCCAATGAAGAAGGAGTTCCCTTGTGGAAAGAAGTAATCCTGACAGTTGCTCCATACCTCCAAACCCCAACTCCACCTGATAGCTTCCATTCATAATACCCTTTCAAACAAAGAATGCAGTCTACAACTTTGCTTGATGAACCACCCTACAATCACACCAAAAAAACACCAAAACCACATTTATATAAAAGTTTAAGATTAAACTCGAGACATCTACCTAAAGTTTGCAGGACTAAACAAACACTCTCATTCGCAACACACGCCTTCGTGTCTAGGACTAGACACAAGACATCTACCTAAAGTTTGCAGGACTAGACTGTGCGACAATGACAAAGAGGCTGACACATGTGATAACATTCAAATTTTTCTATTTTCTTAAGTTATTATCAGTGTCGGTGTCAACCTACTATTATGGTCGTGTTTGTGCTTCATAGCCCAATATATCTAACTCTAAACTTAGACAAAGTACCATGCTAAATAAAATATAAAAGGGAGCATTTGATCAAAGTTTGAACCTTTTCTAAATCAGAAGCTTCAAAGGTCAAAAGGGTCATATCCTTAACAGCATCAAGAAAATTCTTCATGTTTTCGAAATACTGAATAGCAGAGTGGGCTGGTCCCTCTGGAGAGTGAACTGCAAGGACTTGATTGTCCACCACCTTGAGGATAGCACCGGGATTGATTTTGTTGAGTACGTTGCAGAGAATGAGACCATTGCGGAGAGCGAGACAGAATTGTTCTTCGGAAGGTTGTTTGGAGAGTGATGAATAAGCCACTTCGTCCATTTCTCGAAGCCATTCTGCTGCTTCATTCCTCCTTGATGCTGCAAATGCAACAATGTACTATTTTTACTCCTTATGTTAATCATAGCTATAACTTGCAAGAGGTAATTTAGTAGCTTAAAGAGAAAACTACTAAATTTGAATATCATTTGACTCTATACAATGCAAATATCAAATCGATCCTTATAACTATTTCAAATTTTGCACGTCGGTCCATATATGGTTCAAATTTTGCAAATTGGTCCTTATAAATTTATAAAAAAATTAAATTGGTCTCTAATTTTTTTTTAAATTACAAATTGGCCCTTTAAATTTTAAAAATTATGAAATTGTTTCTCAACAAGTTTAAAAATGAAGCATTTCATTATTCTATCAAAAACTAAACAAATTTAGAAATGAAGGAACATTTGAATTTCTTCAAATTATAATTTCTCAAGAATTTCTAATTATTCATCCAAACACACTCTTAACATATATAGTATATATAAGTAACATTTTTGTTTTATTCTAAATTGGGATTTAGCTTACAAGACTATGATCCACTACTCTTCTTTTTTCTTTTTTTTTCATCTGTACACAAAGTGTCAAACACCACTCGAAACTCACACACACAACTACAAAGTCTGAGTTTGATATATATGAGTTTGAACTCAAATATCGGCATTGTAAGTTGAACTAAAGTTGAAAGATTTATTTTTCATGCTTCTATTATAAAGTTGAAAGATTTATTTTTCAGGCTTCTATTATAAATTGAAATTGATCTAGTCAATTCATACCTGCTTCCTCTGCTTTCCTGTATGCTAATTCATAATCATTGATCTCCTCATTCACCTCACTATTGTTAAAAACCGAACCCTTCAAATTCAATATCCTCTTTGATGCAGGAGATGCGAAAATTGAGCTTAATAAGCTACTCTCCTGAGGCATACTATTCCTAATTTCTTGGACTCTAGCTGAAAACATGCATTTACTAAGTTAGAACTTACAAAATTATAATGCAGTTTCTATATAGCTTGAATTAATAATCTACCTATCAAAGCACCGACACAGACACCACACAAGACACTGACACAGACCCATCGACATTGTGTCAATGTCATGTCAGTGTCGGACACATAAATGTGTTATCACTGGATACGCCTTCCATCAGAAGTGTCAGTAATCGACTAAATATATAAAACACCGACACAAACACCACACAAGATACACCGAAACGTCTTCTATCAGAAGTGTCGGTGCTAAAAATTCTTGAGCTTAAGAATGTTACCTTATGTAGGAAAGTGAAAGATGAGGAAGAGATTTGTGGAATGGAATGGATCGGATCTGAGCAAGGAATTGAAGAAGAAGAAAAACTAAGCAAGATTCTCGTGAGTTTTAATGAATGAAGCATTCAAAATTTTACTACACGAAGAGAGGCTTATAATAAATGCTTGGTTTCAATGTGAGTGAGTGTGGGTGTGAGTGTCCGTTGAGTTTTTTGTTTGTAAGAAAGAAAAAAAACAGAGATTTTTTTAAAATTGAAATGAAACCTTTTTAAACTTCGAAAATAAAACGTTGTTGTCTCCGTCGTTTGTTGTTGTCTTTGAAAAGATTACGGTGCACTAACGTCGTATCTGACGTGGCGTTTGATTCGGTGACAACTGACAAATGTGGTCTTCTGTGGGACCCATTTGATCAACGGCATGATACGGCCATATCATGACGGTAAAGTGTTTTTAAATGGAAAGAGGAGAGGTTTTGAATTATATACATGACATGATGACACACCCATTTTTACACTTTTTTTTTTATGCAATTTTTTACATTGGTTAATCACATTTAAAAATAAAGTTACTAATTTAGAGTAGATAATTAATTCAATTTATGATTAAAATTTAGAAAAGTATCAATTGACATTTAAGTGTCAATCTTAAAATCACCTTTCACCTCTGTCCCTAAATATAATTATAAAATCCCATTATTAATCATTAGTTGGTTCAGTGGTGATTGACTATGAACTTGGTAGGGAGAACCGTGGTTCAATCCTTCACAACTGCGATCAGGATGAGCTGAAATCACTTAATGTCAGAATTGATCATGAAAATTTGAAAATAGTCTTTTAAAAAGGGACAAAGAAAATTTTAAAAAGGATCTTATATAATGACATAGATTGTAAAACTATTAAGTTTGATATAATGGTGAGAAGTTTGAACATGATTGTATGAGTTTTAGTTCTACTTTTATTTATGTAAGAAAGAAAAATAGTATCAAACTTAATATTATAATCCCTCTTATATTTTTTATTTTATTTGTATTGAAAAATTCACTGTTGGATTAAAAATTATTATTATATTATATTTATAAAATTTGACATTACTTTATAATAATTTATTATTGGAAAATTTACTGTTGGATTAAAAACTGAGGTATTTCAATGATTTAGTGTTTTTAGCATATCAAACGCACCCATAGAGTACCTATGCGAGCAAGTTCTGTCATGTGAGTTCGGTAGTTGCGATACAAAATCATACAAATTCGTATTCCAGATTCCAAATTGGTTTCAAGGGCAAAATAGTCAAAATGGAGAGTCTAAAAAACAATTTTTTGTTGCTAATACTGCAATTGATATCGTGGAGTATCGACACTTAAACATCTAATGATGGATTTGGTTAATTGATTTGATTATTTTTTACTCTTTCGTTGGATTTGGTTATTTCTCACGTATCTAGTTTATTTTCATAATTGCGAAATTTGCGGTATTCAACCTCTTAAATAGAAAAAGAGTAAACCTTCAAATAACCACTACATTAATTGATAAAATACAAAAAATAAATTTAATGTTAATTATGTAAAAAAAATCGCATGTACTTCATGTATGTAACTAATTGTGCAACAAAACTTGTGCGTTATTATGAATGAAAAAAAACATGTAACTCATGACTATGGTAAAATAATTGATTATTATAAAATTTAACTATTTTTTAAGACAAAAACAAAATAAAATGTTCATATGTATTTTCATAAAACTAATTATGCAACAAAACTATTGTCAAGAAAGAATTATACAACAAAAATTGTGTGTTATTATGAACATAAAGTTGCATATAACTCATGACTACGATAAAAAAAAAATGACGGATAGATTTTAAATTTTACTAACCTTTTTTTTTTTAAAAAAAATCACATGTATTTTATTATCCAACAAAAATGTGATTTTTTAGTTCATACGAATGGCTCCGAGCAAAGCCAAAATATATGTGTTCTTTTTTTTTTTATATATAATATATGTGTTCTTTTAGTTTGTATGAACTGCTTAGTGCAAAGATTAAAAATGCATTGTTTGTTGATTTCTAGATCACAAGTATTTTGTATGATTTACCATCCAAAACATATGCGTGCGTTCATATGAATGACTTAGAGTAAATATTAAAGGTGTACTTTAATGAATAAGAGGTACTTTAATGTCAGAGTTATATATGTATAAATAAAAACTTTTAAATAAAGCTAAAGCGGTTTGGTGGCCGTTGTTTTTTAGTTTAGTTACTTGTGTTGAAGTTGAAAACATGTTGATAAATATTTTTATAAAACATCTAATTTTGCTCTAAATTGTTATAAAATAGTTATTTATTATAAAATATCTAATTTTATTCTAAAATAAAATTAATTTTGTAGAAAAATATATTAGAAGACATTAATTTTTTAGAATATTTATGAGTGGAGTATCCACCATACTTTATGTTGAAATCAGTAGAGTTTGTTGGGGTGTCGTGTTGGATCTTGATGAGCTATGGGGATTGGTTGATCCTTGTCTCTCTGTACATGAGGTGTATTCTTCTCATTGTGGTGATTTTGAAGGGTTTCTGGTTTGTTGGTGTTTTCCTGTAGTTTTATTTGTCTATTTATTTTTATGTCTTACTTTAAACATTGTTGGGTTCCATGGAGTGTACTTTTGGTACCTCTTTGTTGTTCAGAACAATTTCTTCTACTATTTTTGTTTTCTCCTTTTTTATATTAATATATAATATATTTGTCATTAAAAGAAATGAAATATTTTTAATTTATAAATAATAATTTATAAATTTGATCAAATATTTTGTAAACAAAATTTATCAAACAAATTAGCATAGTCCTATATCAAACAATAATGCATTTACAGCTTCAGTTTTTTCTAATTTTCTTTCACTTATATGTATTCAATGTGAATAAGGGTTGGTACCTAGAGGTACATGTGAAATTTACGCGAGTCTAGTCACAGTAAGCATCCATGACTCGTTTTCGATACAAATTTTTCAAGGAAACTTTACACGAATTATATGAACAAAAAATATATAATATTTGTACACATAAAATTCAAATACAAAGTGAAAATTTTAGAAATATATCATATGAACAAAAAAAAAACTGTTGTATGCACGAAACTAAATTGCAGAATAATTTTTTTTGAAGCATCCATGAACCGAGTCTATGACCATTTTTCTTTACTCACTAGTACTACCTAGGATCCAACTAATAAAAGACTAACCATCATTGTCATCGTCAACACTTTCTTGAATGAATTCTTGTACATCTTTATGGAAGATGGCTCACGAAGTACTCGTAGGCTTTGTTTCGGCTGTGGCTTCGCACTTGGTGTCGGTCCCTTGTCCGTACAAAGTCGTTTGCTATCCTTGCCCAGGCCCGGCCAAGAGCAACCAATCCCCTGACAAAGTCACTGAAAATGGACAAATAAAGAAAATCAAAACGGGTATAGATGCGATAAGAAAATGCGGGTAATTATTAAAATGATAAAAAAAAAAAAAAAATTAATCCATACGCTTTTTCTTGATCTGACCAGGGGCCATGGTTGGGTTCTTGTCCATTAGGACCATGGCCATTGTTCTGATTGTTCTGAGCAGCTGCAAGGGGTTGGTTTCCCCCTAATGCCATCACGGCATTATCAAATTCTTCAATGGCTTCTTCAACAAGCTTTTCTTGATATTTAGCAAAAGCCATGGGTCTCTTTTCATCAGGGAAAAAACTCAGAATAATGTCTACTCTTCCAGCGTGATCATATGGAAATGCATGCATAACGATATCCAACGTTTCTTGATTCCAATTATTCCAAAGATCAGCCATGATTGACTTTGATGACTATGTTATGAATCAGTCTAATATTTTGGAGGGGAGAAGATGGTTTGAAATTGATATTTAGGGAGGGTTAAAGATGAATACTTATAGAGTTATGGGTGCTTTAATTCAAATAAAAATCGTTAAACAATAAAAAAAACCAAAAATTGTAAAAACCGAATATTTTAATACCTATTTATCTTTTTAATACTTAGTTAAAAATATAGATTTGGTAGGTGTGTTTTTCTCACGAGCGATAACTCATTTTTACTAGCTTATAACTTATCATTTTTCTTTCAATTTTATCTTTTCCATATTACTTGAAAAATATCAATAAAAGAGATCTAAAGAATAATTCATGTCAATGATTCACGGATTCAATTTCTTTTTGGTTTTTATCTGAAAAATAAAATAAAAATCCTTTTAGGGATAAGAACACCTAGCACTAGGGGTGCTCAAATCCAAACCAATCCAAATAAAAACCGAAAACCGATCCAAAAAAACCGAAAACCGCAAAAAACCGAAGTTTTTTGGACGTGTTTGGATGTTCTTTTGTGAAAACCGCTGAATCGGATCGGATTTCGGATTGATTTCTTAAAACCGATCCAAACCGAACCAAACCGCATACATATATTTTAATATTTATTTATCTTTTTATTAGTATAAATATATATATTGTGCACTAACCTTTTTTTCATTTTAAATTTTGTTAATTAATTTAATCTATTTTAAATTTTGTTTAATACTATATGTTAGTTTAATATATGTTGAACAACGATACATGTCGGATATCGGGACATTTCTTAAATTAAAAGTGTTGGTGCTACAAAGATTTCAAGTACGTTAAATCATTGATACACGATCTTATTACGGTATACTCAAGTATGAGTAATATTGAAAGCATGTTCTGACAATTAACATGTTTTTATATCGTTTGCATTCGATACTTTTGGATTTCTAGCACTAGAGAATATAAACCTTTTGAAAATAGTTCAAAAAGTCATGCATTGTAATGTTGTGTCGCTTAGCTCTATAAGTTTTTCAAAGATTTGGTTTTGCTATACCAAAAAGATTAGTCGTGCAGCTTTTTGCCCGTTTACCTTTTGTTTATATATATATATATATATATATATATATATATATATATATATATATATATATATATATATATATGCATGTTTGTAGAAGGATATGTATTAATATTGTAGTCAACCAATGTTCTCTATTCTAGATTTCCAATGTTCCCTATTCTAGATTTTCATATATATATATATATATATATATATATATATATATATATATATATATATATATATATATATATATATATATATATATATATGTATATGGGGTTTGCTAATTTAGACTCACTAAAAACATGAAGGTCTAAATTAGCAAGATGCACATTTTTACTTTGGATAAAAAAATCATTCATATTTGTTATTTAAAACTAGTAACTTGAGGGATAGTTTTGTAACTTTCATTTAAAATGTTCCTTAATTTGCACCACTTTGCTAATTTACACCCACTTTATTTATAAAACTGTTTTATTCTTCGTTGCTTTCCAGTTTCCACCGTCGATTATGTTTCTTTACTTTCCTGTTTCCACCGTTGATGAAGTCCTCATCCAACACGTTTTGAATTTTGACCCACAAAGAAAGTTGTAAAGGAACAGACATTGGCAACCAAGCACCATGTCATCATTCACTTGCACAACATTTAATAAAATTACCTAACTAACCGATTGTAAAATAACTAAATGTCAATGTTTTTTTTTTCAAAGTGAAAAAATGCATCTTGTTAATTTAGAACTTCATGTTTTTAGGTGGGTCTAAATTAGCAAACCCTATATATATATATATATATATATATATATATATATATATGCTTTGGCTAACATTGAAGACTTCATCAAGTCTTCTATGGTGCACAAGTTGCCCATATTATTATAACGAATACGAATTTTACAAAATCGACCGTTTGATTGAAAGTATATATCGTATAGATCATTCATAATTTTTTTTAAAAAAATCGAAAATCGTTTGATATGTTATTGAGACCAATCAAGATTAACGGTATACAATAAAAACTCATAAACCGTTAATTTTGATGGGTCTCAATAACATATCAAATGATTTTCGATTTTTTTAAAATAAATTATGGAAGATCTATACTTTATAAATTTTCAATCAAACGGTCGATTTTATAAAATTCGTATTCGTTATAATAATATGAGCAACTTGTGCATCATGGTTGACTTGATGAAGTCTTCCATGTTAGAATTGGCCATATATATATATATATACTCCCACCTAAAAACATGTGGGAGTAAGTTAGCAAGCATACTCCCACTATAATGACCAAAAACCCAACTCTATATATAAAAACCAATTTAAGTTATTGTTGGAACAAAGAGCACATTATGTGTGAATTGAATATAAAATTTGTATGGCCCACATCGGGTACTAGAGCATACTAATATACTAATATGTATTATATACTAGTTTGTATTTTGAGCATAAAAATAATGAAAGTAGACTCATGTTGTAGAAACTTACTTGAGTTACTAAATAATAGGAAGTATAATAGAAAAAGTCAGAGCATGTGTTCCTATTAAAAAACATTAGTTATTTTCTTTTGCTATATATAAGTATGTGTTATTTGAGAAAAAAACCTAATAAAAAAAAATGACACCACCACTTCAGCTGCCGCCAAGCAAAATATACAGTTTAGAAACCTTCGCTCCAAGCTCTATTGCTATTAGGATTAGGATACAAATAGCAAACACTTAGTTTATTTGTATATTCATGTCATGCCTCATCTAGCTTGATTAATTAAGCTGATGATTCCATATTTTGCACCGAGATTATAACTCCATCGAAGCCCTATGCACTATCTATGCTAAGGTATGTTACATTTATTTTATTTGAAACAAATGGGCAAGTAATTAGTGTGTGGATGGAGGCTAATAACATGACACTAATTCTATTGGATTCATGGTTTAATTTGTTGGTATTAAGAATACGCAGGTATTGAATAATACAACTCAGTTATTATCACTGTTAGGACCAAATTCTAGTACTACTTTGAGTTTTATTTTTGGAAGATTGAAACTAGAATGAATGAATTAGCAACCTTAATTGGTTTTGTTATGCAAATTAAAATAGAATTGGATTAGTTTTTTATCCTATAATTGTTCGGAGAATTAATACTAAATATTATTCAAGTTGAGTAATATTATTATTATTATTATTATTATTATTATTATTATTATTATTATTATTATTATTATTATTATTATTATTATTATTATTATGTTTTAAGAGTGATCTTAGTATCACAGTTCTTCAAATTTAAGAATGGTCATAGCACCATATTCCCTATAATAAGAATGGTCTCTGTACCATATTAGAACGGTCATAGCACCGTATTAGAATGGACTTAAAATCATAGCGCAATGGTTTTAGTACCATATTTGAGGGTGTAATTCTTGCCCGATATCTACAGTGCAGTATTTATCGGTATCAGTAGAGAACTGGGCTGTTTTATCCTGGAGACTTCGTGGTTGATCGTCTGCCTTGCACAATTTTGAAACTCGGAAACAACAGTTATAATGTTAGTTTTGTAAATTTGCTTTAACTAAATAATAGCATGTTCTTTTTGTAAACATTAAAAGCATGTTTTTTGGTGGAAGTAAATAACTAAATATTTATCAACAATTTTTTTTTCCTCTTGGTAATACATGTAATGTCTTCTTTCTTGCTGAATATATCGTTATTCGTTAACTCTATATTTATTGCACCATTTCATTGTTGCTTAAGATTTTGCCTATTTCAATATCATTTCTATTTAACCTGTTTTCATGTTATGTTCATGCCACTGAAATTTTAATTCATATATACATAGATGGTTTTTCAAAAATGGCTTAATAGTTTAATAGCTTATCTAAAAGATGGATTAATTTTCATATGATTTGAGTATTCTTAAAAAAATGAGAAAACGATAGTTAATATAGACCGTTGTAGTCACAACAATGAGAGAAGTAGAAACAACATTGAAGAATTTTGGAGAAAATAAGAAAATAGTTGGTGTGATTTTTACTTTCTTTAAACTTACAAAAATACCCTTCTACCTAAAATTGGTTTAAATAATAATAAATGGCTATTGTAGTCAAAACATAGTAGGAGTAGGTTTGCTAACTTACTCCCACATGTTTTTAGGTGGAAGTAAATTAGCAACCCATATATATATATATATATATATATATATATATATATATATATATCATAAACTACCTATTTTACTCCCTTAGGTGATCATACAAATTTAATCTTCAACTCAAAAATCTGGTTTATGATTTTCGTGAAATGCATAAAACTAAAGCACAAAAGAGTAATTGAAATTGAAACCATGTCAATTTGTAAATAGAAAAAGAGTAAACCTTCAAAACAAAAATAATAAAGCATGATTCATATCATCTTCACATGACTTCATAATTTGTCATATACTTGAAAAAAAATTATCATTATGATATACTCAGCTGGCAAGCTAAGTTTTATTAAAGGTAAAATCCTAATATCCAATCACATTCTTAGGTGAAAACAAGAAACCAATTAATTAATTATTCCTCTAATCGGAAGAAAGCTTTTCTTGTACTTTCCTACGTGAAAATGAAATCTATCTCCTTTAACACCAAGCTCCTTAATCATCTGAGTCTTCAAATCAACGCAAACTAGTTCTCCATCTCTTCTGTAGAACAATGTATTATTTTTCATCCCAACTATATTGGAATATTCCATAGAAAGTAAGGGCCCAACAGTAAAGAGATTGATCCATGATTCCCTCTCACCAAGTTTAGCCAGAACGGATATGCAGAAAGTAGACTCCTTTTTATATTTTGAGATCAAAGCAATGGATTCATTTAACGACACCAAATGTCTCTCCACGTATCCAACATCAAAACCACCATCCATGTTTAAGGGCATGAGTGTCGTACACATCACCTCCTCGCTAAAGTCAAATGACACCATACATTCTTCGATATTTTTTAATTTACTTATAGCCCACCAATGAAACACTCCATCCGCGTAGAGTCCGTTACCTTGCAATGGTGAATAGTAATAACAATTCTGCATATCAATATCGAGTTTCTTCCAAGAGTTGGTTTTGAGAGAATATATCTCCCACGAAGGGTCATAAGATCTATCTTCCCATATCATATCTCCTTGATAACCAGGAAAATACTCTATCATCTGAATCACCTTATAGTCATCACTAACATGATCATAACCAAAACCATGAAGAAAGTGCCAAGGGTTCCGATCAGGTCGTCTATTCTCAATAGGGCTTGGAGGAATAACTTTAGTCTCACTAGTAGTTGGGTTCCACAGTACAACTTGGCTGGTACGAGTAAATCCATGTTTGAGACAAAGAATGCCATTAATACTAACAGAACCCACAATAAAAATATGAATATAGTCCTCTTGAAATTGAGATGGCCAATCTAAGTGGACCGAATTCGCAAACCCCTCATCAGATAGCCAATAAAAGTTGCAACGTTCACTATACTTTGGTGTATATCGGACCAGAAATGTCTCATCATAATAAGAATCATCATTAAGCAAAATATTGTTGCGCAACATGTTCATGAAATAAGTATTTTTGAATAAGAGAGACCATGATTTACTTACGCATAGAAATCGCTTCAATGATATTAAAGGAAGTTTTGACAAGATAAAGAGCACGATATCATTAGGTAAATGATTGCAAACCTTTTTCTTGGTGGCAGCAACAACCAGTGAATTTTCCATCTTTACAGCTATTGGAGTCTGCATGCAAACAATGTTCCAAGGAGAGAGTATATATAGTAATCAGAAATATATTCCATGAGCAGCAGCAGAGTGTATTTGAAACCTAACGACAACGAGAACTTTCAGCAACAGCGAGTGTTTTTGTGGTCGTCGAAATCTGTTTCGTGAGTCAAGTGTTTATCTTTAATTTTCTTCAAAGATTTATATGCCGTCTCGTACGTGTGTGTTCCTTTTAAGTTTATTTGAGGGTTTCTTTTAAGCAAAATAATTCGAGGTTACGATGCAAAATAAAAAAAAAATAAAAAAATTGAGGTTAGTTATGGTAGTTTTTTATTTTGACGCAAGTTATGGTACAAGAAAAACAAAATTTCACCGAGAAAAAAATTCCTCAAAAAATAATGTTAGATGAAACTATTTATTTATTTATTTATTCTTACTATAATAATTTTTACTATACTTAAAAGATATCCACTTCTAATCTATTTATCTACTTCTCTAATTCTTTATAATTCTTTAATATAATAAAATTGATTACTGTTCTTATTAATTTTAATAATATTTCAAATTTTGTATTATTCATGAAAAAAAATAGGAACACCGCATAAGACGGAAAATCAAAAGAGCACCGCACCTATTGGACAATCAAATAGCATTGCAATGTGATGATGAAATCAACCAAAAAATTTTAATAGATTTTTTTTGTTTGTTAAGTAGTCTAGTGGCTAGACTCTCACACATATAAATATAGAGGAATGTGGAATCCGAAATTTGAACTCCGGCTACTCCAATAATATACATAAAAAACACCTATTTAATTTCCTAGGTAAATATATCACCAGGCCACGAGGTAAACTTAAGTTCTTTTAATAAAATTATATTAACCACTTGAATTCAGGTTGAGAATATAAGAGCCTGTTTGTTTCATATTTTTTAACAAAAAAAATTATTTTTTTCAAAAAAAATAGATTTTTTAATATTATTTGTGTTTGTTTCAGATTTTTTCAAAAATCATTTTAATAAAAAAATCTTTTTTTTTTCATCAAAATGAGAATCTATTTTTAATAGCTTTTATCAAAATCTATTTTTTTATCATTCATCATCCCTCGCCATTTTAAGAAAATAGATTTTAATGATTGTAAACAAACGACAAATAACTTTAGATTTTTTTTCAAAATCTCTAAAAAAATGATTTTCTTGAAAATGATTTTTTTTTTTTTTAAATTATTTTTTTTGAATCTCAAAGAAACATGCCCTAAATCTTGCTTTCACTCTCCCACAAACATCACTCAATGTGAAGATAAATTCGCACAACCTCTCTCTTACCATTGTATCAATTTCTTGATCATAAACCTAAATCAAAAGCTCCTTTGAACACCCGAGAATTCATAGACACCATTGTGGTCTTCCTCAACTTCTCCACCATATTTTTTCTTTCACAAAATTTTATTTTTTAACAATGCTGTTTATTTCCATTTTATCTTTTGCTCCTGAAAATTCTAAAATAAAGATATTTTTTGCGTTTAGTTTGACTTGTTGTTACTATAGAAATTTTAACTACTAGTCTGTGCCCATTTTTTAAGCGGCTAGGTGGAGCGGGTTAACTGCCCGTTTGGTACGCAGGATAAGATAGAGAAATGATATAATAAGAAGCTGGATGAGAATATGATAGGATAGTGACAGGATAAGCACATATCTTATCATGTGTTTGGTGCACACATGATAAAAAAGAGTGTATCATTATTTTATCATATCTTATGTTTGATGCACACTTGATATTGACATGATAAGATACATGTTGGTCTTTTGGTTGAGGAGTTGATCTTCAATCTATAGGAACTCGATTCAAGACCCGACACCAAGAGAGATAAGATACATGTTATATTTAAATGAAAAATCATTATTGTGAAGCAAATGCATATTTTTTTTATAAAAATTTAAAAACAAATAATTGTATATTTTTAATTAAAATTAAGAAAAATATTTATTAACATGAAGAAAAATAAAATGAGTAATAACAAAAAATTTCATTCATAGTTTTTATAAAATAAAATAATTTAATATTTTAATTGGTATTAAAGATGAGAAAAAGGAGTATGCTGTGTAAAATAATTTTACACTGTCAACCAATCACAATCATGTTTTTCGCCATGTCACCCACTTTTTTTTATGACATGGCAAATTCATGAATTTTAATTGGTTGTCCGTGTAAAATTTTATTACACTGTCTACTTATAATCTTTAAACTCATTAAAGAAAAGGTTAAATAAGTTTTTCATCCCTAAACATAGTAAATACTATTTTTCATTCTCAAAAACAAAAATCTATATTTTTGTACAAATAATTTTAAAAAATCAGACAATAAAAATAAATATCACATAAAAAAATTAGATAAATATTACTAGTATGTGATGAGCAATTTTGTAAAACGTATCAAATCAAATCTAAAAACAAAGTATAGTATAAAAAAATCATATAGTAATACTAATATATGAGCAATAGTACACATATAGTATAAAATACTGTATAGTATAAATATATGTATGCCAGGCAGACACCCACACCCGCATAACAAAAAGTAAATAAATTATAAAATGGATTCAGCTGGAGTCGAACAGAGGCACGCCGTATGAGATTATAGGATTATTCTATCTTATTCTATTGCTAACCCATTTTCAAATAACAAAGGCTCAATAGGATAGGATAAATAATAGTTTTTTTTTTTTTTATCTTTTTTAATTGGTGCTCCAAACAAGGGATTTGAATGAGATATGATAGTATTATCGTATCCTGTCTCTTTATCCTGTGCACCAATAATTTTTTTTATCATATCCTGTTGGTAACTCAGCTCAAATTCAGGATAAAAATTTTAACTAGAGAGACATGATAGAGTAAGCTACAGGATTAACTTATCATATCATGTTGTGTCACCAAACATTGGACTGAAACAAGATATGATACAGTTATTCTATTCTGTCTCTTATCCTGTGCACCAAACAGACCCTTAATGTATAGAACCAAATTCATTTTGTCACCCCTACTTGTTGGCCAACCATCATCATAAATAATACTCCCTCCGCAACCTCTAACAAAAACTACAAAAATAAATTAATTTTACATATTTATTTTTATAATTCATCATAAATAATAATACTCGTTCAACAACCTCTCACAAAAATTATGAAAATGCGTTAATCTTATATGTTTACCTCTATAATATTAATTAATAATAATTTTTTGACTAAATAAAAAATATTCATACATTCAAATTGAAAGAGTACATCGATACAATACAAATTCAAAATCGCTAAAAAGAAAAAGGATGAATCTGCGAACAAACGCACAACATCCGTGTTAATAACATAAAACGGCATATTGCATAAGCCTACATATTTGACTATATTGAAGTTTTTGAAATATCCATGCATTCAGATCTGTAGTGTTGATGACACAAAAATCATTGATTGGATCTGCATTGAATCAATCTTAATCCTTCAACCTGAAATAAATGAACACCATACCAAGACGTAATATTCCGTAATAAGACGAGATAATAATACTCCGCACTAAGACGGGAAAACCAAAACAAAGGATGATGAAATCACAAAAACAAAAAAAAAACTATTTATTTGTGATAATCACACTTATTTAATTAAAGAGTAATGCTATATGGCACGACACATTTGTCGCACCATATGCAGGAACACCTTTTATTCCTTGCATTTGCTTCATAAGAATCATAACTATTGGCCTTGTGAATCTCAAATTACCTCTCACACCTGTTGTTAAGTGAAACGTAATTTTCTTTATAATATACTACTGTCCCAAAATATAAGAATTATTTTGACTAAATGACACTATTCATTTATCTTAATTTGACCATTTTTTTAATAATATATAGATATAAATATTATCTTGATGTTTTGATGAGTATTTTCAAAATATCAAGTTTTTATATTTTTTACTAATAAAAAATTAAAGATATTAGCGATCAAAATTGTGCGTTGGCATACGTGCATGAGTCAAACTAGTTCTTATATTTTGGGACGAAGGGAGTATGTTTTTTTACTTAAATTTAGTTGAAACATATCAACGCCAAAAACAAAAATATTAGGTTCAAGTGGTTAATGAGCTCCTCTAAAACGAATCGTTTGGAAGAATTTGAGTTCGATTTCTGGTGGAAATAATTTTTGGCCAGACAAAATAATATCAACAAAGTCAAACCCTGTATTACCGGACCTCCTTTCCTTGACGACTAGAGGGTTAATAAAAAAAAATATATCAACACAAAAAATCTTAGGTTCTTAAAAAAATATTTTGGCTAGGAATTACATATTGACTCGAATTCACCCGAATAATTTTATTTTTGATGAGGACACATAAGAAAAAATTGTTTGGAACACGAGTTTGATTTTTGAATGAAATATTAATTAGCATAAATTTTATTTATTTTTTAGTGGAACTCAAAATTATCAGAATTCACTTTTCTATAAATCAAAGGATTTCATCTAAATCTAACAATTAAAAAAATCATGCTTCATTTCACCTGAGAGGGAGGAATATGACAGGAGCACCACACCCCCTAATCAATTATCTAATACAGTATGAAGCAAAATGTGAGCGATAAAGCGGTCGTGCATATGGTGCGACAAATGTGTCATGCCATTTATCATTATTCTTAATTAAAATAGAAAGAAAAACAATTTTGAGGTGTGATTTTAGGCCTAAATTGACACAAAATCACGCATCTCTAGTAGATCAAGAAGAAGAAAAGAGTGATGATCATTTAAAAAAAAATATAATAAGAGAGAAAAAAATGTAAAATAAGCAAATCATATCTTACTTTCATTATTTAATTATTAAAATTTGAACGAGGAATCTCCATAAGCTTTTCTCAATTGGTAAATAAAGACATCCTATTATATATGCATATGCATGAGTCGGCACTTTACTTATTCACCTTTTTTAGTTAAACTATTAACTTTTAGAACAAAAAAATAAAAAATGAACGAGGGAAGATCATGAAGAAATAAAAAATATATATAAAATAGGAAACAAATCACAATGATAGTGAAGATTAGAAATAGAATACTGCCAAATTATATTGTCCCTCTTTATCTTTATCTTAAAAATTTCAATTTATATATCTCAACTTTATCAATCACAATCAAATGCAGATGCAGCATGATATCAACGAGTAATTCATTCACGGTAAAAAATAAAAAATGAGTAGTAGTAAAAAGAAACAGTATCTCACACTGATTCATTTTTCCTTTTATATAATTTCTCTTCTCCGCTCCTATTTCAATCATTCATTCATTCATTCTCAATTTCCGAGTTCATAATCTTCTTCAGGTTCGTTCTTCAATCACCATTCGCTATTTCATTTTTTTGGATCTCGTTTTGTTTCGTCACTGTTTCGTCTTTATAACCGTTTTTTCGTACAATGACGAACGAGTTTCGTTCATATGTCGGTGTCGGTGTTTGAATAAGTTTGAACGAGTTTCTTCCGATTATGCATAGGATTTAGTTGATTGATCTCGATTAAGCATTGTTTGATTATGTATTTATCGGATTTAATTTAATTTAATTTAATTCATCATAGTTTAGTAGCAATGAGTGTTTGTTTATGTATTTATTTGATCTAATTAGGCACATTGTATGTTGACATTAGCAGTGTTTTTTGTTTTTTGATTTGTTGATTGATTTTGAATATTTTTTAATTTTTAGGTTTTTTGGATATGAATACTAAGTCGGTTGAAGATTTTTAATATTTTTTTAGATGAACTGATTTTGATTTTTTTTAGGTTTTTTGAATATGAATAATAAGTTGGTTGAAGATTTAATGGAGTGTTCATCCGAGGTTCATTTTTCTGGATTTCATATGGAGGGATTAGAGGAAAGAAAAGCTGGAACTGAAGAACCGACCACTTCCGCGATTGACGAGTATAAACAACCTTTTGTTATAGGTTTGTGTTTTCGGCAATGTAGTTGTAGTTCACTTTCTGTCTGTTTGTGTTGTTCTGGAACTCAGCGGCGGTTGTCTTATGTTGTGTTTGGAGTTAAGGAACTTGAAATTTTAGTTGTTTCGGACTTTTGGTTGAAATCGAGCTTGAATTGAAATTTGGAATGATTATGTTTTTCCTCGACAAACAAGTTTGATGCAAAATTTAGTGCAAACTTTTTTGATCTATTAGTGAGAATAGCTATGATTCTAATTCATTTTTATCTACTTTTTTGTTTTTGTGCACATTGCAGGTGTTGCTGGGGGATCGGCATCTGGAAAGACAGCAGTATGTGATATGATTATTCAACAGCTTCATGATCAGCGGGTTGTACTTGTTAATCAGGTAATGAGTTGTTTCTAAATACGCGAAGATTTTTTTACCCAGTGATTGAAAAGATATTAGAGGCAAACAACTAACATTTGTTTTAATATTTTAATCCCCACACAAATTCATGTTTGCGCCTTTATCTAAACCCCCTTACTTTTTGTTTGATTCTATCTTCCTTAAGAAATTACAAGAATCTATTGGAATGATTTATCAACTTTCTTTTACTACTACCTCCATCCCTTTTTATAAGGACCCTTTTTTTTACACAATATAAGCACCCTTTTGAACTCTAGAAAAGGGGCTTGTAATTGGGGACAAAGGTATTATTCTATTTGAACATTGACACTCTGTTAGCTACCATTTATAACACCAAAAATACTCCCACAGCTTTTACTTTACCCAATCAGATGCAGTCTTTATTTAACATGAATATGACGCCAAAATACCCAATCACTTTTATCATAAATATTTACATCTTTTACTCAAATTTTCCCACAACTTACCGAAAAAGATCATACATTTGAACATAAAAGATATGATACACAATTGTTTCGGTGATATTAGTAAAAATTTCTTTGGGTGTCTTGTCTATCACTTATATTATGTTATGGTGGCATTTTAATTTCTCTTTTAAATATTTCTTTTACATACACTGTTCCTCTGTTTACTTATGTTTCTTTTTACATTTTTGAGGGAATGCATTCCAAAATTTGGGTTGATGTTTCTTGATGTATTCGTGGTGATACATGGAGCATAATAAATTATTTGTTTACTTCACTACAGGATTCTTTTTACCATAACTTGACTGAGGAGGAACTTAAAAGAGTACAGGAATACAACTTTGACCATCCTGGTAAGTTCAATTGCACTCATCACTCATCAGTCTCTCATTATTAGTGACTTTCTTTTGATATTAAAATATTGTATTATATGTGATGATGTATCAAACTATCAATTTCATCAGGTTAATATTTTATGATGTTTGTTGTTTAGTTGTTTTTTTGTTTTTCATATCCTCCAATTCTCCTTAGATATTTTTTTTTTTTTGTATAACCACTTCACTACATTCAATGAGTGCCAACAATATCTTTCTTACTCTGAAATATTTAGGAATAATATAGCCTTGGAGAGATTTATTCAAACAGAATTGACATCAGAACTAGCAGTTAGAGACTTGAAATTAAGTATTCAACTATTCATCTAATGAAGTACCAAACCTTAAATATTCTTGCATTTAGTTAATAGATCAATATAGTTGATAAAAGTGTAAAACTACTGCAAATTTAAAAGTCAGAGTATGTAGTTTTTGTCAAGAACATATGAAAGGTGGAAATAAATTCCTTATTCATGGTATGATATTTAAATACTTAGATAGCAAAATTAGTGGCTCTGTAGGAAATGATATTCCCCTGAAATTTTATAAGGTGGCAGATTTATATTGAAATGACCTCTGAATTTTCTTAATGCACATGTGAATGGTGGTTCTTGACTTCTTCTACCGCTGCAGCTCCTCACACTATTTCTAATGCATGTTGTTGATATCATCAGAAGCTTTTGATACTGAGCGATTGGTATCTGTCCTGGACAAATTGAAGCATAGCCAAGCAGTAGATATTCCGAAGTATGACTTTAAGGGTTACAAGAATAATGTGTTTCCCGCAAGAAGGGTATTTATGATGTTTTCATATTTGAATTTAAATAGTTTAATGTATTAATGATTTACAAGTCATGTGTGAAGTACATGTGTGTTGTGGACTTTCGGCCTTAGTCATGCTTCCCACTTATGTCTTTTTAATGTGTTTTGCAGGTAAACCCTGCAGATGTTATAATTTTGGAAGGCATCCTTGTTTTCCATGATCCACGTGTGAGGGCATTGATGAATATGAAGATATTTGTTGACACAGGTCCCGTACTATTTTTTGTTCTAATTAAACTAGTATATCTATTTCTGTTGTAGTTTTTTGTGGCATTTCTTAATTAATATAGGATTTGTTGTATTTGTTTTCCTTAAAATCACATGCACTTTTCCCCTATATAGTTTACATTATGAAATATGATATATACTAAAATGCATACTATTCACATTATCTAAGGAAATGCATGTCCTTATGCAGGTTCTAGTGATGCTATATTTTCATCCCCCCTTCCCCTGCTTTTTTCGTGGTTCCTATTTTATTAGCAGTTGCCTATCGTTATAGTTACTTTACAAGCATGTGTTTTCATAAATTTTTGTTGTAATACTTAGTTAGGCTGTCACTTTACATTGTAAAATGTTCAGTGCAGATGCTGATGTTCGTCTGGCAAGAAGGATCAAGCGTGATACTGCCGATAATGCTCGTAATATTGAAGCAGTGCTTGATCAGGTAGCAACTTCCAGCCACATTAGCTGTGTACTATCATCATTATATTTTGATCTCACCATGCATATTGTAGATGCTGCTGATTTTTAATTTATATATTTATAATTGATGCAGTATTCAAAATTTGTGAAACCGGCTTTTGATGACTTTATCCTTCCTACAAAGAAGTATGCTGATATCATTATACCCCGTGGAGGAGATAATCACGTGGCTATTGATTTGATTGTGCAGCATATTCGCACAAAGCTTGGCCAGCATGACCTCTGTAAAATATATCCTAACTTATATGTCATTCAGTCTACTTTTCAGGTATATCCCTTTCCTACTGTGTATTGACTTTTTCAGTAATCCTATCTTTCCCTGTCTAGCTAGAGCTATTAAATTTTCCACCAAAAGTTGAATCATCACGGTAATTCTCGCTTTGCAGATACGGGGCATGCACACCCTGATACGCGATTCTCAGACAAAGAAGCATGACTTTGTATTTTACGCTGACCGTTTGATTCGTTTGGTATGTATATAGGGTGCAATGGTTCATTTGTTGCTTTTAATTTTTGAGGTGGCTTGGGAATGGAATTTTCTTTATCACAACAATTCCCTCGCTTTGCCAGGTCGTAGAACATGGCCTAGGGCATCTTCCATTTACAGAAAAGCAAGTAATCACTCCTACGGGTAAGACCCCTCCCCCCAATGATGATTTCCTCTGCTTGTAGTATTTATACCTAAGGGTGCTGCAAGCACACCATTCTCTGGTTTCTCAAGTCCCACCATATTTTTGCACAAAAGTGGCGAGTAACATGAACTACATGTTATTGGCCTTATTTTAGATTTGATTAACCTGTATCTCGGACATCTTGGAAGGGCTGCAAAACGACACTTCTTAATTGTACTGGATAGACTGTTGGTAGGATGTTAATTGCAGAAATTGCCATACTGAAAGGGAAAAAAAAAATTCTGTCTTTGTGTAGCTGACATACTTGTTGAGATACTTACAGGATATAATTGATTTGTTTCATGTTCCGACCTTTTCATGGTAATAGCTGATTTTTGTCTTTCAATGTAGGGTCTGTATACAGTGGTGTGGATTTTTGTAAGAGGCTGTGTGGTGTCTCCATTATCAGGAGGTATTCAGATTTCCGTCTATCCCAAAACAGAAATAATCTGAATGATAAAATATTGGAATCATTGGTTAAAAGTATTGTCTTGAAATTTTTCTCTTAATCCTCCTTATACAATTCAATAAATAAACGAATGATCTTTTGTCAATTTGGGTTTGGAATTACCAAATTGTTTAGATTGCACGAAGTGCGAGTTGTTTTTCTCTAAATTATCATCCAGATTTTAAGAGACTTCTTTTTCCCATTCTGCTTAATTTGATGTGTACCTAAGTCCTAAGATCACTACCGTTTTTCTTCTAAGTTTATTTCTTAGGAAAACACACCCGTCTTTAAATTTGATATTATGATCTAATTTCAGTGGGGAAAGCATGGAGAATGCTTTGCGAGCATGCTGCAAAGGTATCAAAATTGGTAAAATTCTTATTCATAGAGAAGGTGACAACGGTCAGCAGGTTTGTTGTCTGCATATGTGCTTGAGAGTTGAGTATATATTTATGTTTGTTTCATTTCACAATGTCTAACTTATCCCTTGATTATTGAGCAGCTAATATATGAGAAGTTGCCAAATGATATCTCAGATAGGCACGTGTTACTGCTGGATCCTATCTTAGGCACAGGTCTGTCATTCCCATAATGCATGTTACATTTAATGTCGGTTTAGGGTGTGTTTTGTGCATGCTGACATACAAACAAATTTTAAAAATCATGGTTGGAACAAATTTTGTCCTGTTTAGTCCTTCATTTTTAAGCAATAGAACAATCTCTAAACATTTTATAGTATGTCCAAATGCACACGAACCATCAGTAGCATATTGCAACCACAACTTTGTTATGCAGCTGCTATAGCATAATTAGGGTGATTTATAAAGTTGACATTTAATTTGTCGGTTTTTCGTTTTGATTAACCTTTGAATATTTTCATCTTTAGGTAATTCTGCCGTCCAAGCAATTTCTTTACTTTTAAAGAAGGGTGTACCAGAGTCCAACATTATATTTCTCAACCTCATATCAGTAAGTTATTGATATTTTGAGCTCTTCTGTATATGTTGCTTCTTTCTTTTCTTGTATCCCATGATTTACATGCGTTCTCTTATCTTGCCAGGCACCTCAAGGTGTGCATGTGGTCTGCAAAAGATTTCCGAGGATAAAAATTGTGACATCTGAGATTGACATTGGTTTGAATGAAGATTTCCGTGTCATTCCTGGGATGGGAGAGTTTGGGGATCGGTACTTTGGAACAGATGATGATGATGAGCAAGTGGAGAGCCGTTCGAGGTAGTTATTCTTGGGCAAAATCCACACTATCGTTTGGTTTATCATTATTTAACGAGACTTAGTTGGAAAGAAAAAGATTGGACTCTGCTGAATTGGGACTGCTGGGATTTGAGTGTTAGTTTTAAATCAGTTTTGATCGTAATCCTTGTTTTTCTTCATTTAACGACCCCATAGTTGGAACCTTCCAATGCAAATTTTGTGTTATATTTTTTACTATACAAACTTTTCTTTGAGGCTTTTGTTTTTTGACAAGGATTTTTCTTTGAGCTTATTCTTTCCCGATACTGATTTATCATGATACATGTTCATGAAATCTGAGATTTATACTATATTACAGAAATGAATACATACATAATTTTATTGGATTTATACATTTACTTCCTCTCAAAAATTGAGTAATCCAAAATTCATCCAAGCATGAATATTAGGAAAAACCGTGAGGTACCAACCAACACATAGGAAAAAGGAAAACAATTGAGTATTTTTTTTTTTTATTTTATTTTATCGTTCTTATTTACTGTTGTTATTTCTTTTCTTCAAGTCTTACGTTTGTTTATCATTAGAATTTTTGTTTTGTTGTGTGATTGAGTATTAATTTCTTTAATGAATTGAAGATAACATTTTATTGGAAAAGGCTAGCGATGAAGTACGGACACTTCTAGGGTTAAGTGTGTCGCGGTGTCGACACGACGTGTTCGACACTTGTATGATGTAACATGTATCGGAAGACTCAAAGAAGTGTCCTATAAAATTTGTTTATTCCTTTGCTTCGACACTCCTTGGACCGGTGTTCGACACCTGTATAACACAAATACAACACGTGTCGGGTAACTCAGACAAGTGAAAACAATTTATTTTTTCTTTGCTTCAACACACCTTAGACATCATTGGACACATCCCAGATACATCAAAGATGTTTCGAAACAATGTTGATCAATGATGTAGTTTTTGAAATGGTTCAATAAGGGGGTGTAAAGGCATTAAATTTGATCACAAATTTTTTAACTTTTTCAATATAGATGGATAGATAAAGGTCAAATACTATCATATCTCATTTTAGAAATTTTTAATAAAATAAATTGATCAATTTAGATCTTTTATAAATAACATTACTATTTTATTCAATTATAATAAATAATAAAATAAATATATGTATCGGTGTCGGTGTTCAATATTTTTTAAATTATCAGTATCGATGTATCGATGTCCGTGCCGTATCAGGTGTTCGTGTCGGAGTCGTGGTTCATGTAGTATGCATACCACCAAATAAAAAGCCAATCTGAGAGAAACACGAGAGATTGAAACTTTTTTATAGGGTCACTACTCACTGGTGACCTACTATTTACTTACCTTTCCTTTAACTAATTTTCTTTGAAGTATGATTCGACTTGAAATTATGAATTGTAGATATAATTCATAAAGTGAATGTGTTGCAAAATCACTTTAGAAGTATTAAGTTGGCAGTTGGATATGAAAAAATACATGAGAGAAATTAGTGGCGGGGTTGATTAAGAGAGGTATACAACTTAGTAGTTAGCTCACACAAAAAAAAAAAGTAAAACTGAATATTATTAGATATGTTTGAATGTTCTTTTATAATAACTGTTCGGATCATATTGAGTTTCAGATTACTTTTTTAAAATTGATCCAAAATCGAACCACGCCGTTGCATAAATTTTTTATACTTCTTTATTCATTTTTTTTGGTACCAAATAAGGCTTTCGCCCATTAGGAAAAAAAACCACAAAGATAAAACCGATCCAAATCACATCATAAACACCCTTACGAAAAATGCTCCCGTTTTAATTAACTTATTTTTGAGCTTATATAAACAGCTTATACAATTTTTATGTATTATTATAAGTTTGTCAAGATAGTTTATGATAAAATAGTTTATAAAAATACAATTTTTCAGTAGTGTGAACTTATAAAATAACATAAAATATAATTTATATTACATAAAATAAACTGTTTACATAAACTAAAAAAATAAGATAATCCAAACGGACCCTTTGATTACCTTCTTATTGAACTCTAATAAATTATTAAAACTTTTTTCCTAAAAAATTGAAGATTAACACAAAAGAAAAATGTCAAATTTTTTATTTAAAAATATCAATATAAATTATAAAATAACATTTTAAGTAGATTAAGATTTCATATCAAACTTTAAAAAAGTCAATCTCAAATTAAAAAATAACCATATAGGTTAGATCTTACTAGTAATTTTTTATTTGATTTGACTATCAAGTAAATCTCAAATATAAAAATCACCTAATTAAAAAATAAAAAACGATTTCAATTTTCAACGTCTAATATTTGGATTTTAGTTAGCCTTAAGCAAACAGAGCCTAACACCTCACTTTCCCTTTCTTCCTCTCCTTGCGTCACCGGAGACAATGCCGTCATCAGAACTTCGAAATTCGCCGCCGGTAAAGCTAGTTTCCTCTCAAAAACGTTCAAGAGACAAATCTCTCCGTCTTCTCCTAAAATCATGGCAATCACAAAACCTTCTTCCCCAAAACGACGCCAAAAAGCTATGGAAATCACTCTTCAACTGCGTTTTACACTCCGACAAGCCTCATATTCAATCCGACCTCATCGATCGCATCACCTCACATCTCTCAACACTCCACCATCATCAGCCTTCACTCGCACTTCAGTATTTCTCCATTTTCTTCATCACCATTCGTCGTGAATTGTCCGGTATCGATTCCCTTAGGTTAGAAAAATTCTATCTTCTGATTCGTAGATTCATTTCGAATTTATTCTCTTTACTTAATAAGAATTCGTGGAATTTGGAATTTGTTGAGAGTTTTATGAATTGTTTGGGTGATGCTACTTTTTGTGGTAAAGATAAGTTGTTGATTAAAGGAAACGGTGTTAATTATCTTGTTGTTTCTGTTTTTCTTGATGAGATTACGCCTTTTTTACCGGTTAATTTGTGTGTTTTAGAAGTGCTGTTTAGGCCGTTTTTTGATGCTATGGTTAAGTTGAATGATAAGGTTTTGTTAGGGAAGATTAAGAGTTGCTTTTTTGATGTGTTGTTGATGAATGGGAAGAGGTTGTTGGAGGTTAAGAAGAATGGGGATGAAGATTGTAACGGTGATGTTGTGAATTTGGGAACTATAGCGATTGTTATGGAGTTTTCTTCTAAGTTATTTGAGTTGGGTTCTGGTTCTGATTGTGTTGAGGGGAGTAGAAAGGTGTTGTTTGAGTTGCATCGCGCGTTCTTGAAGCTGGAGAGGGATGCTGTTAATTCGGGGTTTAAGGTCATTTCTGATTCTGTTGATCAGGGTGCGAAGGATTTGGTTCCCATTGTTGAGGTTGTTGGTTTAGGCAAGAAGGGTTCTGTCGACAAAGTGAAAAAGACAAAGAAGAAGAAGAATAAGAAGAGCGGAAATTGTGAGATGAATTGTGCTGATAAGAATGTTGCTAACGAGAATGGTGGAAATTCAAATGATGAACAAGTTGTTGATGGTGAAGGCGCAATGGTTTTGAATGAGAGTATGCTTTCAAATCTCCAAAAGCGGTTTGAGAATATTGCTGCCGAAGGAGGTTTTGCAGATAGTGTTGCAAGTGAAGCTACTGGGATTGTATCTAACAAGAGAAAGAGAACAAAGAATTCTGAAGGAAAGACATCTCGAGACTGTGATTTGAATGGTGGAGATGTGGAATATTCGGCAGTAGCAAAGAGTGGGGAGAAAAGTTCGAAGAGGGTAAAATTTTCCATGGAAAGTAACTTGGTCTGGATGCCACACAGTCCTTTACCTCCTGAGAGCTTAAGAATTCCTCCATCTGTTACACCCAGAGGAAGTGCACTCAAAAAGGGTGTACCCCCAGGTCCTATCTGCGATACGCCTCTCCCTCTACCGACCAAAGGGGCGAAACGGAAGAAGGCCAGAGATACAATACGCTTGATGAAATTAAAATCTCTTTCTGTGTGATTTCCCTGACATTATGAGGTTATATTTCCATGACTTATTTTGTCAATCATTTATTTGTTATTCTTGAAATTTTGAAACTTCATTATGATAGTTGAATTCTACCCCAAGTGTAAAGCAAATTGACTTTTAGCTTAGAGCTAATCTATTCAAGATCATAATGTTGATTAATGTGTGATTCATCTACCTATCCATGCCATTTCTTTCTATCTTATTACTATTGTTGTTGATGTTTTATTTTGTTTTAACAAATGGCTTAAAATGCTTGGTAATGATGACCTTGTGACTTATTGAGGATTGGCACACTGTTTTTTCCTTCAAAGCTGAGCCTTGTTGTTGGCACCTACTTGTAATATATTGATAGCTTGTTGAGGAGTTTCTTTTTTTAGGAATGAGTGAAGGGTTATGAACTTGTGATATGAATGAGTCTGTGATCAGCAGTGGCTGTACTGCCTATGTTTTTATGTTTTAAACGGATGAGAAGTCGAGAATGATGGTTCATTGCTTTGCAATGTATTGGGGTTATTTGAATGATACCTTGCTTCTTATGATTAACAGGGAAGTCCATAGGGTCCATGGAAATGATGAAATCACTAGAGGAACATTTGTTGTACCATGTTAGAAAAACTAGAGGAATACTAGGGAGTTTGAATCTGTGACTCTGCCCCCTTGTGAAATTTTGACACATTTTGTGAATTTATTTGTTGTTTGCAGATGTTTCATATATTCTATCATGTACATAAAATAGGCCGTAATGATTTTTTATTTATTGGAATGATATAGGGCCTGTTTGTTTCAGATTTTTCACCAAAAAAAAATCTATTTTTTTTCTCTTGTGTTTGTTTCAGATTTTTTCAAAAATCATTTTAGTAAAAATATCATTTTTTTCATCAAAATGAGAATCTATTTTCAATAGCTTTTATCAAAATCCATTTTTTTATCACTCATCATCCCTCACCATTTAAAAAAATAGATTTTTATGATTGTAAACAAACGGCAAATAGCTTTAGATTTTCTTCAAAATGTCTAGATTTTTTTTTTAAAAAAGTCCATTTTTTTAAAGCTGAAACAAACAGGCCCATACAAGTGTAACAATTTAACCTCAAAAGATTGTATCTAATACAAAGAAGAAATAAGAAATAATCAAGAAGCTATGAGAAATTGGTATAGATTAGTCAAATCAAAGAAATAGACTAATGTATAGATTAGTAAAATAAAAGAAATAGACAAATGTCTTCCATGATAACTTCAGAAAAGACTGTATCTTTGTGCATTTTTAACTGCAGAGTACTATAGCAGTGTGTGATGATTTTCATGTTGCTCAAATGTCTGCTTTCCCTGGAATGAGTCAATGTCTAGTCGGATGTAGGACTGGCTTTATGCTTTCTCCAAATGGATTTTTGTAAGCGGTTGCGTGGTGTCTCCATTATCAGCAGGTATTCTGTCTATCCCAAAGCAGAAATCATCTGAATGATAATATATTGGCATTATTGGTTGAACATTTTGTCTAGAAAATTTTCTCTTATTCCTCCGTAAATAATTCCATAAATAAATGGTTGATCTTTTGTTGATTTGGGTTTGGAATAGGAAATTGTTTAGATTGCATGAAGCGCTAATTGTTTTCCTTGAAATTATCATCTATATTTATCCCCCACCATGCTTTAAGAGACTTAGTTCTTTTTTCCACGCTACTCAGTTTAATGTGAATTGTCAACCTAAGATCACTGCAGTTTTTTGGTTAAATTTGTTTCTTATAAAAGCATCCTATGTCCTTAAATTTGATATAATGATCTGATTTCAGTAGAGAAAAACCATGGATAATGCTTTACGAGCATGCTGCAAAGGTGACAATGGTCAGCCAGTTTTTCATCTGCATATATGCTTCGGAATTGAGTGTATAATTATGTTTGTTTGATTTCACAATGTCTAACTCGTCCCCTTGAGCATCTAATATATGAGAAGTTGCCAAATGATATCTCAGATAGGTATGTGTTGCAGTTGGATCCTATCTTAAGGCACAGGTTTGTCTGTTTTGTAATGTATGTTTAATTTAGTGTCAGTTTAAGGTGTGTTTTGTGCAAGCTGACACATGAACAGCACATGATAAATATTTCAGTTTTAAAACAATTTGTTGTTTTTTGTCAAAAATAAAATAAAATTTGTTGTTTGCATATCTATTGATGATCAATACAACACAAGCAAAACAATGGAAAAGTTACTTCAATACCTATATTGTGTAATGTAATGTCTATTTCACGGTTCACGCAGTTATTGGTGAACATTCATATGACACACACTGTTATTGACTTTGAGCATTCATATGAGAGAGAAAGCATAGATATTGAGTAGAAAATGAAAAAAGGTAATTTTGTCTTTAGTTAGTGTCTGTTGTCCTTGGAAGAAGTTATCCCATGGCTTGTCACTTTGTTGAGTAACAAAATGTTCGAGCCTTTAATTTTATATGGAACAATCTTTTTTGTTTGGTTTTTTTTTTTTTTTTTTTTTTTGACAATCTTTTTTGTTTGGTTTAGTCCTTCATTTTTGAGCAATCCAGCAGTCTCTAAATATTTTACAGCTTGTAAAAATGCAAACGAACCATCAGCAGCCTACTGCAACTTTAGGTTATGTAGAAGTTACCATAGGTAGGGTGTTTTGAAATTGACATTTAAGTATTTGCATTTTGTTTTGACTAACGTTAGAATATTTTCATCTTTAGGTAATTTTGCCGATCAAGCAACTTTAATTTTAAAGGTGTACCAGAGTCCAACATTATATTTCTCAACCTCGTCTTATGGGTGTACCAGACTCCAACATATTTCTCAACCTCGTATCAGTAAGTTATTGATATCTTTAGCTCTTCTTTATATGCTGCTTTTTTCATTATCTTTTCTTGTATCCAACGTGTTCTCTCATCTTGCTAGGCACCTCAAAGTGTGCATGACATCCGAGATTGACATTGGTCTGAATGAAGATTTCCGTGTCATTCCTGGGATATGCGAGTTTGGGGACCAGTACTTTGGAAAAGATGACGATGACGAGCAGTTGGAGAGCCGTTCGTGGTAATTATTCTTGGGCAAAATCAACAACATTTTTGGTTGATCATTAACTAACGAGACTTCACTGTAAAGAAAAGGATTGTACTTTGCTGAATCGAGACTCTGCCGGGATTTTAGTGCTAGTTGTAATTCAATTTCGATCATAATCCTTATTTTACTTTATTTAATGACATATAGTTGAAATCCTCGGATGCAAATTTTGTGATCATGTATTATTTTACCCGATATTATCCTTGAACTTATTCTTTGCTGATACTGTGATAATAGAATACATGTTCATGAAGACCGAGATTTATACTATATAGAAATAAATATAATTTTATTTAATTGGAGTTGCATAAATCTATTCAATCTGTCTTACAATTGAGGAAGGTATGCAGGTTGTGAATTACATGTACATGCATGTATCCTGAACATGGAACTTGATTCAGATAAAAACAAATTAAATATTATAAATGTGGTTGAGACAGAGTTCTGCAAACAATCCACATATTATGATATTATCCTTTAGGTTAATATCTTAATTTGTATGTAAGGCTTGATATTTTCAGAAAGAAACAAGTCCTAGTTGATGACGGATAAGAGCTTTCCACAATATTTATTTTTTACTAAAATATATTATTATTGAAAAGTATGAGGTGCCAATTGACAAGTAGAAGGATCACTCATTACTCTATCCAAGAGTGATAAACTTCTTTAGGCTAAATCACTGGACACGTGTTGCTTTTGCATTGGTTTGGTAGGAACAACTTGGTATATTCCTTTGAGTGGTTTATCTATATAGCTTTGGTTTTGGCTAACCTCAGTTTTTTGTGCTGTTATCTGTTTGTTTCCCGCCATCCAATATCAATTTCAAAGAATGTCTGCCTTTGTTGGAAAGTATGCAGGTAATGTCATTCTCCCCTTTCTTCTTTCTCATATATAAGCTTATTCACTCTTACCAAAAAGTTATACAAGAACAATTATTCATTTTACTACAACTTTGTAAAACTTTCCGCTTTAATAAGATACTCTCTTTATTTCAAAATAAATGTCGTTTAAGTATATGAAAATATATCAAAAACAAGTGTTGTTTGCTTTTTTTTTAGTACGACTTCAATTTTTCCCCTTCAATTTCACCATTAAAATAATATTGTTTGCATCGTTTTCGATTTATGATAGCGACTTGCAATACAATCAATAGTTAATAAGAATAACTTTCTAAAATTAACATTTTTTAATTTATTTATAGTTTTTCTTAATTAGTGTGTAAAACCTTGGGCGGCAGTTATTTTGCGACGGAGTGAGTATTGAATGACAAGAAACTAGTAGCCTAGAAGTGCAGCATAGCATAAATTAAATTAAATACACTAGTCATTCTAAATTGCTAAATTAAATCATAATGGTTCTTCTTATCATGTCTAAGAAGCTACCTCAACTTGTATCCTCATTATCAAGTTCATGTAATAATATACTGTGGTTTCCATTCAAAATGAGTTATTTTATTATTCAGATGAGCTTATCAAGAATGCCAAGTACATAGCCACCCCTGGCAAGGGTATCTTGGCAGCTGATGAGAGCACTGGCACCATTGGCAAGCGTCTATCAAGCATCAACGTTGAGAATATCGAGGCCAACCGTCAAGCCCTTCGTGAACTTCTCTTCACTTCTCCCAATGCACTCCAATACCTCTCCGGCGTCATCCTCTTTGAGGAAACTCTTTACCAGAACTCCTCTGATGGGAAGCCTTTTGTTGAAATCCTTCAAGAGAACAATGTCATACCAGGCATCAAAGTTGACAAGGGTGTTGTTGAATTGGCCGGAACAAATGGTGAAACAACAACACAAGGCTTTGACTCTCTTGGAGCTAGATGCCAACAGTACTACAAGGCTGGAGCGCGATTTGCCAAGTGGCGTGCGGTACTCAAGATTGGCCCTAATGAGCCCTCTGAGTTGTCTATCCAGCAAAATGCACAGGGCTTGGCTCGTTATGCCATCATTTGCCAGGAGAATGGCCTTGTGCCTATTGTTGAGCCTGAGATTTTAACAGATGGGTCTCACGACATCGCCAAATGCGCTGCTGTTACTGAAACCGTGCTTGCAGCCGTCTACAAGGCACTGAATGATCAACATGTCCTTCTTGAAGGAACTCTTCTCAAGCCCAACATGGTTACCCCCGGTTCTGACAGCCCAAAGGTAAACTAAAATTTGAAAAAACAATTAAACCACCAATTTTGTCTCTGAGCTTGTACTATTTCTCAAACTTTGTATCTCATGTAAATGGAAATAATTAGTCACTGATGTTTTGTCACATCAGTCCGGTTAGTTCCTACTATTATGTATTGACAAAATATAAGAAATCAACGGGACTGATGTGATAAAACATTAGAGACTTATTATCTTTATTTACTCGAGGAACGAAGTCAAAGAGAGGGATGAAGCATATTAGTGCGACGTTATAAACTTGGAAAACAATTTGTATTTTTGTTTTGCAGGTATCACCTGAGGTGATTGGTGAGTACACAGTTAATGCGTTACGCAGAACTGTCCCACCAGCAGTACCAGGGATTGTATTTCTGTCAGGTGGACAAAGTGAAGAACAGGCTACACTGAACCTCGATGCAATGAACAAACTAGATGTTGTGAAGCCATGGACTCTTTCATTCTCATTTGGGAGGGCACTGCAGCAAAGCACACTCAAGACATGGGCTGGAAAGAAAGAAAATGTTGGCAAAGCTCAAGAGGTGTTTCTGACAAGATGCAAGTCCAATTCTGAGGCTACTCTTGGAAAGTATGGTGGTGGGAGTGGAACTGGGTTGGCTTCTGAGAGTTTATATGTTAAGGATTACAAGTATTAGGCTTCTAGTTTGGAGCTTGGGTGGATGCATTTTAGCATATGTATATGTATTATTATACTGCTTAAAGCTTTTGCTTTTGATTAACATGTTTAATTCTGCATATATATATTTTATAAATATCATCCTTTCATAATTTCACAGGAGCTAATTGTAATGTTAAATGGTGATGAAATGTCTTGCTAAGTTTAGAAAAAATATCTATGATTTGTTGAAGGTATTTTTCAATGTTCATGAGTACTTTTTTTGAATGGAATAGTTGTGCATGATACTAAGAATCTTGGACACACAATTTGAAACCATCGCCTTATTTTTTTTTTTTTGACTCAAAATAAGGATATTCATTCATTCCAATAATTGATACAGTACATCACATGCAAATACAAATTCAACATAGCTAAAAACAAAAAGGATGAAACTGCAAACAATCTCACAGCATCCATGTTAATAGCATACAACGGCAATTGCAATATGCCTACAAATAATATAATATGATAAAAGTCACCAGAATGTCCATGCTTCCGGATCTGCAACGATGATGCCCAAATCATTGATCGAATCTGCAATTGATTGAAATCTACCTTTCAAAATGAACCAAACGAACACCGCAACAAGACGGACAAACAAACGCCGTAACAATGACGACCACCAACAAAGCGCCGCACTCAGACGACGAAATCACAAAACAAGAAAAACAAAACTAAAAAACTTAATTTATGTGAAATCACTTATTTAAATGGAAAGAAAATAAAAAAAACAACTTAGAGGGGTGATTTTGGGTCAAAAATTGACCCAAAAACCACCCCTCCTTGGTGGATGATGAAGAAGAAAAGCAAAATAGGGTTAGAAGAGAAGGGGAGCGGCGGCTGTAAATCTTTCTTAATGCGTTAGCAAGTGATTGGTGACGTTTTTGAGTTAGATGAAATGTGTCTTAGCGTTTACGTACTTTTGATCGCCTTATTTTTATAAGGTTTAATTCGCTTCTTTTTTATTTTTTATATATAATTCTCTATTTCACTTCAAAATTCGGATACAACATCAACACTTATTAACGTATATTTTTAATTTTATACAATACTGATTTTTGTGTGTCTAAATAACACGGCTCTACAAATATTGTCTTTGTCACCAACATCTCATGAGATTGTGTTGCTACAAATGCAAATTTTGTGTCTTCTGCTCTATTTGTTCTTAATTATGTCCGTGATACATATTTCAAACAAATTTATTACCACAACATTTTTTTAACACTCATAATTTTTTTCCTTAGGATTTTATAATAAGAAACGAAAGGAGTATAGTATTACTCTGGTCTCGAATATAACCAATAAAAAAGTTGTACATTGTGGTCTAAAATATAAGCAAAATTAGACCAACTTTACCACATAAGGTTGTCATAATCTAGATTTTACGTCAATTTGTTTTGCCTAAGTGAAATCGAAACCTAGAGTTTACCTCATATTAAAATAAACATATATAATATATATTTTAACTTATTTAATTTTGAACGTAATATGAAATTAATAGTTTTTTTTTTTAAAATTTAGAAATTTAAGTGTCATGAATAATAATTAAGGAAAATATGACAAAATTAATATATTATTAATTTTAAATTAAAAATAAATTTTAAATATTAGATAATTCACACTTAATTGATTTTCTCTTATACTTATTACGTAAATATGATTATAATCATGCATTTTCAATAATAAATAACACAATAATTATATGTCCATCAATATCAATATATCTTATAAAGAAATAATATCTCTCTCTCATTTTTTCCACGTATTAAATATGACTCTTTAAATCATACATATCATGTGAGATTGAATATTATATATGATTGAAATACAAACTGATTGTATATTTTAACTCCTATCGTTTTATTTTATTTTTATGAAATCCATATTATATTATGTATTTTTTGTTGACAATATTTATGTATCTATTATTTATTGAATTACTTATTATCTTTAAATGTCGACAAATCTTAGCTCAACTGGCAGAAATGTCGAAATTGCTAGGTCGGACGTTATTTCATCTATCTACTAAAAAATACTTATTATATTTAAATAATCGCATAAAATTTTACAGTATTATATTATTTTATCAAAATATAATTACATATTTGTTTTATTCCTCACTTATTTTCATCTATTCTTTTTGTTTGCACACGTGCATAAAAATAGAAAACATTGTTGGGAAGACATGAATACTAAAAATTATATTTGTTTAACTCTTAATGTACTCCTTTCATTCCTCCGTTTCTTTTTATAATAATCTTTTTCTTATTAGGATCATTGAATAATTGATTTTCTTATTAGGATCTCATATTAGGATTATTGAAAAATTCTCTATAATATATACCAGAATAATTAATTATTCAACTATGACTTTTTGCACTATGCAAATAAATATGTAGTCAATAAATCAATATTAATTATTATAACATTTTTTTATGAACATCATTATAATTCTTTATAAAAAAAATTATGATTATAGTATAATAACACCTAAAATAAGTTTCCTTTTAAATTTCCAAACATCCTAAACTCTAACCCTAACAATAAACCCGAAATAAAAAAAAAAATTAATTTAATTTTTTTTTTAAGTTTATGCATTTTCTTGTGGTGCAAATAAATAAATAAATAGTAAATAAATCAAACATTAATTAATTATTATAACATTTTTTATGAACACCAAAAATAGGTTTCCTTTTAAATTGCCATACATATAACCCTAACCCTAAACCCTATCCCTAATCTCCAAATATAAAAAAAGTTAAAAATTTATAAAAAAAATTAATTAATTATTTTTTAAAACTTAGGCGTCTTCTTCTTGTGTCCATGGCCCATGTCTGGGGGCCCCCTCTGGCTGAATAACTTGTAAGATTCCTTCATTTGGAACTATCATTTGTGCATCTTGAATATCATCTTGCAGTAACATTTGTTCCGCCAGAGCTATCATTTGTAAATTAGGTTGATTTTGTTGTGTAATCTGATGATGTTGAAGGTTAGCCATTATATATGCATATTCAACATTCGTAGAATGAGATTTTACTTGTTGAGCATTTCTTAGACCCAGTTGATTCAAGTTCTTCAATGTTGATTTGATCTTCTAATGCAAAATCTTGCAATTATGCATCCATTTGTATATGTTGTGGAGGAGGGTTAGGAGGATTGTAATGTTGAGAGGAATATTTTGATGTTGCTCTAGGTGTTCTTGCTCAAGGTCTTCAAGTATTTGAGGTAATTCTTCAATGTTGAGTTGATCTTATAATGCAAAATCATGCAATTCTTCATCCATTTGTACATTATCAAACCCATCAAGACCCATTCTTGCAAAATAGTGTGTTTCTGCAAGAACCCTTTTGTTCAAGGGGAAAGAATTCAGAATCTTGTAACCTGTTATGTGTACGTATTGGATGAGCTTCTGGAGCCATCTCTAAGGTCATCTCATCATGCTCAGTCCAGACATTATCATCATCACCATCCATGGTGAAGAAGGTTAGAAGTTAAAGAATATTGAGAGGGAAAGGTGAATGCAGTGAACTTAGAGAGAGGGAACTGTTAATGTTAAATGGTGAAATTAAAACTGATGAGGGTTATTTATCCTACTTGTGTATGTGTTAATTTTATGTTAACTTGCGTGTTCTTTCCGCAATTTTTGATCCCCTAATTTTAAAAATTCATACGTTTGGTCTCATCTTACTTTGGTCTTCAATTTTGATAATGTGGCACCTCATTAAATGACGTGACACTGTATACTACGCTTAGGTTGCTTCAGATGTAATTTCTTCATCATATGAAAAACCTCTACAATAAAAAATCTTTGTACGGAAACAACCCCAATTGTTGGGTTTCAAACACACACTTAGGCGTCATTTGAGCCTATCAATCTATGATGAACACTCATGAAAAATGAAGTGAAGTGAAAAACGAATTGAAGAAGATGATTATTTAGGGAAGAGTTTGGTATTATTATTCACACAACAATACAATGATTACAAAGAGTACAAGTGCTTATATAGCCACAGACTTGCACTACAAGTTACGGTTGTAACTCTAACTAACCTTCCCTATTAATTCTCAAACTAATTTGCACAAAACCAACTCTAACTAACTGAGTTAGTTACACATAATAAACTATTTCTTGAGTTACAAGAAAACAGACAACTATGAATTATATTCAACACCAACCCCATTCATCATACAACATCATGGAACCAATGAATCCTTAAACGCTCGCAGTCGTATTTGACGAATCTTGCAATTCTAAGGATTATTTGGTATTTCACTCTTTTAATAATTGAGAAATTCATTCTAATTCTTGTAATACTCTAATATATATTATGTGTCACATTCATCAAAAGATGTGGCAAGATACCAATGAATACATGTGTAAAATAATTTTACGATGAAAAGGTATAGAAAATTAAACTCTCATATATATATATATATATATATATATATATATATATAGAGAGAGAGAGAGAGAGAGAGATACTTTTGGAATCCTAGTTGATACCACGTCATTGATCAATTATTTTATGGACTAATGATCAATTATTTGTCAAGCCCTTTCAACCCTTTGGCTTTAACTATTTTATAGAGTCAAAAAGTGTCCCAATCAGAGCAACTGATAAAAGAAAACAATAACAAAATGCTAACTCAATGCATGCTTTAGCAGCCTTGTTAGAACTTGGAAGTTACCAGCTTATTCCAAAGGAGAATCTCTTAAAGGTGTGTTGGTAAACAATTTAGTCAAATGCTTAGTCAGTAAGTTATTGTTTTTGTTGTAGTGTAAGGTGTATACCTTATTAAAAGTTACAAAAGTGGTTTTTTTAAACAAACAAATAAATTATGCAAATCTAACATGGAACTTTTGAAAAATAGCTTAAATCTGATCCTTACTATTATTAATAAAATATGAAAAAATTAATAATTTTTTTGGTCAAGTAGCCTTGTGACTAAAAATTCCACCTTTAAGTTGATAAGTGGGATGACCGGGATTCAAATCCCGACTCCGTATATATAATGAAATGTTCATATCGACTGAGCTAAGCTCATCAGAATATATCTTATTAAAATTTGATATAAAATATATATATAGTAAAATTGATAGACAAAATATATATTATATGTCCAAAAAAAAATGATAGTATAATATAATTTATCCTAGCTACTAAACTTTTATTATATAGGAGGTGCAAATGAGCTAATTCGTAAATGACTTGGACATTAAAAAGAAAAATTATTCCAAATAATAAAATATTATAAGGACATTTAATATATAGAAATGCGAATTTAGATCGTTAAATTCTTATTTCTTAGTAATTAATTAGTGTCTTCAAAGTTTGAATTTTACCGCTAGACTTGTTAGAAGAAAAAAAATACTTTTGCAATTTTCATAAAATATTTTTCTAATATAAATATTTATCATAGGAGATAAATCTTCCTCCTAAAATACTAGTAAATGAAAATAAGTTCATTTTTTATAATTTGAAGGGCTTGAACACCCTACACTTAAATTTCTATGAACAATTGTAAAAAAGAATAGAAATTATCAAATAGTATCTTTCTTTTAATATATAATTTTTTCTTTCTCTTTTTCATTTTGAGATGAATCATATAATATGTAACCAAAAAAAAAAAATCATACAATATATAACTCTTTTGCAAACTGTAATTAATTTACTATATATCCAAGAGTATAAAAAACTAAAAAGAAAAAAAAAAGCAATAAACAAGCATAAATAAAAAATAAATTCTACCATGCCTATTCATGATCGAGTTGTAATGCATTGTTTAGCTACAAGAGCACCAGCTGGTGGAGCAGTCATTTCAATTTGGCACATACTATGAAGCCAGAAAGATATATGTATAATTCCCATATTAACCTTCACCTTAAATGTTCCCTTTGCATAATAGTTCAATCTATTGTTTTGCACCTCCTTTTCAAGTTTCACACCCACCTCTTGGGGCAAAAAAACCAAACTTGATATAAACTTCACTTCTTGCAATCTTGTTTCTCTTGGCTTTTGAGTAAAAGACTTTATTGTTTGAGATGCTATGAGCCTATTTGAGTAGAGAAGTTCAATATATAAAGACTCAAACTTCACATGAACTCTTCTATTTGGATTAGTAAAATTTGTTTGAAGATCGAATTCACCATTGAGGTATTGTTTTGACTCAAAATATACAACATTTAAGGTTGCATTTGAAATATCAAATGAAGGGTTACTTGGTTTAAGTGCAAGGTAACAAATTACTGTTGCAATTCCAAAGAAAATAAGAACAAGACTAAATATGAAACATAGTATTGCAGCAAACCATACAATTGGTTTTGTCTTTTGTTGTCCATCAACCTTAAGTATTGCTAATTTCCTTGATCTTGTTCTAAAAGGATGATGAATTTTTGGTTGTTTTGTTGATGTGACAATTTGTTCAGGAGAAATTTGAATAGTTTGTTCTGAGGTTGGGGATATGTTGGGTTGCATTTTTGAATTGGTAGAAAAGGGCAACTCAATCAAACAAAGTTTGTTTGAGGAGAAGAGATAAGAGGTGATATGTTTATTTAATGGTGATGGATTAAAGGAAGTGGAAAGGAAAAGAAGTTTATTTCTTTTTTAGTTTTTTTTTTTAATTATAAAAATGTTTAGGTGAGTTCGATCATGTGATTCATTAGGGTAGAACATACCTAAATATTTTATAGTGCGTCGACAAAGATACATACATATCATTCATCAACAAATTATTCACGCTAGTAGTAAACGTTGAACTCGCGTCCTTGCAGAATATGAAACAACTCTTTATCAGTTGGAACAACTTTTTTTAAATAATTTATTTTTAAAAAATTGATTATACCTCGACTTCTATTATTATTATTATTTGTTTTTTAATTATAGAAATGTTTAGGGAGTTCAATGTTCTGATTAATCAGGGTCTGAGTAGACCTTAAGTCATTTATAGTGTGCTGACAAAGATATCTACATAGGGATGGCAGAAAAACCCAAACCCGTGAGACCCACCCGAACCCAAACCCAAGTCAACGGGCGAAACCCGAATTGACTGGGTTTGGGTTTGGGTTTGGGTGACACCCGAAAATATGGGTGTGGGTTTGGTATTACTCAAACCCACACCCGAAACCCATACACTCACCCGAAACATGTTAAAATTACCTAAATACCCCCACATATATATAAGTGTAAAAGTAAAATTAGGTTTTTCACAAACCACAAACCAAAATTGTGTTTGAATTTTGCTTGAAAGTTGGAAGAACTTAATTTTGGTTTAGTTGTAATTTAATTTTTTGAAGACTATTTTGTAATTTTAAATTCCCTTGTAATTTTAAACCTATGTTTTTGCTAAGTGATTGACAATATGTTTAAATTCCATTGTTTTTGCTTAAATTTACCTTGTTTTGCTTAAATTTGCAAAGTAGTACAAAATGCGTTGTGGGTTTGGGTTTGGGTGTAAAAAACCCGAACCCAATGGGTATGGGCGTGGGTGTGGTTTTGCCACCCGAACAGATTTGGGTTTGGGTTTGGGTTTGGGTGTTGATTTCGGGTGTGGGTTTGGTATCACTCAAACCCGCACCCGTGGGCGCCCGTTGCCATCCCTATATCTACATATCATCCATCGAGTTATACACATTAGTAGTGTAAGTTGAACTCATATTCTTATAGAATATGAGTCAACTTCTTATTAACTGGATCAATTTTTAATTAATAATTTATATTTTTTTTTTAAAATTGAGTAATAGTTAGGTGTGGGGACAAGGCTTTCTATTTTTTTCTAGGTATTGGCAATTAAAGGTGGTGTATGAAAGCTAAAGTTGGGTCACATTTGATGTTTTCTAGAATTTGAATGTCCATGCTTTTGGAATGCGACAATGTTTGAAAAAATTAAAAATCCTAAAGGGTTATGACTTATAAGCTCAAAGAGAGCACCCACTTTTTTCATTGCTTCTTCTTTAAGTCTTCAAGTTTTACATGGTTTAGACTTTGTCCAATTATAGTGCATGTATGTATGTGAAAATAGTGAATGTATATAATATAGTGGTGTTCCATATGATATGAAACTATTTGGTGCCACGTAGGATGTTTAAGCACTAAGAAAACATAACAGCCAGAAAATGAGCCCTTTTAGTAAAGGTCCTTGTTATTGTTTATAAGTAATCAATCAATCAAATTGGATTATGATCCAATTTAGGTGAGCTTTTTGCCTGCGGGATCTTAATCATAAATTCAAAATGGACTAAACTATTCATTTAATAATTAGTGATCATTGATAAAATCTACAAATACAGTGTTCGTAAGCTCAGTTCAATTGATAAAAATATCATATCATATAAGTAAAAGAAGCAGGGGTTCGAATTCTAACTCCGGTTATTTATTTTAAGGTATAATTCTAACCACCAGACGAGGGAAGATGTACTAATAAACCGAAACAAGAAAATATCCTAGCCACGGTTTTTCCATGGCAAATGTATTACTTACTCAAAATCCCAATAACCGTGACTAAAGGGGAAAATTGCAGAGACGTTTTAAGGTGCGTTTGATTGGTAAAATAGTAGGATTTGACAGAACAGTACAAGACAGAACAAGATAATACAAGACAGGATAAAACTGTACCGCAGAGATATAGGACGATAATATTTATATATTCGAAAATAAAATGAGTATTTTTCGTATTTTTCATAGTTGTATTGTGGACAAAAAGTTGTCCATGGTTCAGTGAGGGATAAAAAAATCTTGTTTTTGTCTTGTCCCTTGTTACTTAATTTGTCCAGTCCCGTAACCAATTTCAAATCAAACAGGATACAACAAAAGTGTCATGTCCAGTCTCATGTTTTTTAGCAGATCAAATCCACACGTTTAAACCTATCAATCTTATTAAGTGCGTGAATTTTACCGACATCTTACTAAAATAAAAAATGAAATATTCGATTGAATGGATGAAGAAACCAAAAAAACTAAATGAATTTTTTTTCCCCTAAAAATACTGAAAACCCATTTATCATAACGCTATTTGAGCCCCCTTTATTGTTTCGCCCAAGGGCCAAGGCTAGTCCATATGCCCAACTCAACATTCCACAGTATGGGCCCTATTAACAATCCAATTTGGGCCTTTTGTGGGGCTCTCCATGATTTCTCTTTCCACCCCCAAATTTCTTTTCTCGCACGAAAAAAAATTTGAACTTAATTTTATACATTTGAAATTTATAATTCAAATGCCCACTATACATGGTTTAAGATTGGTACATACTACCATCTTATTTTTTTGCTAATCATACATGGAAAAAGATTTCGTGCAATAATTGCATAACACAATAATCAATCAGAATAGTCCGATTTAATTTTAACGGTAGCGATTGATTTCCTGCGACATACTTACATATTGTTTTCAATATAAACCAATCGATCTAAAATCGATAGTTGAGACTGAAAACTGTATATAACCGCATGTAATAATTATAGCCGTAGATCTTAATTCATCATCATATACATACACATATTGTAATTTGTATACAGTACATTAAACAAATCTATCGATTCTTTTCCTTCCCGTCACGTCTATCTACCTTGCCTTACCCTTACTTTTCGTATTTTAATGAAACACAACACATCATTATTAGTCCAACATAACGTTATTTCCAAAAAAACAAAACATTTTAGTACTTATCACGTTACCAACTTGTCAACTTGAAATGTGAGGAACACCAACCACATACTTCAAAAGAAAACATTTAATGAACAAGTTGTTGAATTAATACCGAAATTATAGTTGAGTTTAAATTTTAGATAAAAAGAAAAAACAATTAGAGAAAATCTTAGAATATGAATGATTATGCATACAAAGTTGAAAGAATGAATCGCTTAATTCAATGGAGAGTTCATAATTTATCAACATGCACTTATATGAAAGCTGATCCATTCAAAATAGCTATGTGGAATTGGTAAATTCAAGTTTATGATTTTTTTTAAATTTTTTTTAATAGTATTTGTTGATATATTGATAATTTTTGTTCTTATGATCATGTAGGCATTTATCAATTGAAAAGAATTGTGGTTTACGTATTGAATTATATCCAGAAATTTCCAAAGAAAATTCTTATCCAATTGCATCTTTCATAATTAGTATTTATGGTGGAAATAGCAAAATCTTGACTCAATCAGGTGATTTAAGTTCTATGATTAAAAAAAGTTATCGTAATTTAGTTAATGGAAAGATTATTTGATTTAATAAGGTAGTTATAGTATAAGTGAAGTTAATTTTTTTGTTTTATTTTTTGTTTTATGATGCAGAAATAAAAGATAAAGTTCTTAGCAATAAGGATTGTTTTGTTTGGGAGATTGAGGTTCCATTACCTGGAAAATTTATAATTGACATTGAGTTTCTTGATTTGAAAACTACATGTACAAAGGTAAAGTATATGAACATATTCTTATGAAATTACTATTATTTCACCTCATTTACTATTTTTTTTTTATTATTTGAATAAAGGGTGGAGAAGCTTGTTCCATTTGGTCTAATGGATTTATACAGAAAATACAAAATGCAACAGCCCTTGAATCGCTTGGTCGAATGATAAGAGAAGGTATCTATACAGATATAACAATCAACGTTAATTCCGAGGGAAGCATAAAAGCTCATCGAGCTATTCTTGCTTCACAATCACCGGTTTTTCGCAGCATGTTTTCGCATAATGTTAAAGAGACCGATTTGTCTACCATAAACATCGAAGACATGTCAATCGAAGCTTGTCAAACATTTATAAATTTTCTTTATGGAACTGTCAATGATGATGAATTTCTTATGCATAGACTAGATCTATTGCACGCCGCAGATAAGTACGATATTTATGACTTGAGAGAGGCGTGTGAAAAGAGTCTTCAAGAAGACATTGATGCGAAAAATGTACTCGAGAGACTTCAACTTGCATCTTTCTATAGATTAACAAAGCTGAAGATTAGTTGTATGCAATATCTTGTAAAATTTGGTAAAATATATGATGTTCAAGGTGATTTAACTACCTTCTTGCAAACTGCAGATAGAGATTTGATTTGTGAAGTCTTTCACGAAATTCTTGATGCATGCAAAAAGTAACATAGATCTTCCAACATTTTAAAGATAGGAAGACTATATGTTATTTTTTTTATCGATTGCAATGTAGATATATAGGTAGTCTCTTGATTTGGAGCTATTTATTTTTAACGGCACAACTTGTTACCCGTCTATCTTTTGTTTATGTCTAATTATTTTATATATATAATTTCTCTTATCTTTGTAAAAAAAATTTAACAATCTTGTATATATTTTTCTATGGTTTTGTGGTGTACTTTTTCATTCTTAAAATAGTTTGATACACTTTTTGTTAATGCAAAAGTACATATGTTTTTTGGCAAATTCTATGGTGCCGCCTTCAAATTGAAGGTTTCAGAACCGTCTTTGACTGGCCAATCAGAAGCCAGCATTTAGGAGAGCTGACTTTTTGATATATAAAGGATGCCACGTAGGACATCCATGGTGTGGGCCGTCCATGTGTACCCTCAATCTTTTTAAAATGCTACTATGACCCAAACATATTAAAGTTACAATATATGACCCCTAAACATATTTAACTTAAAATATTTAACCCTCAAATATTTTGTTTTTTAAATTGAAATTGAAATTTATAAAATACAATAGGCATTTTATTTTAGTGGTTTTTAACATAAAAACTTAAACTTTCCTTCAAGAAAATAAAACAGAAAAACGTAAACTTCCTTCCTTGACAATATTCTTCTTCGATTTCTCAATGAAAAAAAACATCTTCTTCATTCGACCTTCAGCTTCTTCTTCCGCCATTGTAGACACACAACAAACTCATTCTTCACTTTCGTATTGACAGCAGATTTCATAAGGTATTTGGGTATAGGGTGTGATTATTTCAATTGGTTACATGCTTTACAATTCTGATATAAATTACTAACATGAGTGAATAACCAGTCGAGTTTATATTTACAATTCTGTGTTTGGTGTTAATTTTAAATTGGGAACAAGGTTTTATTATGTGGGAATAAATAACCAGTCGAATGAAGAACAAGGTTTTATTATCTTCTTCGATTTAAAATTGAGAATTAGGTTTTAGTATCTGTGTTTGGTGTTAATTTCAAATTGGGAACAAGGTTTTATCCGTGTGAAAGACATAAAATTTCTTTCTGTGTGTGGGTGTTAATATGAACGAAGCATGGAGATGTGCAGCTTGTTTGTGTAGAAACTGAAGCATGATAGTGAGTTGTTTATGGTTGCTGTTGTCTTATGTTGTGTTATATATTGACAGATTTCAAAATGGAGAGCTACAGAGATGTTGATGTTCATTCGACTGAAACTGATTCATCTGATGCATCTTCAGAAACTGATGCCGAACATAATAGTAGTGAAAATAGTGAGGATGGAGATGGTTATGTTGTATCGTCTGCAGATCAAAGTTCAGATGATGAAGATGTTGCTCATAATGACGATGATGAGGATGCGTTTGAAGCAACTACAGGTGATAAATTCTTAAGGGTTGATTCCATGACTGTTGAGGAAATTCGTGCTCTGGAATTTGTAAATGTGGCTGAAGCTTATGAATTTTATTATCAATATGGAAAATGTAAAGGTTTTGCCATTCGGAAACGCGATGTTAGGCGTAGAGGGCCCAAAGGTAGTGAAATCATAGTAATGAACGAGTTCGTATGCAACAAGCATGGCTCAAGAAACAAGAAGCACTTGATTAGGGTGGATAGGAAAAGAGAACACCGTCGTCTGACTCGTACTCAATGCGGAGCTAGGCTCCGTGTGCTCTACAAAAAAAATAAAGACAAATATGTAGTGTCATTATTTGAAGAGACTCATAACCATGAATTAACTCCAGCTAAATATGTGCATTTACACCCTGTTTATCGTAACCTTTCTGAATCAGATAGAGCTCAAGTTGATGGTCTTCAGTCACATGGGATCAGAACTTGTCATATAATGGGATACATGGTTGCTCAAAAGGGTGGATATACTGGTGTTGGTTTTACAAAGAAAGATTTGTACAATTATTTCGACAAAAAAATGCGTAGTGCTGTTAAAGATGGTGATGTTTCTGCTGCTTTAAATTATCTTAATGTGAAATCATCTACTGATCCCATGCTATATGCAGAGTATTCTGTCGATGGAAACGGGCGTATGAAAACACTTTTTTGGGCAGACGGCACAAGTAGATCTGATTATTTCTGTTTTGGTGATGTGGTTGCGTTTGACACAACATATGGGAAGAACAAATACAATTATCCACTGGTTATTTTTTCTGGGTGCAACCACCACTTACAATCTGTCATATTTGCTTCTGCATTGGTGTCGGATGAAACGACTGAGACGTATAAGTGGTTGCTCAACACTTTTTTAGAGTGCATGAATAATCAATATCCAACAGGAGTTGTCACAGACGGGGATGGGGCCATGAGGGAGGCTATAAAGCAGATTTTTCCTGATTCAACCCATAGGTTGTGTGCTTGGCATTTGAACAAAAATGCAGGTGAAAATGTAAAGAATGTTGGTTTTTTGCGTGGATTTCAAAAAGCAATGTACTCAAATTTTACAGTTGAAGAATTTGAAGAATTTTGGTCAGAGCTATTGAAGGAGACTGAACTTGAATCACATCCTTGGGTTGTCAAAACATATGAGAACAGGTCACTTTGGGCAACTGCATATCTACGTGAAAAGTTCTTTGGTCGTATAAGAACTACGTCTCAATGTGAAGCAATCAATGCAATCATCAAGAATTATGTAAGGAAGAAAGGGTGCATTTATGAATTTATGCACAATTTTGAACAGGCATTGGTAGGGTACAGAAACAATGAACTTGTTGCTGATTTTAACTCCAAGTTTACAGATCCTGTGTTGTCAAGTCATCTGCATTTGCTTGAGAGCCATGCTGCTAAAACTTACACCGCAGCGGTTTTTAAGGAAGTAAAAGAACAAATTATGAAGGTTGCTGCATTAATTGTGAAGGAACGGTTTACAATGGGGGATACCTTGATTTTTATATTGAAAAAATATTGTCAGACTGGTTTTGAACGACAAGTTGCATATGATATTTCAACTCAATCATTTCAGTGTTCATGTAGATTGTTCGAGTCTCGCGGACTTCCATGTTCTCACATGTTTTATGTCTTGAAGGAAGAGAGTATTGATCACATACCTGCTAGTTTGATTTTGAACCGTTGGACTAAGGATGCCAAAGTTGGGTTCTTGAACATGAATTCTACTGGGGACTTAGATTCCAAGATGATGGAACAAGCTCGTTTTGGTGCTTATTGTTCTGCTTTTACTACTTTTTGCAAAGAAGCTTCAAAAAGGAATGGTGTTTTTGGGGATGTAATGGGTGAAATAATGAAACTACATCACAAGTATTGTGAAGCTGAGGACCCTATTGTTCCTACCGAAAAGACATATGTAGGTGATCCAATGAATGTGAAGAGCAAAGGAGCTCCAAAGAAGAAAAAAAATGCCCCAAAAACAACCAGACACTGTGGATACTGCCAAAGTACCATTCATGATGCTAGGAATTGTCCGGTAAATTTGTCGATACCTTTTCATTTGAATATTATTCTCGGTATATAGACCTTTGCATTGAATATTATATTTTAGTTATTTTTTTATTATATTTTGCAGGAAAGACTGGATTCGACTGATGAAGAAGATTTTGCGGTTGACTCGGTTTCGGGAAATGATTCTTTAAGCAAAATACAAAAGGTAGATTCAGTTTTAATAAACTATATTCTATTTACACTTTTTTAAAAAATAGTAATAAAATTTTTATCTACAGAGATGCAAAAAGAAAGCCAGAGGTGATTATGGTAGTAGGGCAAAAAAGAAATGTTCGCAGACACCACAAAGTGAAACTGGTCAAAGTGGTAACGTTGCAAAAACGCGGAGTAGCCGGCAAAAGAAATGTTCACAGAAACCCCAAAGTGAAACTTTTCAAAGTGTTAACGTTACAACAACGAGGCGTCCGGATATTAGAACCAGACAAGTGTCTCAAATGTTTCGTGGTCAACCTATGACGCCTGTGGGAGAGCCTGTGATTCACCCAATGCCTATCGTACAACCCATGTACCCAATGTATGGAATGCCAACTGGGGAAAATTCAAACCATTGTTTCGGTGTCTTGCAACAAGTGATGAAATTTGGTGGTCAAAATTGAGTATTATATTAGGTGAAAATTCAAACAAGTAGTTCAAATTTGAATGTTATTAGCTGCTGCACTTATGGATAATTAAATTGAATTTATGTAATATTTACATCTTGGGTTTAAGTATTTTTTTTTTAAAAACAATTGACTGTTTCATTTGAAGAATTGTTCTTCGATAAATTTCTGAATTAGTTATAAGTTATAACTTATAAGGAAATAATGAATGTAATAGGAAGTTTCTTTTGGAGGGAGAGGGTGTGGGTTCAAACCCCTGCAAACTCATTTCTTTTCATTTTTTCCTTTTTTATTAGCGGCTCCACTAACTCTTACTACCTTTTTGTCTGCAGAATATAAGCGGCTCCACTAACTCTTACTATTATGTGACATTAGTACCATGACATTTGTACTCTGGTATTCACTATGGTCATGAACATCTAAGTAAATACCAACACAGCTTTAACATAAATAAACATGTTAAACACATAAGTATCGTTACATTCGACAAGCATAAGAGAAGCATAAGAGAAGAGTTTTTTTCCCCTTTTTGCCACAAAGCACGAGAATTGTAAATTCATTGCTATCTATATACTCAGCCATATTTGCATCAAAAATCTGTTTTTTCAATGTTGACAATATATATCTTAATAATCATAGTTAAGAAAAAGTAAAATAATATAGAAACATGCCATAAAATCAATGAACCTTTTAATATAACAGATATAGAATATATGTTTCAGGCTAAATTATATAAATATATGCCTGACTAAGTTGGATAAGGTTGCATTGAAATAAGTCAGATACAATACATAATTGTTCTTAGTAATTAGAGACGATAATCTCAAACATTCACATAGTCTGAAACAAACACATACTAAAATAAGTTCAAGCTATAATTACATAATGATGGAAGATAAAAAACAGCCATTCTTAAGAGAAATGAAACACTTCAAATATAGAAACTCATGATCAACCTTATACATTGTGAAGCTCAATGATCAATGTTGATGGAGGTTTCTCAAGCTTGAAGCTCAATTTGTCACCTTCCTTCAAATTTGTCCTCTTAACGATTCGACACCATTCTTTTGAAATGTATCTTTCAAATTTGTTCCTCTTAGCAGCCATGATGTTGCATGTAGTACTTATGAAAGTTACTCCATTGATTTGAAATTGAATCAAAATCTTGGTCACTTTTGGCTTCAAAACAATTCTTGCAATTTTTTTTGGTATATGCTACAAATTAAAAGAGAAACACCAAGTTATACAACTGTTATTATTTTATAAAACCTTAATCAAACTTCAAAAAATTGTCACAGAAACTTAATAAAACATACCAGGACTTTAGTTCCAATTTTCCTTGACATTGCTTCAGTTACTACTTTTTCCCATTCATACCCAGCTTGAGTAGCCTTTACTCTGATGCTACCATTGAAATGTCTGGTAGAAGACCTTTTTCTGTTGTGGTTTTGTTCCCCTTTTGAAGGCAGTTTTGGTTTCTTCTTTGTAAACTCCTGTGAGTAAATTGACATACACAATTAGCAATTAGATACGAATAATAGTATGTAAATAATAATTTCAAAAGTGATATGAAAACAATTGTATAAATAAAGTCCAAAAAAATTTAATCAAATTTTGACCTCATGTTTGATTGTTTTGTTGTTCAGCATCAATCTTTTTGACCTATTCTCAGGTAAAATTCTCATCCAAAATCTATTTTCTGCCGGGACATAACTCAAGGTAACTCTTGTTGTTTTCATAAAACCAAAACACCTTGAAACACTTGATACATTAGTCAGAACCATCCCAGTGTTTGTTTTTTGATAGGAGACCTCAACATTCTTATAGTTAGGTCCTCTAATCCAGCCAAACTCATGATTGTCAAAGGATGTTTTCCATTTCTTATAAAACTCATCAGGAATGGAAATGGTTGCCTAAATATAATGAACAATAATTAAATGAATAAGTATATATCAGAACTGTTATTAAAAACATTAAAATCCCAAATCAAATACACACAACTATACCAATTTAGGGTCAATCACAGTGTCAAATTTGTTCCTGTATTTTTCAATATCTGCAGCAGTTGGTACTCTGAAAAAAACACAAAAAATGAGAACATATGAAACACATAGTAGTATACAATCTGATAAACACTAACACCACAAATGAAACATAACCAAACACACATGATAGATGATAGATAAATTAAACATCAACATATGACACATATAGTACATCAAATTAAGTAAACTGACTTAAAAAATCACCTTTTGGAAGAAGAGCTTTTGTCTGGTAAAATTCTCATCCAAAATCTATTTTCTTCTGGGACATAACTAAATCCCACTCTTGTTGATTTGACAAAACCAAAAAATTTTGAAACCGTTGATGCATTTGTCAGAAACATCCCAGTGTTAGTTTTTTTATAGAACACTTCAACCATCTTATAGTTAGCTCCTCGTATCCAGCCACATTTGTGCTTGTCAAAACTTGTTTTCAATTTGTTATAAAAATCATCAGGAATGGAAATCGATGCCTAAATAGAATGAACATAATTTAAATGAATATTTATATCAGAAATGTAATTAAAACCATTATAATCTCAAATAAAATACAGACAACTATACCAATTTAGGGTCAATCACAGTCTCAAATTTGTTCTTGTATTTTTCAATATCTGCAGCAGTTGGTACTCTGAAAAAAAGACAATAAATGAGAACATATGAAAAACATATAGTAGTATACAATCTGATAAACACTAGCACCACAAATGGAACATAACCAAACACATATGATATGATAGATGATAGATAAATTAAATAACAACATATGACACATATAGTACATCAAATTAAGTAAAATGACTTAAAAAATCACCTTTTGCAAGAAGAGCTATTGTCTGGTAAAATTCTCATCCAAAATCTATTTTCTGCTGGGACATAACTCAATCCAACTCTGGTTGGTTTGACAAAACCAAAACATTTTGAAACACTTGATGCATTTGTCAGAATCATCCCAGTGTTAGTTTTTTCATATAAGACATCAACCATCTTATAGTTAGGTCCTCGTATCCAGCCAAATTTGTGTTTGTCAAAAGTTGTTTTCCATTTGTTATAAAAATCATCAGGAATGGAAATCGTTCCCTAAATAGAATGAACATAATTTAAATGAACATTTATATCAGAAATGTAACTAAAACCACTAAAATCGCAAATAAAATACAGACAACTATACCAAATTAGGGTCAACCACAGTGTCAAATTTGTTCCTGTATTTTTCAATATCCTCAGCTGTTGGTACTCTGAAAAGAATCGATTATATAATATCATATGACTTTGATAGTAAGACAAAATCCAACAACCATAAAGAACTTATTCAACTTTAATTTGCAATCGATTCTACAGGCTATACAAACATGCAACTTCAAAATATGAAATCTTCAACATACCACAAACACAGAAACATAAAATCTTATAAACCCTAAGTAAGTAAAAGTTAAGGTAAACATACATACACATCTCTCGCATAGATACATGCAAAAAGTAAATAAAATGACGAAAATAATTACCTTTGCTGCGAAGTAGATGCCATTGATGTTGAAGATTTCTCAATAGATTTGGAGTTTGACTGGGAAGAAGATGTTGTTGGTCGCAGCCTCCTGAAAATCGACCTTTTTGGCAAAGAATACGGAATCGATTGAAGGGAATGCCTCGATTGAAAAAGGTTTGGATGGATAGTAAAGTTAACGTTTTGTCTCACTTGGAAGATTCTTATTCTTTGTAAGTGATAAAGACATATTTGTGTGGTCCTTGTTGGTAGGGAACAATTAACTTAAAATCATAATTTTTTACAATTATTCCTTCAGGGCCAATGATATTAAATGGACCAACATGGAGGGAGAGGTTGTGGGTTCAAACCGCTGGAAACACAATTTTTTCCATTTTTTGTTTCCCGAATTAGCGGATCCACTAACTCTTGCTACATCGTATGGAATTAGCGGCTCCACTAACTCCTGCTACATTGTATGTAATTAGCGGCTCCACTAACTCCTGCTGCATTTTTTGTTTGCACATACCTCTAACTTTTACTACCTTTTTGTTTCTTAAAAAAAATATAATATTAATTTTCGATACTTTTCCGATACGTGTATCAGAGAGTATCAGTATCAAGTACGTATCGGACACGGTACTTTGCCATTTTTGGAGTATGGAGGATTCACAGGTTATATGTGTGCATAAAGAGAGTATAAGCAAAGGAACAAAAATTGTGACACTTGTCTGACACGTGTCGTACGAGTGAGAAAAAAAGTGACAGAATTTAATTTGCTTTATGATTTCACTGCAAGTACAGAATTAGATACATAGCCACTTTTACTGCAAGTGAATCAGTTGGATTGAAACTATAGCTACGTGTCGTACGAGTGTCCTACAAGTACAGAATTTGCAGCTTATACTAATGATGTCAAATTATTGTTATTGGACAATTTTTGTTATAACTAGCCACATTTTATTCTCGTGATAACAATATCGAGGTTAGAAAATGCAACATTAAAATTACTTCTTTATGTCGGGATATATTGGGTACTACACTATTATCACGAGAACTTTCCCGCGATAACACGAAGACGGAAGTTTTTCATTTCCACATCACGAGAATTTCCCGCAATAAAACGAAGACGAAAGTTTTTCTTTTCCTTATCGCATTATATTTTGTTGAATAAATGGCACACATTTAACAAACATCTTCTTCGATAATTATATTGAAATTTTCCCATATGACTGAAATGGAAAAGACCTCCATCACTCTAACCTACATTTTTTTTAATGTCATGCATTTTTTTTTATGCCAGCTAAAAGAAGAGCGGAACTGGTTAATGGTATTGAGGTCATAAACCTTGACGATGATGATGACTACGACGACGATGATTGCTGGACTATATCTCAAGGAGTACATGGAAAGACGGCTATTGTTGAAATTGCTGTGAAGGATGGGTATCCAAGTTCATCAGTGGCAACGCAACAAAAAAGCAAAATCACCAATGCAGTAACGTTTCCTTTTGCTGATACTGAAATCTCCAGTTCTACTTCTAGTTCCTCTGATGATTCATCCTCACTTGAGTACTGCACTCATTCTTCATCTTCCTTAGATTTGCAAATTATACCTTATAAAACTTCAATGACAGCAACAAAATCTATAATAGGGTATATATTTGACCCAAGTGATGAAGAACTCGTAAATTACTACTTGAAACACAAATTTTTTTGAGATGATTTTATGGTCGACAACATAGCTCATATTCATCTTCTCAACTTTGCACCATCAGAATTACCAGGTATATGTCATTAATTTTCTCATTCTTGTGTTTATATAAATGTGATACGTTATAGCAAAGTTGAAGATGAAATCAGATGAGAAAGAAGGATTTTTCTTTACTTGTCTTGATTTGATGAAGATGAACAAAATTACAAGGTGTGATGGAAAAGCAACGGGTGGTTATTGGAAGATTATGTCGGGATATATTGGGTACTACACTATTATCACGACTGATAACATTCGAAATCTAACCTCTCCAACATAATTCTTTTCATTTTCAAACAACTTCTTTTGCAATTCGGAAATCTCAGCAACATAAGTCTTGTTTTTCTTTTCCATATCACGAAACTTTCCCGCAAGAACACGAAGACGGAAGTTTTTCTTTTCCATATCGCATTATATTTTGTTGAATAAATGTCACACATTTATCAAACATCTTCTTCAATTCATTAACCTCTACAACATAATTCTTTACGTTTTCAGACAACTTCGTTTGCAATTTAGAAATCTCTGCAACATAAAAGGAACTTCTTAATGTCGGACTAATACTTTAATGTTTGTTTATTATGTTATTGGACAATTTTTGTTATAACAATATCGAGGTTAGAAAATGCAACATTAAATGAACTTCTTTATGTCGGGATATCTTGGGTACTACACTATTATCACGACTGATAACATTCGAAATCTAACCTCTCCAACATAATTCTTTTCATTTTCAAACAACTTCTTTTGCAATTCGGAAATCTCAACAACATAAGTCTTGTTTTTCTTTTTCATATCACAAAACTTTCCCGCGATAACACGAACACGGAAGTTTTTCATTTCCATATCACGAAACTTTCCCGCGATAACACGAACACGGAAGTTTTTCTTTTCCATATATTTTATAACATAAAGCTGGAGTTCATACTTCATACACCATATATTTTACATAAAGCAAAAGAGTCCTAAGACATACTACTAGAAAACCATGTAAGTTTGTAAAATTCGTATTCGTATTCGGAATAATTTGCATTATATTAGTACATGCATCTAGGCAAGAATATTGGAAAAACGTAATTCTGATGTGTAGATTAATTCTTTACCGTGTTATAACTAGCCACATTTTATTCTCGTGATAACAATATCGAGGTTAGAAAATGCAACATTAAAATTACTTCTTTATGTCGAGATATCTTGGGTACTACACTATTATCACGACTGATAAACGTGTGATAATTACTGTCACACATTACAAAGCACTTGTCATTAGACAAAAATGTTACACATTTAACAAACATCTTCTTCAATTCATTAACCTCTACAACATAATTCTTTACGTTTTCAGACAACTTCGTTTGCAATTTATAAATCTCTGCAACATAAAAGGAACTTCTTAATGTCGGACTAATACTTTAATGTTTGTTTATTATGTTATTGGACAATTTTTGTTATAACAATATCGAGGTTAGAAAATGCAACATTAAATGAACTTCTTTATGTCAGGATATCTTGGGTACTACACTATTATCACGACTGATAACATTCAAAATCTAACTTTGATATCGTTGGTTTTTTTGAAAATTATTTAAAACTAGTTTATCGTGATAACAATATCGAGGTTCGAAAATGCAACATTAAATGAACTTCTTACTGTCCGACTATCTTTTGAGACTAGTCATCCCAACCATATTCTTCCTGTATTCAGACATCTTCAACTCATCAACCTCTCCAGCATAATTCTTTTCATTTTCAAAAAACTTCTTTTGCAGTTCGGAAATCTCAGCAACATAAGTCCTGTTTTTCTTTTCCATATCACAAAACTTTCCCGCAATAACACGAAGACATAAGTTTTTCTTTTCCATATCACGAAACTTTCCCGCAAGAACATAAGTCAAGGTTGCCATATTAAAAATTCACAAACATAATTTGTCTATCTTCAGAGAATGAGTCAATATTATGATACGTAATGAATGTGTAAAACTTAGCGGTTCCTCTAATTCTATAACACATATGCAGTAAAGTTTCCTTTTGCTGACACTGAAATCTCCAGTTCTACTTCTAGTTCCTCTGATGATTCATCCTCACTTGAGTACTGCACTATTATCGTTGGTTTTTTTGAAAAATATTTAAAACTAGTTTCTCGTGATAACAATATCGAGCTTAGAAAATGCAACATTAAAATTACTTCTTTATGTCGGGATATATTGGGTACTACACTATTATCACGACTGATAACATTCGAAATCTAACCTCTCCAACATAATTCTTTTCATTTTCAAACAACTTCTTTTCCAATTCGGAAATCTCAACAACATAAGTCTTGTTTTTCTTTTTCATATCACAAAACTTTCCCGCGATAACACGAACACGGAAGTTTTTCATTTCCATATCACGAAACTTTCCCGCGATAACACGAACACGGAAGTTTTTCTTTTCCATATATTTTATAACATAAAGCTGGAGTTCATACTTCATACACCATATATTTTACATAAAGCAAAAGAGTCCTAAGACATACTACTAGAAAACCATGTAAGTTTGTAAAATTCGTATTCGTATTCGGAATAATTTGCATTATATTAGTACATGCATCTAGGCAAGAATATTGGAAAAACGTAATTCTGATGTGTAGATTAATTCTTTACCGTGTTATAACTAGCCACATTTTATTCTCGTGATAACAATATCGAGGTTAGAAAATGCAACATTAAAATTACTTCTTTATGTCGAGATATCTTGGGTACTACACTATTATCACGACTGATAAACGTGTGATAATTACTGTCACACATTACAAAGCACTTGTCATTAGACAAAAATGTTACACATTTAACAAACATCTTCTTCAATTCATTAACCTCTACAACATAATTCTTTACGTTTTCAGACAACTTCGTTTGCAATTTAGAAATCTCTGCAACATAAAAGGAACTTCTTAATGTCGGACTAATACTTTAATGTTTGTTTATTATGTTATTGGACAATTTTTGTTATAACAATATCGAGGTTAGAAAATGCAACATTAAATGAACTTCTTTATGTCAGGATATCTTGGGTACTACACTATTATCACGACTGATAACATTCAAAATCTAACTTTGATATCGTTGGTTTTTTTGAAAATTATTTAAAACTAGTTTATCGTGATAACAATATCGAGGTTCGAAAATGCAACATTAAATGAACTTCTTACTGTCCGACTATCTTTTGAGACTAGTCATCCCAACCATATTCTTCCTGTATTCAGACATCTTCAACTCATCAACCTCTCCAGCATAATTCTTTTCATTTTCAAAAAACTTCTTTTGCAGTTCGGAAATCTCAGCAACATAAGTCCTGTTTTTCTTTTCCATATCACAAAACTTTCCCGCAATAACACGAAGACATAAGTTTTTCTTTTCCATATCACGAAACTTTCCCGCAAGAACATAAGTCAAGGTTGCCATATTAAAAATTCACAAACATAATTTGTCTATCTTCAGAGAATGAGTCAATATTATGATACGTAATGAATGTGTAAAACTTAGCGGTTCCTCTAATTCTATAACACATATGCAGTAAAGTTTCCTTTTGCCCTTGTCATTAGCCAAAAATGTTACACATTTAACAAACATCTTCTTCAATTCATTAACCTCTACAACATAATTCTTTACGTTTTCAGACAACTTCGTTTGCAATTTAGAAATCTCTCCAACATAAAAGGAACTTCTTAATGTCGGACTAATACTTTAATGTTTGTTTATTATTGTTATTGGACAATTTTTGTTATAACTAGCCATATTTTATTCTCGTGATAACAATATCGAGGTTAAAAAATGCAACATTAAAATTACTTCTTTATGTCGGGATATCTTGGGTACTACACTATTATCATGACTTATAGCATTCGAAATCTAACGTCGATATCGTGGTTGTTTTTGAAAATTGTTTAAAACTAGTTTCTCGTGATAACAATATCGAGGTTAGAAAATGCAACATTAAATGAACTTCTTTATGTCGGGATATCTTGGGTACTACACTATTATCACGACTGATAACATTCGAAATCTAACGTTGATATCGTTGGTTTTTTTGAAAATTATTTAAAAATAGTTTATCGTGATAATAATATCGAGGTTAGAAAATGCAACATTAAATTTTAATTTATTTTTAATGTGCAATTTTTAATTATTTAAAACTTGATATTAAAATGAACTTAATTTCTTTCTTACATTATTTTATTTTATTTTATTTATGTTATGAATGAGTTTTATATTATTTTATAAAAAAATTATATTCTGATTAATTCAAGATCCTTTAAAAAAAATAGCAATTTTTTTAAAATAAAACAAAAGTAACAGCTGGAGGAAAAAACAAAACATGGAGAAAAAAGCCTTTCATAACAAAAAAAAGGGTAATATCTGAACAAAAACACAAATGGGCCGGGTTAAATTAATACAGCCCAATCATTTTCTTCATCTTCTTCAACGCAGAAAATTGCGTTTCCATTTTACCCAAACAGTCCAAAAAATTACAAAATCGCGTGTCGAGGTGTTAGAATCGCGTTTGGAGCTTCCCACCGCCAAAACAAACATACGCAAGGCTGCTCTCAATCCGCCGCACCGCCCTCAGCCTCTCATTCTCTCTCTCTTAGTGCAGACAGGTAAATTAGGCAACCCTAAAACTGAGAAATTGCGTAAATTACTTAGAAATTGGTATTCCAATTATTATTCTATGTCTAACTTGATGAATCCCATCTGCACCTGCTTACTATTATGTAATTAACCTATCCTTTTTCATATTTGCATTTCATGCTTTCTCGTTTGATTTTTTAGAAGCATGTATATTTTTATCTTCTGGTCATGTTGCTGAATATTCTCAATGAAGTTGTGTGAGGAAATAAAACTGATCTTAAGAGAAATACTCATATGCCCAATAATAAACTAGAAAATATTTCATTATAATCATCAATATGTTAAATTTCAAAATTGTGTTTTAAATAAACTATCTCAGTTGGATTTCCCTAGTCACTACTAACACTTCACATACATACAAAACACAATATACAAACTCATTCAATCCTTTAAACGCACTTAGATGCAAGATATTAGCATAGATTCATAACAACAAAACAGCAGTAGATGTTTACAACCAGAAATGGTCATAAACTGATGTTCAAATGCTGCTTAAAAGCAGCATTAATGTAGTTAGAGGTACATATCAAATGCAAATTATAAAAATGACATGTTTACAACCACAATGGTTTATAAACTGATGTTCAAATACTACTTATACAAGTAGCATTTTTGATGTTCAACGGATTAAAGTTTAACCAAAACCAACCACAACCACCCACAATAACAACCACCCACAATAATCATCAAACTCTTTACCAATTTACCTTAAGATAGTCCACTTTCTCATCCTCGTCTTTCCAATGCTGAGCCGCCTTTGCCAAAACTTCTTCATGCAACACATTATTACCTGCTTTCACCAAATTAATGGCAATTCTCATCCTTGATGCAGTATTAGCCTGTATATAATTATGAACATTTAGGTAAATTAAAGTTATAATTACAGGGAAATGATTAATATTAATAAATAATATGTTCACATTCATTCAACTTACAATGATGTTGCCATAATCAGACCTAAACGGACACTCTGTCATCCATTTAGAAACCCACACTCCAGAGTCATTGCTGTAGACAGCCAGTAAATTCGTTAGATACAATAGTTAATATCAATCAATCAAAGATATTGTAAGGTTTTAGAGTAGTTACGATTCAGGTATCTGTTGTGCAATATGCTTTGGTTCATGTAAGGCGTAGTTTGATATCATTCTATCAGGCCAAAATGGAGTCAGATCTTCACTAAAAGATTCATGCATTATGATTTCCTCCAGAAATATGGCCTGCCACACAAGATAAACAAAATTTAAGAAAACTTTGACTCTTAGCACAAAAATATCGTTTTACTTAGTCTTAGCCTATACACAAGGGTGTACTTTAATTCATACCATTTTCAGAATTGCCCTGCGACGAAAATGCTCTCTTGCATCACAACGCAGAGAGTCTAAGCAAACCAATTTTCTTTGGATAAAGTCGACAATCATTAGGTACCAATGGTTACCATTGTCGTTCATTGGAATAAACATCTGCAAACATGTAATATTGTAAGTGTACATAGTATAACCCTTGTAATACTAGTGTGTTAGTCCAGCTGATTAGTTAATATCAAGTGTGTTAGTCCAGCTGTTAAGGGCTAACAAACATTGTGCCCAGTCCTATAAATACTAGTGCTTGTAACTGAATCTGTGTGATTGGATAACAGAAAAATAGTTTGTTGCAAAACAATATTGAGTTCTGTCTAACCTCTCACAAATATTAAGTTGTGCGAACATAATTTTTAATGCTACATAAGATGAAGCAACAATCTAACACAAAACTTACTTTGCTAACAGATGGTCTTGCTGTCATGTAATTAGCTTGGTATAAATTCCTGACATAGTCAGCCCCTTTATGTTCCTCCAAGGCATGTTGCTACAATAAAAGTAATTTATTAAACCAATTTGAAGTCAACATTTAATACTAAATGAATGTACATGTTTAAATCGTGTTTTTAGTAGTAGTAATCACCGCAAACTCAGTTGGCATATACCAAATGGACTTCATTTTTCCAATTGTATCTATCAACCAATTTTGTCTCGCAACAACAAGATTAATAACCTGCATGTATCATGAATTAGATATTAGCAGAAATTCAAGTAAAATAGGATTATTTTACTTAGTGTTAGATAAAAATACCTTCTCATCAACATGACATTTTGGCATTAGCGACTTCAGACTTTTCCTATCTCCAATTACATTTGTAGTTGATTGTACCAACACCTCATCACTACAAACAAAGTTAATATCATAATCAAACTAACAGTGATATATAAACTTACAATTAGGTTTTAGGATATGCATTAAAAAAGACAAACCCAAGCAATTGTTCAGGATCAAGCTTAAATATGTAGGTAGCCGTGTAAGCACACAAGTCACTCAGATTTATTTCTTCACTTGGTCTGAATGCTATTGGCATCCACTGTCATAAAAGACATTAAATAAATTTTAGTAAAGCAGAAATTTAAATAATGTAATATGTAATTCTAAGTTAAATTCAAAATAAATAACCAATACTTACTCTAGGAATCTGAAATTCTTGAGAAACACCTTCATATCCAACAGGGCCAGCTGGATGGTAATTGAGATAAAAATCAGTATCATCTTTGTCTGCATCAGATAAATGATGATTCCTAATATCACTGAATAAATATTGATCACTGATATAAAGCATATCATCTAGTTTTGCCTGTATCTTGGCTCTTTTCTGTGCTGCGGAGGATGCCTTCTGAGTCCCTAATAACTTAGACTTCCTTGTCACATATTTCCTTTTCAAATTAGGTGATGTCGCTGTAGAGTCATTATCTGTTACATCATCCTTGTAGTACTTTTCAGTGGTATCAGTTGGATTACTGCACAAGAGATTAGCACATTCAACTACACTCATCACAAGAGTTTCTTTTTAGTTAAATAAGACATGGTGTGTTTAATCCTTGGTGAGCTCAACTATGTCAGTTAATAATTTGCAGTTATGGTATTCAACATAACAATGAAGTCTAACTTAACATTTTATCCAAAAATCTAATTTTTTAGCTACTATCCTTATACTAACATAGCAACACACCCACACACACACAGTTTTCAGTTTTGAGTGTTAAGTTTCACAGACACGCATATACACAGTTTTCAGTTTAGCATATCTGGTGACTCACACACACACACAACAACAACCTCAAACGAAAATATGAAAATATGCACTTTTTTATGTTTAATAATCTATTGAAACACACACACAGAACAATCTCCAAAGAAAATATGAAAATACATGATGGCATAAAGTGATTTGGAATTTACCTAGATGAAGCAATCTGAATCTCAGTTGTTTTTTTCTTGTTGTGAGTCTCAATGGTTTTTTGTTTAATATGCAGTGAATGACTGTGTTCTTCGTTCCTTCTTTGTCTCTTCTTTTTTTTTGTATCATTTTTAGGTTTGCTGCTGTTCTTGGTTGTTTTTTTCATTGTGGATGGTGATGGTCTGTTTCTGTTGCAGGAAGCAAGTGTGTGTGGAATATGATGAAAGTAAGAGTTGAAGATAGAGGTTTTGGTAATGCAAGTACTGCTAATTAACTGGCAACGGGAGTGTGTTGGAATTGCAAGCTAATACTCTAGTAGAGGTTGGAAATGCAAGTAGTCTGCTGCTGCATTGTTGGAGTACATGTCAAATTAAAGCTCACCTAATACATAGGACTAATTGCAAAGCTTATATAATCCAAGAGTATTTGTCTGATGGGGTTCTCTTGTATTTTTTGTTCTAATTCAAAATCCCCATAGGACAGAGGTTCACTTTAGTTAGTACGAATAGATTCAGCAAGTTAATATTTTAAAAACTAAGATATTGTTCCCAATATTTTGTGTACTATTTGACATAACATGGTGACATTATTGACTAAATTATTCATATAGTATATGTAGAATAGGATTGATGATTTTAAAAATTTATATATAAGCTTGAAATTGGAATGAGTTTTTCAAGTACTGAAGATTGATTTCAAGTACTTATGATTAATTTTAAATTTATTGTTTATAAAAATGCAGTCAGAGTTAGCGGAGCCACTAATTCTGGCAACAAAAAATTTAGTAACAGTGAGTGGAGCCTCTAATATAAAAGGAAAAAATGTAAAATAATGAGTTTGCAGGGGTTTGAACCCACTCCCTCTCCCTCCAAAAGCAAATTTTTTACAAAATGGGCTAGCTTTGTGTAGTCGTTTCCAATTCTGCCCTTTGTTTTGTTTTTCTTTTTTGGTAAACTTGCCCTTTGTTTTTTAATCGAAAACTAACGATTCGACTGAGGATTTAGAATTTCAATAAATCCGACCGTTCAATATAACCTAATTGGACCGAAAAACAATTCCGAATATAAATTTTAATGATCGGACTCCGAATACATATGCCAATTTAATTAACAGTGTCGTCACAATACTAGTTTTAAATAATTTCGGCAAAAAGTAACGATGTCGGCCGGAGATTTGGAATTTTATCGATCCGACCGTTCAATAATATCTAATCGAACTAAAAAGAAATTGATAATAAAAATTTCAATGGTCGGACTACGAATGCATAGACCAAATTTTAATAACAGTGTCCTCGTGATATTAGTTTTAAATAATTTTCGCAAAAACTAACGATGTCGACCGAGGATTTCAAATTTTATCAATCCGACCGTTCAATATAACCTAATTGGACCGAAAAACAATTCCGAATATAAATTTTAATGATCGGACTCCGAATACATATGCCAATTTAATTAACAGTGTCGTCGGAATACTACTTCTAAATAATTTTGGCAAAAAGTAACGATGTCGGCCGGAGATTTCGAATTTTATCAATCCGACCTTTCAATAATATCTAATCGAACTAAAAAGAAATTGATAATAAAAATTTCAATGGTCGGACTACGAATGCATAGACCAATTTTAATAACAGTGTCCTCGTGGTATTAGTTTTAAATAATTTTCGCAAAAACTAACGATGTCGACCGAGGATTTCGAATTTTATCAATCCGACCGTTCAATATAACCTAATTGGACCGAAAAACAATTCCGAAATTTTTTTAATGATCGGACTCCGAATACATATCCCAATTTAATTAACAGTGTCGTTGGAATACTAGTTTTAAATAATTTTGGCAAAAAGTAACGATGTTGGCCGGAGATTTCTCAAAGTGTATAATAGCAAAACACACAAACACACTCAAAGTGTATATTTATCTTTTATAGATGAATTGGCAAACCATTGAAAATTCACACATACAAAATGGAGCAATTGGGGTTCAAACAACATATCCTTAATATATATATATATATATATATATATATATATATATATATATATATATATATATATATATATATATATATATATATATATAATTCCTAAATAGTTCTCCTAACCCTAATCCACTTAGACCAATCAAATTGTTTCATTTAGCCACATCATCTATATTATTATTATTATTATTATTATTATTATTATTATTAGTTATTATTATAATTATTATTGTCATCTCTATACTTTTCATATTCTACATTTATATACTTATGCCTTTTTAATATACACTCACTCAAGCTTTTACTTAGCCTTTACTTTTTTTGGTGAATATAATAATTTTTGCTTACTATATTATAATAAGGAGAATACAAAAATACACACTAATTAACTTTGTAACTCACGGTAATATATTTTTCATCTCTTAAGTCACAATTCAATTTTCATCTCTTGGACTCTTCTACCAATATTTTAATATATAGTTTACAACTATTTTAATTTGTATCCTATTCATATTTTCCTAACTAACCATTACGAATGTTAGAAACAAATATTTTCATCCCCTGGTGCTCAATCATGTGCTTAATAAGATTACCATTTGTTTTTCCGGTTGAATGTGAGAATAGATTTTTTCATATCTTATAATGTGCAATTTCTCTTTCCATTATCTTGCCTCTTCATCTTTTGTGCATCAGGTATAAATACTTATGTTATTTTCTAAAACCATGATTTGTTGTAGTTATTTTATTTTTTGCAAAAATTAACTTTTTGCATAACAAATAAAATTAAGAGAATTTGACATTTTTTGTTTCTTGCAGATCATACATTCAACTTTTGTGTTGCACATCATTTATAGGTTTACTCTCAGTACCAAATACCATTAAACCAACTAATGATTGGTAAGTTGACTCTCATTTCTAAATTATTCTACTTTGACCATAAACTTTTATTAATATATAAAATCGAATATTAGCAAATAAGATATTGTTCAATTTCTCTCGAAGAATATTTAAAAATATAATTTTTTCATAATTTTTTATAATAGATAATTAAAAAATATTAGTGATCAAAGTTATGCATTGACATATGTGCATTGGTCAAAACCGACAAATAAAAAGGAAAAAAACGAGTAATTCTAACTTTGAGTATCCTCATTAAGGGGATTTAGGTTCAGTGCATTCAGGAATTTAGTGACTGCAATGCAGTCGGCCACGTCCAGTCGTCTGATCAAGATCAGACAGTCCAAAGTTTAAGATTATATTTTATAATTAAAATCTGATCTTAAATTCTGAGTGTTTGATCTTAATCAGACGGTCCAGATTTACTGACTGCGTGCAGAGAACTACACAAAATCCAAATCCCTCATTAAGGTCCTGCCTTTGAATATATGATACTTTATAGGTGTTGTTTTTTATTGTCCTGTCCAACACGTGGTGGGTAAAATTGTAAAAAAAATAAAATTGAAAGACTCTTTTTAAGTGCTAATGAGTATTTTTTTTTCTTCCTAAAACGAATCATTGAACATCAATTTGATTTCCGAGAGTAAATAATTCTTAATTAAATATTAATTATCTCGCACTTGAACTCTAAATTATCATATTCTTCTCCTAAAAAATGGAGGTTAAGAAGAAAAAAACTGCAGTCTAATCTATCAACTTATTGAACATGTTTTTCTTTTATTCTAAAGTAATTCATATGTTATTTTGATATATAATTTAATCTATATCTCAATGTCACATAAAAGTATAACTAAAATATATTTTTTTTAAAAAAAACATTATTTTCAAATTCATAAATTTGTTATTTTTTTTATAAATTTACAATAAAAATACAATTTCTATACATAGTTTGCCCCGTGCATCGCACTGGTAGAAATACTAGTTATATTAACATTGTATATAGTACTAAAAGAACACATGCCCAAACTAAGAAACACTGTTTTTTGCTTCGAAATATCGGTAGTTATCGTCATTTATCGTAGTAACGGCGGGTCTGCCAATTGATTTCTCTCTGACGTAATCACGTATGTCATCAGCCTTGGCTAAACCTTCCAGAAAGTCCCTTAACTCCCCTCCTTTAGCTGCCAAGTATGTAAAACATAACAAAAATGAAGAGAATTCATAAAACCTATCACAATACATTAGCCAAATACAAAGCAATAGATTTTACCTAAACTTTTGTCCCATTTTCCAATCCAATATTTGAATGTGTCGGGATAGATCACATTATATTCCTAAAACAAAATATAAAAAAGGTTAGAGGACAAGTTTTAACAAGGAAATAGGACAAGCTTTATCAAGTAAAAAGAAGAGAGTCATTTGTAATTACAGGATTCAACATTCCCTTATAGGGAGAATCGTCTATTAACAATGTATTTGATTCGTTAAAAAATCCTTTCTCCCAACAAAGGTTGGGATCCTCCTTATCCCAAAGTTTCTCCAACTCTTTAAACATTATGTTCTTGTCAGGGTTTTCAGGAGTGGGGATAGTTGTTGTGGTGCAGTGAGACTGGTCCTGCAAATTAAAAACCAAGAATTTGCAAGATCATAAATAGTAAATAAACTAAGTAATTAAAGGAATGCAAAAGATTTTAGTAGTCACAAAACAATATGCTTACCCAACGAAAAAGAAACTTGTGTTTCAAATCTTTCATAAAAAAGTCAAGTATCTTGTCAATATTTGTCCTATAATAATAATAAAAAAACATAAGCAAAACTCCAAAATTATCGAAATTATCAAAGAGAGTTGAGTAATATACTTAAACTTTGAAGACCATATGCCAACTTCAAAATTATCAAAGCAAAACTCCAGGAACTCAAGATACGAAGGCCTCGCGAAAACTGAAATCAAAGTATAATCGTTACGAGCAATGCGAGTATTAAGTTGACCAAGTCTTTCCTATTTACTAGCATGTGACCGTTTCTCATTTATGCTCAATATACACACGATAAATGTAAAGCAATATGATAGAAATTTAATACAAATCATTTGATCGTTATACTAACCTGCTGTTTTGTTAAACACAAAATCTGGGTTAAGTTTCTTATCATCGGTCACACAATCTACCAAGACTCCGTTTAGATCAAAAACAATTAGCTTGTTCTTCAAATTTGTAACGTGAGTTCTATTTGGTACCAAAACTCTGTCTTGATTCAAATCACTCTCCATACCCTAAAAATTAAACATCAAATACAATCAACTCTCTAAACATATCATATTAAGCATGGGAAAAAGTGAATGTGATAAACTAACTCATACCATGTTATGTGGTTGCGGTGAAGGCAAGTTATCAATAGATATTATATGTAATTTTCTTGATTCCCAGCTTTTTAACCACAATTTAATATCTTTTGAAAAACTTCGGCCACGCTTTTTTGTGATTTTTGGGAGGTAAGCATTCAATTGATTAACAATCAACTTTCTGGGTTCCTTATCCATAATTTGCCGATAAGCCACATTCGGTGTATGGTTAACGGCATTAGATCTTGTAAATGCCGTGGTCATAGATTTGAATATGAACATTTGAGAGATGTATTGTTCAGGGACCTGAATCTCTATATATGGCTCCCAAATTATCTGGAGGGAAAAGAAAAAAAAAAACTCAACATGAGTTCAAAAATGGTAGGTTTGGTTAAAATATAGGGTTAAATACAGGAAATACAAATAAGTGTAAAGTTACAACAAATCCTTAAATATAAAAAGCCTTAAATATAAAAAACAAAAACAAAAAAATTGAAACTTACATCATCTTCGGTTTGGCGCGACAAGACATCTAAGAGTTCGTATGTATCTGGCTTCATACAATTGTTGTAAAACTCTTTTGGATTAATCTTTCTGAGATATTCATTTCTCAAAGGAAATGTTGGTGTAATTTCCTTTATACTCCATTTATAACAAAAAGGAACAATTTGAGGTATGCGGACAAAAGCAAATACCTATAAGAAATGAAAAGGGAACGTAAGAAAAAAAATTAAAACCAAAAGTATTAGAAACTAAAATAAATGTATTACAAAACTGCAACCGGAAATTATTACCGACCATCAAGGCAAAACTGCAACCGGAAATTCCAACTTTAGTTACATCTTCTTTAAATGTTCTAAGACTTGAGTGTAGATTGACCCAACTCGCAGCTCCCCATGCAAATGTTTTGATATCATCCACGTTTCTGATAAGGTTTAGATACTTTGTGCTTATGGCCGTGCGACAGTTATTATCGACCATACAAGCTATGCCAAGTAAGGCCGTGGCTCGACAAGCCTTGTCGAGAGATGCATCGTCTGGGTTATTATCTAGTCCGTTGATGATGGTGACCAAATCAGAAAGTTTAAAGTCGTGTTTTTTAGTACCTGTGCCAGGTGTCACCCCAACTAATGTGAGACATTCTTCAACATCAACCGCTTTGTTCTGCAAAACCAATGGTTTACCATCAATTGGTAAACCAGTTAACATTAGGACGTCTTGTAGGCCAAAATAAACATTATTTTCGCCAATTTTGAAGACACATGTTTCCGGATCATACACCTCACATAGTGCCATAAGTAATGTAGAGATGTGTTTTGGTTGCACATCGACATCGAATATATATTCGAAACCCGATCCTATTAATTTGTTTTTTATGCACTCTTTTAACACTACATCCTTGTACTGATCGGTCAATTCACGACCTAAAAAACAAAAAATGACCTTAATTTAGAAATAGATTTACAAAATCAAAACCTATTCAGATCAAAATCAAAATGGCATAGTACATTTATGGTGAATAACATAGTATAACAACAAATTACAACAAAATACAAATCACAGCACCAAAATTAACTATTTTTAATTACATAATGCTCAAGTAATTAAGGGGCAATCAGCAAAAGGTAGAAAGGTACAATTGCAAGCAAATTCTTACCTACACAACCTCATAAACCAAAGCTATAAGGCTTCTAGACACATATCAGCAAAACACAAAAACCCAGCCAAACAAAAAACAGAAAAAAGAGGAAGAGAAACACAGCGATAATTTTGGTCCAAATTGGATAAAGAACAGAAAAACCCAATTAAAAGATGTAAACGGATTAACAGAAATATAACACCTCTAACAATTTTGCAAGATAACGAACGAGACATGAGGGTCGATCGGAACGGTTGCGAGATTGGGGTCGATCGGAACGGTTGCGAGATTGGAGTCGATCGGAACGGTTGCGAGATTGGAGTCGATCGGAACGGTTGCGAGATTGGGGTCGATCGGAACGGTTGCGAGATTGGGGTCGATTTAGCAGCTCCTCTAACTATGCAGGAATTAGTGGCTCCACTAACTCCTACTACCTTTATAGTCAGTGGCTCCACTAACTTCTACTACCTTTGTCTAGTCGTTTCCAATTCTACCCTTTGTTTTGTTTTTCTTTTTTGGTAAACTTGCCCTTTATTTTTTAATCGAAAACTAACAATTCGACTGAGGATTTAGAATTTCAATAACTCCGACCGTTCAATATAACCTAATTGGACCGAAAAACAATTCCGAATATAAATTTTAATGATCGGACTCCGAATACATATGCCAATTTAATTAACAGTGTCGTCACAATACTAGTTTTAAATAATTTCGGCAAAAAGTAACGATGTCGACCGGAGATTTGTAATTTTATCGTTCCAACCTTTCAATATTATCTAATCGAACTAAAAAGAAATTGATAATAAAAATTTCAATGGTCGGACTACGAATGCATAGACCAATTTTAATAACAGTGTCCTCGTGATATTAGTTTTAAATAATTTTCGCAAAAACTAACGATGTCGACCGAGGATTTCGAATTTTATCAATCCTACCGTTCAATATAACCTAATTGGACCGAAAAACAATTCCGAATATAAATTTTAATGATCGGACTCCGAATACATATGCCAATTTAATTAACAGTGTCGTCACAATACTAGTTTCAAATAATTTCGGCAAAAAGTAACGATGTCGGCCGGAGATTTAGAATTTTATCGTTCCAACCTTTCAATATTATCTAATCGAACTAAAAAGAAATTGATAATAAAAATTTCAATGGTCGGACTACGAATGCATAGACCAATTTTAATAACAGTGTCCTCGTGATATTAGTTTTAAATAATTTTCGCAAAAACTAACGATGTCGACCGAGGATTTCTAATTTTATCAATCCTACCGTTCAATATAACCTAATTGGACCGAAAAACAATTCCGAATATAAATTTTAATGATCGGACTCCGAAATACATATGCCAATTTAATTAACAGTGTCGTCACAATACTAGTTTCAAATAATTTCGGCAAAAAGTAACGATGTCGGCCGGGGAGATTTAGAATTTTTATCGTTCCAACCTTTCAATATTATCTAATCGAAACTAAAAAAAAATTGATAATAAAAATTTCAATGGTCGGACTACGAATGCATAGACCAATTTTAATAACAGTGTCCTCGTGATATTAGTTTTAAATAATTTTCGCAAAAACTAACGATGTCGACCGAGGATTTCTAATTTTATCAATCCTACCGTTCAATATAACCTAATTGGACCGAAAAAACAATTCCGAATATAAATTTTAATGATCGGACCTCCGAATACATATGCCAATTTAATTAACAGTGTCGTCACAATACTAGTTTCAAATAATTTCGGCAAAAAGTAACGATGTCGGCCGGAGATTTAGAATTTTATCGTTCCAACCTTTCAATATTATCTAATCGAACTAAAAAAAAATTGATAATAAAAATTTCAATGGTCGGACTACGAATGCATAGACCAATTTTAATAACAGTGTCCTCGTGATATTAGTTTTAAATAATTTTCGCAAAAACTAACGATTGTCGACCGAGGATTTCTAATTTTATCAATCCTACCGTTCAATATAACCTAATTGGACCGAAAAAACAATTCCGAATATAAATTTTAATGATCGGACTCCGAGTACATATGCCAATTTAATTAACAGTGTCGTCACAATACTAGTTTTAAATAATTTCGGCAAAAAGTAACGATGTCGGCCGGAGATTTAGAATTTTATCGTTCCAACCTTTCAATATTATCTAATCGAACTAAAAAGAAATTGATAATAAAAATTTCAATGGTCGGACTACAAATGCATATACCAATCTTAATAACAGTGTCCTCGTGATATTAGTTTTAAATAATTTTCGCAAAAACTAACAATGTCGGCCGAGGATTTCGAATTTTATCAATCCGACCGTTCAATATAACCTAATTGGACCGAAAAAACAATTCCGAATATAAATTTTAATGATCGGACTCCGAATACATATGCCAATTTAATTAACAGTGTCGTCGGAATACTAGTTCTAAATAAATTTTGGCAAAAAGTAACGATGTCGACCGAGGATTTCGAATTTTATCAATCCGACCGTTCAATATAACCTAATTGGACCAAAAAACAATTCCGAATATAAATTTTAATGATCGGACTCCGAATACATAGGCCAATTTAATTAACAGTGTCGTCGGGATACTAGTTTTAAATAATTTTGGCAAATAGTAACGATGTCGGCCGGAGATTTCGAATTTTATCGATCCAACCGTTCAATATTATCTAATCAAACTAAAAAAGAAATTGATAATAAAAAAATTTAATGGTCGGACTACGAATGCATAGACCAATTTTAATAATAGTGTCGACGAGGTACTAGTTTTAAATAATTTTCGCAAAAAACTAACGATTTCGATTGGGGATTTCGAATTTTATCAATCCGACCGTTCAATATTACCTAATTGGACCGAAAAACAATTCCGAATTTTTTTTAATGATCGGACTCCGAATACATAATCCCAATTTAATTTAATTAACAGTGTATAATAGCAAAACACACAAACACACTCTCAAAGTGGGATCTGGATTTGCTGCAGTGCATTTTGCACCGCAGTTTCACGAGGTTTTGGATCTCGGCCGTTAGATTAAAATCAGACGGTCCAGATTATATATTACTAAAATCAACTGTTTGTAATCTGAACCATTCATTTATGATCGGACGGCTGAGATCCAAAACCGCGTGAAACTGCGTAAAACTTTAACAGCAGGATATCCTGTTCCCTCAAAAATTTGTCTTTTTCCAATAAAATATGAATCTACCTATTCACATACCCTTTTCACTAAAAGGACATAAAGAATATCTAAAGTTGGATTAACATTATATTAGCACACGTTTTGTTCCTTCATATCCACCCATTTTCATCGGAAACAACTCCTTCCAAAACCGACCGCTCGCTTCCATAACTGCCCAAAACATTATATAAGCACACCTTTTGTTCCTTCATATCCGCTCGCTTCAATTTTCATTCGGATCTCAAATGGCATCTTCATCAAACAGGTTACAATCTCAAATGAATGATGAAAGTTTGTATAATTGGGAACAGATTGTTAGCAAATCATACGCAAGCAGAACTAAATGTCAAGTCCTGGTAAGCATAATACAAAACTATTATTTTTTTACTTGATTTTTATTAGTAAAGCATACATTTTGATTTAGTACTGATTATGATTAGTAATTGTTTCAATGTTATAGCATATTCCACTCAAAACTGCTCAGTTTGTATTGATGGACAAAGAATATCTATTCATAGATACTCCACATAAATTGAATGGCATTAGGTGCAACATTAAGACTTGTGAAAGAAAGACCAAGGACAAGAGAAAGAAGAAGGTCATTCACAAATATTTGACTAAAGGATGGTATGAGTGGGTTTTGGCTAATAAGTTTAAATGTAGGCGACAAGTTGCTTTTCAAACTTGAGAGGGGATCGAACGATCTGCATGTTCACATTGTTCGTTTCAACAAACCCAGGGAATTTATGACATGCTGTATGTAGTTTGAGGATGTTTTTTAACTTCTATGGATTTTATTTCATGATCTATGTAATTTCAAGTTGTGTGTATGAACTTTAATTTAGTAAGTTGTATGAGCTCAAGATTAATTGGTGTTTAACTTTTGTGTGCTATTTGTTCTTTTGAGTTTTATGATGTATTCATATCGTAATATAACATTAAAATTTTACTATCATGCTTAGGTATTAATTGGTATTCAATGTTAAATTACTATTAATGTTAATCATTTTTTAATAATCATACTACTTAATATATTAGTGAATATAGAATTTGATTACTTTCCGAATGTGGACTTTGCAAAGTGTAACTTAAAAATGTGTACTTAACAAAATGTGTACTTTCTCGCCTCCTGTTTTTAGGACCCACCCATCAAATCTACTCAACCACACTTCTTTTTTATTATTTTTGTTATCTTTTCTTTTCTTGTCAATTTTTTTTCTCTCGCCTATCTTTGCAAGTGTGTGTGGAATATGATGAAAGTAAGAGTTGAAGAGAGAGGTTTTGGTAACTGGCAACGAAAGTGTGTTGGAAATGCAAGCTAATCTGCAGCTGCATTGTTGGAGTACATGTCAAAGCTAACCTAATACATAGGACTAATTGTCAAAGCTAATACTTATGATTTAAATTTATTGTTTATAATTGTTGGATATAAATTTGAATTTTCACGTAAACAATAATACAAATATTATATAATACAATTAATTGAAATTAAAATTTAAAATAAATATGAATTTCACCAGTATAATTTTTTTAAAAGAATAAAAGTCTTGACAAAACTAAAAAACTAAATCATCCAAAAAATCTATAATTGGCGTGGTTTAGTTTAGTTAACCATTTGATGAAAAAGGAAGATTAAGCTCATCCAAAATATCACTAATTTTTTCTATGTTGATTAATCCATAATTGACATGCAGTTAGATTGATCTATTATTTTTTATGATTAGTCAAACTATTATTACACATGCTATGAATCAAGGACACCTCTATGATTAGGCGTGTCGGGGTGTCCGATACGTGTCGATGTCCGACACTCACTCCTACGACACGTGTCGGATAGCTCAGACCGGTGTCAAAAAAAAAAACTCAATATCGACACTCCTTTGACCGGTGTCCGACACTTGTAGGACACTCGAACGACACGTGTCCCGAAAAAAACTCAATATCATGAATATAATTCTAGTCCATTTTAATCTTTGCATAAAATTTAATCTTAGATTATGATGTTCTTTTTTAGCCACTAGGCTACTTGACCAAAAAATATATATTAATGGGTTAATTATATATTTGGTCCCTTATATTTATTTTAAGTTTAAATATGATCCCTTAAATTTAAAAAGTTTCAATTTAGTCATTTTAGTCAAATTTCGGTTTAAATTGTTCATATAGCTAACAAATTTGCATGTGTGGACAACTTAGAAAGGTGTCACATAAATTAACTAAAAATAAAAAGGACAAACTTAAGTTGCCATCAATAAGACCAAATTGAAACTTTTAAAAAAAAAAATTTTTTGACAATAACAAAAATGATATTCATTCATTCAAATTGATAGATTACATAAAAAACAACCACATAATCAACATCGCTAAAAACGTAAAGGATGAATCTGCGAACAAAACTCACAGCATCCGAGTTAATAGCATACAACGGCAAAATGCCTACAACAAATAATATGATAAAGTTAAAGTCACCGAAGTATCCATGCCTCCGGATCTGCAGCGTTGAAGCCCAAATCATTGGTTGAATCTGTAATTGACTGAAGCCGATCTTTTCAATATAAATCAAATGAACACCGCACAATACGGGACAACAAAAACGTCGCACAAGACGACGAACAACACAACGCCGCACTCAGACGGCGAAATCACAAAAAAAAAACACAAAAAAAAAACTTGATCAATGTGAAGATCACTTATTTAAATAAAGAGAAAATGAAAAACAATTATGAGGGGTGATTTTGGGTCAAAAATTGACCCTAAAACCACCCCTCCTTGATAGATCAAGAAGAAAAAAAAAACTAGGTTAAAATGGGGGGGCGGCGGCTATTATAACCCAAATAGATATTGGTGGACCAAATATAGAGGACCAACTTTTGAAACTTAAAATAAAGATAACGGACCAAATATGCAATTAAGTCAATATTAATTCAAAGGCTTAATTAGTATTTTGGTTCCTTAAATAATTTTTTGATTTCACATTGGTCCTGATTAAATATTTTTCTGGTCCTTTAAAGATATCTCTATTTGCCACATTGGTCCCTGTTAATTATTTGCAAAAAACGTTAACTTTAGGACCAATATGAAACATATTAAACTAGATAAAGGGATAAAAGACCAATATGAAACTAGATAAGGGACAAATATGAAACATAATAAGTGACAAACTCTCCCTAATTTTTTTTAACATTAGTGCAAGCTCAAGTCAAGAATTAAACTCAACATATTCCACTGAATATACAATAGACATATTATTGTGTAGTTCTTTTGCAATACATTTATAGTATTACTTATGATCTTTAACTTTTAAATTTAATTTTCATAAATTAAATGTCACTTATTCATAAATGTCCAGTGCATCGCACAGGTATACAGACTAGTATTATATATTTAATCACAAATTCCCAAAGTGAGATGATCAATATTCACTACCCTCTTCATATTCTCTAGTTGTCTTTTTCTCTTTCCCTTTCAGTCTTCCAACAATGGCTTCTTCCTCAAACCAACCAACAAACCTTAATCCATTACAATTCTACCCTCAACCAAACGTCAACATCCCAACCAAAATCTATAGTCACACAATGACCCTTGAAACCCTAGAAAATTCCACAAACAACATTGAAGAAAAAGTAGCAACAATAGAACTTTATATTCAAGGATACTACAAACTTTTTGTTCAACCCTTTTATGGATTTCAACCAGTAGCAACAGAAAATAATTTTATTGTGTCACCAAAGTATAGATACGGGTTAAAGTTTCCACTTTTCTTGATCACTAAAAATCGTAACTTTTTACCTTTCATTGTGTCACAAAAATTGGAAAAATTACCCATAAGCACCGGTTTGGCTTCATACATTAAACCATTAATTGTTGACAATGCTATTGAAATGGGACAAAGGAATGGAGACAAGGAGTTTAAGATTGTTGTTGATGTTAAGGTTGTTGAACTTGATTTGGCAGATTATGGTGAGTGTGATGGTTATCGTAGACACGGTCTTAATTAAGTAGTAGGATTAAGGATTGAAGATAATAGATTATGTTATTGTCTTTGTCTGGTTATTTTATTTTAGTTTATGTTATGTAGAAAGTTTAGTGTCTGTTTGGTAGTGTGTAGGTAAAAGCATGGCAGCAATGTTAGGCTAAACCATAGCAGGACACAAGTGTGTAACTACCTCAAAAAATATGTATAAAGAGGATTGGTATGTTAATGAAATATATGTTTCTTTGGTATATTATCTCAATGAAATTTTAACATTGATAATAGTAGTTCATTTTTATTTATAAGAGTACTAATGTGCAAATAGACATTGATATTTCATTTGTATGTTTTTCTTTGTCTTTTATTTCTCTTGTGCTCTGTTCTGTTCTTTTATTTTTCTTCTTTAACTGGCAACGGGGAGTGTGTTGGAATTGCAAGCTAATACTCTAGTATTGTGGAGTACATGTCAAATTAAAGCTCACCTAATACATAGGACTAATTGCAAAGCTTATATAATCCAAGAGTAGATTTGTCTGCTGGGGTTCTCTTGTATTTTTTGTTCTAATTCAAAATTCCCATAGGACAGAGGTTCACTTTAGTTAGTACGAATAGATTCAGCAAGTAATATTTTAAAAACTAAGATATTGTTCCCAATATTTTGTGTACTATTTGACATAACATGGTGACATTATTGACTAAATTATTCATATAGTATATGTAGAATAGGATTGATGATTTTAAAAATTTATATATAATCTTGAAATTGGAATGAGTTTTTCAAGTACTGAAGATTGATTTCAAGTACTTATGATTAATTTTAAATTTATTGTTTATAATACAAATATTATATAATACAATTAATTGAAATTAAAATTTAAAATAAATATGAATTTCACCAGTATAATTTTTTTAAAAGAATAAAAGTCTTGGCAAAACTAAAAAACTAAATCACCCAAAATATCATTAATTGGCGTGGTTAGTTTAGTTAACCATTTGATGCATGAATGAAAAAGGAAGATTAAAGTCACTAATTTTTTCTATGTTGATTAATCCATAATTGACATGCAGTTAGATTGATCTATTATTTTTTATGATTAGTCAAAGTATTATACACATGCTATGAATCAAGGACACCTCTATGATCAGGCGTGTCGGGGTGCCCGATACGTGTCGATGTCCGACACTCACTCCTACGACACGTGTCAGATAGCTCAGACAGGTGTCCAAAAAAAACTCAATATCGACACTCTTTTGACCGGTGTCCGACACTTGTAGGACACTCGTACGACACGTGTCGGACAAGTGTCCCGAAAAAAATTGTTTTTCTTTGCTTATACTCTCCTTAGGCACATATAACCCGTGAAGCCTCGATACTTTCAAAAATGGCGAAGCATCGTGTCCGATACGTACTTGATACCGATACTCGTCCGATACTCTCTGATACACGTAGTGGAAAAGTATAAAAAATTTAATATTTTTTTTTAAAGATACCAAAATGAATAATTGTTGACAAATAATATTATTTTTTACAATTTTATTATATTGTAACATAGATTAAATGATAAAAAAAAAATTGGTACCCAGATTAATTAATAATTTAAAAATTAATAGCATAATACTATTTCAATTACGAACTTAAACAACAAAGGAAAAGTATCCAACAAACAAAAGAAAAAAAAAATGATTTTAGTACTAGTAGTATCCAACAAACAAAAGAAAAAGTGAAGACACAAATCAAAAGTATGATTTTATTTGTACTTTGTAAAGAAAAAAAATTCAAGGTTATTAATATTTTCTAAAAACAAAATAATGACTATTAATTATCATTTAAAGATTTAGTTTTCTACATATTATATATTGAAAAACATACAATATTGGATATACGCCAAATGATTTTGGTTTGGTCTGGTCCCATTGATGTTTATGTAAGGTACCGAATTTTGATGTACAAAATTTGAAATATAAATGCTAAATAGCAGAAAGGACGGACAGGGTACTTAAAATTAGATTTCATTTATATTTTATATAATAATTGAAATACATGCGCTAATTCAGTAGATTGAAAAAAAAAAATTACATTCATCAATGTTTACCAAAAAATAAAACAATTACATTCATCATCACAGAGACAATCAGTAGAGTTAACAATTTTTTTACTTTCATCCTCTCACAGTTAAGTTCCTTACGAAGCTTCTCATTCTCCTTTCTTAAATCTTCGATAATACCTAAAGCTAGTGCAGCAACATCAGGTTGAGCTTCATCTTCTCATCAGCCCATTTAAACATGTCACATTTTTGTGGAGTCTGTCAACAAAAAGTCCAAAAATTACATTGAAATAATAAATAAAAGAAAAAATTGGAACAAAAAATAATTTTCATAGTAAATTGATACCATCCAGAATGGACATCTCCAAAACTGTCTCCCTGCATTATCACCATGTTTAACAGTCAAGAGTATTGTACGAGCATGACAAAAACATAATCGTCCCTTGCGTGCAGAGGTTGAAGAGAAGCCCGGTGACGAGAAACGTCGTTTCCGCTACTAACAGTTTTTCTATCACTGCTTCCATGCCTTTCCATTGATCCAGATTTGAGAGCAAAGAGAGAGAGTAACAAAAGATGAAAATTTGTGAGCGTGTGGTGTGGACATGGAAGCAGTTTGCACCTTATTAATTTTTGCCTTTTCCCTTCAAAGTGGTCAGATTAATCGAACGGCTAAAATTATGTCAGATTAATTCCTGATTTTATATAAGTTTAATAAGATTGCATCAAGGAAAAAATGTTTAATAAGATATATCCACATAATATAGATTGTTTTTGAATAGCGGGTGCTCAAATCCAAACCAATCCAAATAAAAACCGCAAACCGATCCAAAAAAACCGAAAACCGTAAAAAATCGAATATTTTTGGATGTGTTTGGATGTCCTTTTGTGAAAACCGCTGGATCGGATCGGATTTTAGATCAATTTTTCAAAACCGATCAAAACCAAATTAAACCCCATACATACATTTTAATATTTATTTATCTTTTAACTTTTAATATAATTGACAACTGTCATTCCAAAATATATTTCCAAAATAATAACTTTTAATATATTACATGTTATTTCTAACATCAAACTAAATATTTATTTTGTCAAAAAAGTCAAACTATTATTTTATAGTGTTTTTTATAATATTAATATGGGTAAATAGTGTTATACCCCCTGCAAAATAGACGAGTTTTGCGTTACCCCTCTGCAAAATATTTTTTTGAGATTACCCCCTGCAATGTCAAGATTCTTTGCGTTACCCCTGGTTCAACAAGTGGGCATATGACATGGAAGAATCTTGACGTGGCATGACACGTGGAAATTAATTTATTTTTTATTTATTTTTTATTTATTTTTAATTGCCAACTCATTAATTAATGTGGGTTTTTAATTAAAAAAATGAAAAAAAAAACTTAAAAGTTGTTATATTTTTATGAACTTACTTAAAAGAAAGTTTTGTTATTTTTTTTTTTTGACTAAAAGTTGTTATTATATAAAAAAAATTTCTTATATATATATAATAACTAATAATAGAGTAACAAAAAAAAAACGAAGATGAAAAAAAAACTAATAATAATAATAGTAACCAAAAAACTAATAATAATAACTAATAATAATAGAGTAACAAAAAAAAAAAACTGCAATCACATAGTAACGCAAGAACAATCGCTTTGCCCTAACCCCCAAATTGAAATTGAAAATGAAGAACAATCGCTGCATATGAACGGAACGAAAAACGAAGATGAAAACTGACGAACACCAAGAAGAAGGAAATGGTGAACTCGAAGAAAGAAACGACGAAGAAGAAGAACGAAACTGTGAAGACGAAGAAGAACAAAACTGAGTGCGTGAGGAGGTAAAGCGATTGTTCGTCGGTTTCATCTTCGTTTTCGTTCCGTTCATATGCAGCGATTGTTCTTCGTTTTCAATTTCAATTTGGGGGTTAGGGCAAAGCGATTGTTCTTGCGTTACTATGTGATTGCAGTTTTTTTTGTTACTCTATTATTATAAGTTATTATTATTAGTTTTTTGGTTACTATTATTATTATTAGTTTTTTTTCATCTTCGTTTTTTTTTTTTTGGTTACTCTATTATTAGTTATTATATATATAAGAATTTTTTTTTATATATAATAACAACTTTTAGTCAAAAAAAAAAAAAAAACTTTCCTTTTAAGTAAGTTCATAAAAATATAACCACTTTTAAGTTTTTTTTTTCATTTTTTAATTAAAAACCCACATTAATTAATGAGTTGGCAATTAAAATAAATAAAAAATAAATTAATTTCCACGTGTCATGCCACATCAAGATTCTTCCATGTCATATGCCCACTTGTTGAGCCATGGGGGTAACGCAAAGAATCTTGACATTGCAGGGGGGGTAATCTCAAAAATATTTTGCAGGGGGTAACGCAAAACTCGTCTATTTTGCAGGGGGTATAACACTATTTACCCTATTAATATTTAATAAAAAAATTTACATTTTATAATTATGCTGTCCAAAAACCGATACAAATTAAACCGTATAAATTTGATCGGATCAAATTGGAGTTTTGTTGTTTTTCAATTTCTTGAAAGAACGGTCGGATTTATTGAAATTCTAAATCGTCAGTCGAATCGTTAGTTTCCCGATTAAAAAACAAAGGGCAAGTTTACCAAAAAAGAAAAACAAAAC